>NW_017306272.1:3025408-3026825 GCF_000935625.1 Nanorana parkeri
ATATATACATATAGATAGATAGATAGATATACATATAGATAGATATACATATAGATAGTTAGATATATACATGTATATGTATATTTTATGCTAATCGTTTACAGAGAAAGAGAGTGTGTGAGACAATATTCAGGGCATGTACGGGGCATTGCCAACATGCCAATCTGATGGGCATCTACCGGTATTCAATTGATCTGAAGAAACAATATAATCTGCCAAGGTATTCTTTGGTAGACGTTTTCAGTTCTCCACTGAACATCTGTATTGACAGTCAGCATTTGCCTTGATCACCTATGTCAGATATGGCCTTCTCCCTGGATATTAGGCTGCATAGAAGGTGAAGACGCAGACAGTCTAGTCTGCAGGTATATGGCCAACCTAAGCTGACATCTGCAATTACTAGCCTTAGGTGAATGACTATACAAATAGTGAAAGAAATAACAGGCTAAGTACAGTAGCTGTCTTTGGTAAAATGAATACTATATTACATTACAGCAGGACAGGGTTAAATCTAGTGCTCCAGAGACAGTTCTAACAAGTGTTACAGTTTTTAATGAGGTATAGGTAAGGTTTACAATGTTCTCCATCACTAATATCGTTGGTGCAGCTTACAGAAGGCATAGTGATGTCATTCAGAAAAATTATTTGTCTGGACCAAAGTAAAATACCTTTCGAAACAACAATTTAAGTACCCACTGCCCCCACAATGCCCGAGAGTCATTATGCAAGCACAACCATCATTTATACTGCCAGCACCACTGATTCTGTAATAGAGCCAAGTCTTGACCACAAGCCAATGGGGGTATTATGGAGGCAGCAATTACTGAAATTATTATTAGAAAGGCAGCCCATGCCTAAGGCTTCCTTCATCTCTTTTTCCCAAAATATAATTACCCTATAAAGTACCCATGCTAGGCACACTGTTATTACTTATTGATGGGAACGAGTGACGCACATCAGTGCCTGCCAGATTACTGCAGGCACTGTTTTCCTGAATGAACAGCAAAGCAAACATTATGCTTACCAGTGCTGTGTATTAAGCCATTATATCACAATATGCCCTTTACTATGAGTTTCAGGAGCTCTATAAATGCTATTGTTTCCCTTTGTCATGCATGTTTGTTGTTTTTTTACTTTAAATGATTTATTTAGCATTAGACACAAATACAAACCAGTACTGTATACAAAGACTCAACAAAGTAATCCACAACATTGCATTACAGTAGACATCAGTATATAAAATACCATAAACTTTTCACAGTCTTAAATTGTGTGCCGAGAACCTCAAGTCCCTATTTGCATTGAGCTCCATTGTGGTAATGGGAGAATGCACCCCGATGGATGGACTGCAGAAAGCAAAATTGTGAGGTCTTCCATTTGGTGAATTTCATGGATTTTGGAAAACCAAAGGGACGTG
>NW_017306272.1:3027519-3059523 GCF_000935625.1 Nanorana parkeri
GTGGGGGGGGGGGGAGTTTCCAGGGCATTTCCTTGACCTGGAAAGGTCCTTAGAAAGTGCCTTACCTGATTAGTAGGGATGAGCTCAGGTTTGGCCACATGGCATTATTGGGTCAATGTCCTTGATCAAATATAGCCATGTGGCTGTATAGGATCAATGATGTCACTGCATGTCACTGCATCCCACTGCTTTACTTATGTGCAGCTGTGGGTAGGGAATTCCCCAGCCACAGCTGATTGGGCGGCAGAGGACGGAGCATCCTTCTGTGCTCAGAGGAGCTCAGGTTCGGACCAGGTTTGGGCCAAACCTAAGCTCATCTTTGTGGTAAGCAGACCATGTACAGTATTAAGGGAAAGGGATACAACTTTTTGTATTTCTTCGAGAGTCAACCATCTATTTGGCTCTAGAAAATGCAAGAGTCTGAATTTGTCCGTAAGATGTTTCAGTCATTTGTTGTCTTCTTCAACTGGGAAATCAGGGTCACTATGCACTGGTGTCATAGGTGAAGGATGTGGGGAGATCCCTGCCAAGGGGAAAGTCTTGGTGATGATCCTAAGCATGGCCCCAATTTTTGGATTTTTTATAGTAGTTTTTAGTGGTGTGATGGAAGCCAGGTGACGCATGAAAGCCACCAAGAACAAAAATTCCTGTTCTAACTGAACCCAAGGTTTGGGATTAGCGAGGCTACACCAATTGACCATTGTCGATAAGTGAATAGCTTTATAGTACTGAACGAGGTCTAGTAAAGTTACAGACACGAGCTGGTATTTAAAAATGCTTTTCACTGGAATATAGAAAAATCTATTAGTTATTTCAAAATGATCATATTTAATGATCTTAACTTGCCCACTTTGTCTGCATATTGGGGCATGCTAATGTACCTCTTTCCTCCTCCTCCAAACCCACACCACCTAGCCTTGCTGACTTCATCGGTGACTGTCTTCTTCTTCGGTACTTTTGCCGGGCCACTGATGATGTCAGTGCAAGATCTCTTGCATGCACTGTACGAGATCTGGCACTATTTGCTATTGTTTATACATCGCCATGACTACAGCAATTTGAGCTACATTATGTTACCAATACTCAAGTTGCTGAAGCCATTGCAAAGTATAAACAATTAAGTTTTTGCTGAGATCTCACAATATTCCTCAAAATCTTGCAAAAGCTGCGTGCAGTTGTGTTTTATTCAGTTGTTTTTTTTTGGGGGGGAGGGGGGGGGTCTGCGCCAATAAAAAATGTAACTAATGCTATTATTGAGTTAAAATGTGGAGCAACTATGTACACATTAATAGAAGTTCTGTCACAGACCCTGTGCGGCCGCACTGCTCGCACACCCCTAAGGCCGGCCCTGCACGGACCCAGTCATAGATAATAGAGGTATTTAAATCTTATCTTGCCATGCACAAGCTGATCGCTTTCTCGATGTATTGCAATTTTAACCTCACATTATGAATGTTGGGGGTATGGTAATATGCAGATCTACTGATCTCTTAAACCAAACACCCCGAAAATGCAGTGTTTGTGTCTGCTGCTCTAAAATTGGGAATCAGTGGGTGCTATGATTTCCTATACTCACAGCTGACATTGCTTTGTCATAACTGACACACAAAGAATAGAAAGGAACCTCAATATTAATCAGCGCTGCCTAGCTATACCATGAGGAAGTGAAAGAGTCACACACGCGTCCTAGTTTATTTTAATTCTTACACATGTATAAATGCCATATAGGGTCAGTTTAGATGCAAATAGTGTGTAGTGAAGCACAGAAACCATGATTGTTCTACAGGTGTTCACACAAAGGATAGATGGCTGCAGCTGTAATGAATACTGAGCAGGTAACTGCATGGAGGGTCATTTTGAACAAAAGAAATTCATTAGAAATACATGGCAGCATCAACTGACTGTTGTCAAGCAAAGGATGTCTTTCTACACTGGCTTCACTGCAGTTCAGCTTTTTAAGAGCTTATGTATACAGGCTTGGTGTAGTCGGATGCACTTGAAAGAATACTTCAGTAGCCCATCTACACAGGCCCTTGGCCATTTAGCTTGCATTTGAATTCAGTTTGAGATGCTTCATTGTATAAACTTGTGTACAAGGGGCCCTTAGTTCATTCAGATCTGCTACCCAAGTTGATGCATCAAAACTGGAGAATGAAAACAACTGGCTGGACTAACTGCCTTGTACGGGCACAAGTCCACAGTTTGAGCACATGTTCTGGACATGGTCTGGACTTAAGGTGCCCATCTTAGATTTTTGTTCGGAATTCTTCCACAAACGGTCTTTTGAATGAAATTCGAACAGTTGATGGGATGCCAACGATTTTTTTTGACTGTGTTCCCGGTCGATTTTTCTCGAAGGAAGAGGCTGGAAAACCTTTTTTGATTCAAAAGAAAATCGATGGATTACCGGCGTTTTTGCACAAAAAAATTGATGCAAGAACACTGCACATGTGCAAACAAAAATTTGTTCTGTCAATCATCAAAATTCGGTGAGTTAGTATTGCTAATGAACGATTATTGAAATCGACATTTGTCTGTGCTTGATGGGCTATTTGAGCTAGAATCGAACGAGTGTTCTTAAAAGTGTGCCGCCCCAACAGGGGCATAGAATATGAGATGCATAGCCTCAGTTAAGATTAGCATTGTTATATAGGTTAGAATTTATATAGTGTGATTTGCCCAACTATTTTCTCATAGCTAAATTCATGTGTTATCCTATGCTGCCATCTAGTGGCCTTTTGTTGTAACAAACATGTTTTCTGTAATTATTCCTCATGTGACGATGTATTTCCCCCTAGTGTAGCCCCTTCCTTCTTCCTGTGTGCAGTACTTCCTGTGTCATGGCAAAGCTAGCAAGCCACATGTAACAGGACACACATATAATCTGCACAGTACGTAGGAAAGGCATCATTTTCTGACCGCACAATACTATCACCGTTCAACTGCTGTTCCTATCATCTGCTGTAAAGAATAAACACCTCTTTTGAATGAATCGGTATTGACGAGTTCAGCTATCTGACGAGGATTGTCCGCAGTGAGTATATCTGCTTATACAGGTCAGGCATAGAGGTCTCAGCAAGGGATATATTTCGCTATCACAACGATCGGAGTCAGAATAAAAAGCAATGTAAAATTAAGATAAGAAAATCTATATGGCCAGCCTTAGTGTCTGTCTCCACACCTCAGTCTTTGTGTTGTTTCACCACATGTGTCCCATTTGCTAGGCAAGAAACACAGTTTGTCTGAAAAAATGGCTGCATCTCTTTACATGATTTACAGAGACTCCATCCTATAAAGGGATCAGGGTAGTGGAAGTGTCATGAGAGGCTTACAGGTGATACATACAAATAAATGCCTTAAATATGTGCTATGCACCTTAACAAAAGATATTCAAATGACAAAAGAACAAATAATAGTGGGCGGTGCAAATAATAGTAACGTGTAAAAAATGAATTGTGTGAATCAAGCTTCTAAAGAAATCTAGGTGATGAAATGCGCCAGTGGGGCTTGGAGATCCATTGGTACACTACTGATACTAAATGGGGCATTGTATACATGTGCGCCTATCCGATAGTGCTGGATGCATTTATGCTATGTGATTGTTCCCTGCTGTTTTAACCTCGTTTTTTTTTTATAATAATAAACCTATTACACTATGAGAAGCCTCTTTTCTCTTTCCTGAGTGGGGCAGACTTGTATGCTGGTACAAGAACATCCTGATTTGTCTCCGGGATATCTGTGTATGTAGAGTTCAAGACCACGGAGAAAAGCAAGTTTGATTCAACAGAGAGAAGATTATAAAGTGTTTTTTGACCTACCTTTAGCCCCTATTTACATACAAGCGATTTGTTTTGCATTTCCCAAAGTGTGGCAACGCTCAACATGAAGATTCCCATTATATTCAGTGGTGCCTTTTCACACCTCAGAGTCGTGGTGCCACTTGTTGAATGCAAAAGTACATAGACTTTTGTGCCCCATAGACTTCAATAGTGGCGCCCGAAAACACACAACACAATAATTTTAGCATGTTTTTGTGTGCTTTTTTTGTGTGGTTGTGTATCTAACAACCTGTCTCCTCCTCCTAATAACTTAAGTGAAATTGAGGATTCAGGAGTGTTCATTCTGGATATAGAGGCTTTCATCCGCCTGGTGAGGGCCCACAAGAACTGCTATAACCCCAGTGATGCCCATTACAAGAACTGTGGCAAGCGGCAGAGGGCCTCAGAAGAAAATGGGCATGAGTTTTTCCAGGACTAGGAGCTTTTATAGCACCAGACAACACAATATTATTATTTGCCGTATGAGAAGATGCTATGTCATAACCACTATTCAGATTCTCAGCTGAATAAAGAGATACCGATAACTGTCCTCTGGACTATATCAAATCTGAGTTGTCAGTCTATACAACAAAATTAGCATGCAGGTTTTGCAATGGAAGCAGCAAGAAGACTAGAAGCAATAAAAAAAGAACAGCAATGCAGGATTTTTTTGTTTTGTTTTTGTTGTCCGAGGGATCTTTTGGGCTTAAGGTCTAAATGATGTTCCAAACAATTGATTTTCAGAATGATGGAAGACATTTAGATTTACAGTTAGGCCAGATGGAAAAACGATATTTCCTGATTGCTCTGTTCTTAAAGTGGAACTCCAGGAACAAACATCTTAATATATTCTTAAGGGGGAAAAAATTATCTCTGGTCAAGTGTATTACATGTGCAGATGTTTTCTGCACACTGTACCATTCATATATTTGTATATGTGGGATATTACAGCCCTCCAATCAGAACTGGGCTTTCATACAGGGAAGCAATCACATTGATTTTCTGCCCCTCCTCTCTCTTTGTCCATTCACAAAACTCCATGTACTATGTGCTCATAGACTACAAGGTGTTCTGTGAATGACCATCAGTGACAGGCCAAAAAACCCCTGTTCGAATTCGAACTTTCAAACATGGGAAAAGTTCGAATTTGAACTTAAACTCAATGCAAGTCTATAGGAGTAGAAATTCAAAAATCAAATGTCCCCATTTTGAAGACTTATATGCAATTTATGGGCCATAAAAAGGCTATGGGGATTCGGGTACTGCCCTGGGGGGCATGAATAATTGAACATAAAAAAATACAGTTTTTAAAGGAGCAGCGATTTTAACATCACTTAAAATGAATACAATACAAATGAAAAATGTAAATATTGTGGTCCCCTTAACCTCCCTGTAAAGTGGCCCATCTCTACGATGTATAGAACCTGCTGCAGCAAAAATGAAATTTTTAAAGAAAAATATTACATTTAAAAAGAAGCAAAAAAAAAAGCGTGCGGTTCCCCCTCCCAAACAATACCTGAGCCTTTAGGTCTGGTAGAAATGTTAGGAGGGACCCCATTAAAAAAAAAGTGTGTGGTTCCTCCCAAAAGTCATACCAGACTGTCGTGTACCTTTTAAGAGACCGGAAGGCGAGGAGGCTTCTCTTGCGGCTCGTGTCTCTCTACCCCTGGAAGTAGGGACAGGGAGCAGGCAGACAGCGAGGAGCACGAGTGCCGTGCAGGATGAGTCCAGAAGTCCTCTGAGCGGATGGTATCCAGTCAGAGACGGGAGACTGAAGCGAGGTCAGGGGAGCCAAAAGTCGGAGCTAGCCGGGCAGCAGGGTACACAATCGAAAGGCAAAAGCAGAGTCCAGAAACAGGCCGAGGTCAGGGGCAGGCGGCAATCCAAAATAGCAAGGTCCAAAAACAAGCTGGGTTACAGTAGGCAAACCAGGAGCAGGCACAGGAACAACTAGCTGAGAAAGACCATCAGCAAAGGAGCAAGGGCAGACTCGCTCTATATAGTGAGCTAGATCCAATTAGCTGCATCACTTCCGGTTTCGGCCACTTCCGGTTTTGGCGCGCATGCACAGCCGCCATCTTGCCCTTACACAGACCCTTTAAGTCTGGTAGGAATTTTAGGAGGGACCCCATGTAAAATAAAAAATAAAAAAGTGTATGGGGTTCCCCCTCAAAGTCATACCAGACCCCTGAGCACAGGCCTGGCAGGACAGGAAAGCGATACCAGGCCACATGCCCTCGGCACTGGGAGGGTGCTTTTCCAGGGTCACCCAGATGCGGCACCCCGTTCCCCCACCTTCTAGATGAGTACCGTTTCACTAAAGGGTTTTCAAAAAATTAAAAAAAGAGGCCAGATGTTTGAAAAAATCCTTTATTTGAAAAAAAACCAAAAGACAAGTTTTTGACAAGTCTTTTATTTAAAAGTTTTTTACAAAAAGAATTGATCGCCAAACACACGAACTGCCGATGTTCGAGTCAAACTCACGTTTGGCTTGAACATTGAGCCCATCACTAATAGGGAAAGTAAGAAGTAGGAAAAGCAAAATATAAGCTAACCAAACCTTATCTTTAAGTTTTGGGAGGGGTACTGCAAGGGTCATTTTTCTTCCACTTGGGGTTGAGCTTTAAATCTGATTGGATCTTATGGCTTACTGCATACTGCCTAGTTTGTTACATAATGAAATGGCTCCTCATTATCGGGTAATACTCAGCCCACAAAGCCGCTACTTTCATTTCGTTTTTCTCACCTTTTAAAGTTGCCAAGAATTGGGTTCCTCTATTCTGGTAAGAGAACAGGGATGTGGTCACTTATATACTTTTACATCTCTTATCACTCATGAATAAACAAATTGCTTGCAACCACTAGAAGGAAGAGAAATAAAGGCCATTCGGGTCGTCTTCATTATAAAACTGCAATGGAAATATCAAAATTATTGAACCGATACATCTCTTGTCATAAATGTTCAATGGAACGAGGAAGTGGGAAGGTTTTTTTCATTACAAAGTAATTCATTTACAAATCATGTAAATATAGTCTGGTCAACATAACGTTCCCACACTATGAATGATTTGCATGTATGTAAAATGTATCTATGGTCAAAAACTAGAAACAAATATGTATTTCTATATTGAATTTCCTCCGGTTCTATCCCACTCCTGATAACAGTATCAATCTAGAAGTTTGTAAACGTACATAATGAAGATGCCCATAGGATGTACTTCCTTAATGTACTGAGACAATTTCACTCAGTCCTGTGAATATGCACTTCATTGTATCACCCCTCTGACTAAGCCTGCTGTCTAAAGTACAACTCAAAGTCTGACCTTACCACAACGTAACATTATCATTGCTTGCTGGAAGCAATGCATGATGGAATATGTAGTCTGGAGAAACCAAGATTGCATCAGAGCAGCAGGCAAAGAGATGCAAAGCACACTGGGAATCCAAGGATTTTTTTAATGTAAGCTTTCAAAAACAACTCTAGATATGCTGGGACTTTACAACTCCTTCAATACGTTTTTAACATGTTAAGTGTTATTTGCCAAATTTCTTTCTCCTCATTCACACAAGGCAGATCAACCTCTGTATTGCAATATAGACATTTTTGGACCAAAGCAGCAGCAGCTATCCTGAATAAAGGTAACCAGGGCTGGATTTCCCACAGGGCCACCAAGGCCCGGCCTTGGGGCAGCAGGGGGTAGAGGGGCAGCAGGGTGTGGAATTCCTACCGCCCGACACCCGGGACATTCAGTTCCGGGCGCCAGGAGGGTAGTGTTTTTCTACATTTAGCCCTGCTTTGGGCAAGCAGGGCTAAATGTAGAGCAGGGAAGTCACCGCTCGTTTTGTGCAAGTGATATCTCGGTGATGTCGACGAGATCACTCGTATGCAGCCTGCAGGTCAAAAAGTAAAACATTATAAGATAAATAAAACTATCTGTCCCCAAAAAAAGGTATAAAATTCATTTCAGTACAGCGCTGCATGACGGAATAAATGTCAGTCAAAGTACCGCAGCGCTGAATACTGAAAAATGGCCTGGATGGGAAGGGGGTTTAACACCGCGGATGTCAACTGGTTAAACAATGCCTGCATCCAATCAGATTGTTCAGGTATTTTGAGAGCCAGCAGGGTCGACTAGCAAGATGCTGAAGCTTGGCCCAGTGGGAGATTCCTCCATCCACACAGTTCAGCGTAGATGGAGGAATCTGTTGCACTTTTTCCACCTGACCATAAAAAATCTGCAGATAATCTAGAGGTGTATGGCCAGCTTAAGTTTCCTTCAACTCACAATGTTCTGTTCTAGCTGCAGTATGCTCAGTGAAGAGGCTCATTTGCTGTACCTTATGCTACATTCAAAACAAAATCCTGATTTTTTTTTGTGGGGGCGTGGCTTAACAATGGCGCCGTAAAGACGCGTCTTTTTGGAGCTCTGTACTCGGTACCACCCACTCTACAGGAGACGATACTCCACATCCTCCGTATGTCCCGACCTCAGGACACCCAGCCGCAGCTCCGGAGTTCCTGACAGTCAGCCCTGACAGGCTTCTTCGCCCCCCGCTGCCGTCTCGGTCCGGGTAAGTGGGCCGCCCAACATGCCGACCACGCGATCCGCGACAGCGGGCCCCACGCCATCCAAAACAAGGGGCAAGGCGGCGGCTCCCCCGGCGGAAGCTTCGGATTCGGCCCGGGACCGGTCCCCATCCCCTCGCCTGTTCTTCAGCCTACGGCCACGGGCAGCCGCCCGATGATTGAGGGGGGGAGGGGGGGACTGGACGGAGATCCTCCCGAGGCTCACCACTAAGGGAGACTTAGAGGACATGGCAGCAACGATTGTGGCGGCCCTCAGGCATGAGGTGCAGGAGATAGGGCAGAGGGTAACGGCTATTGATGGCAGGGTGTCCACACTAGAGGATTCAACAGCCTCTCTCACTCACAGGATGTCAGCCCTGGAATCAGCCCATTCTGAGATGACCACACGGATGACCACACAGATTACTACGGCATTCCTCAGGCTGGATGACAGTGAAAATCGCAACAGGCGAAACAATCTGCGCCTGAGGGGCATTCCTAAAGCTACTACTGGCAGACACCTGCTATCTACAGTCCTGGCGATTCTTAATCACTACATGGACAAACCCCCTGAAGCAGCCTTGGAACTGGACCGGGTACACCGCGTCCTGGGAGCCCGCCCGCAGACGTCTACTAACTCCCCGCCCCGCGATGTCTTATGCCGGGTCAATTTTTATGGGATCAAAGAGGAAATCTTGCGCCAGGCCTGGCACAAGGGCCCGATGGACTTTGATGGCGCGACTATCAACATCATGCTTGACCTATCCAGACATACCCTTCGCATGCGCAGAGCCCTGCGGCCCTTGCTGGAGATCATTCGCTCCTCAGATGCATCTTACAGATGGGGGCACCCTTTTCACCTTATCGTGAGGAAGGAGGATGCCACATTCCAGCTACTTCATCCCAGTTGCTGGACATGTTCACTTTCTTAGGGGCGGAGGCCATTCCCATCCCGAACTGGTTGGACTTCTCCGAGGATCGATTGCCTACGGCCCCACCCTCGCATGGAGCGTGCAGACCGAGGCGGTCCCGCAGCCGCCCCAGCCGACGCATAGCGCAAGGTCCTACCCACGAGCGGAGCGAAGCCTGATGGACTCTCATTACGTGAGGAATGCAGCCAGATGATCCTCACCAACGGATGCTGAGTCGCAGCCCCAGGTGTATATGTTTAAGTTTCTGTCATAATCCCTGTGTTTTACCGCTTTCCGGCAGGGGATATGCTTCATATGATATGTTGTGTTATGCCACATCACCGGGGGGGGACCCTCTCCTGGCTCCGTACTGGACCTAATGTTTGGTCCTGTGGGTACCTCGGGGGAGGGGGCCTCCTGGTCCCTGCTACTCAAAGGGGTGGTGAGATACCTTTCATATCCCCTTCCAAGTTTATGCATATTGGCCTCCCAAGAGGCGTGGGATGACGGATGGCGCGGGCGGGGGGCGGGTGCGGCCTTGGAGCAGCCCCTGCGTGGGGGGCTCGGGGGCACGTTTCCCGGCCGGGTATATAGTTGGTGGAGGCCATGTCTCCACTGTCAGTCTACTCCTTGAATGCTAGGGGCCTCAACATTCCTGAAAAACGCTCCAGGCTACTATCGGACTTGTGGAGAGCTAGGGCACAGGTGGCCTTCATACAAGAAACACATTTCAAACGAGACGCGGCTCCCAAGCTGGCCAATCATGACTACCCGGTGGGGTATCATGCTGAGTCCCCGCTCTCCAAGTCCAAGGGTGTGAGCATACTGATATCCAGATTGGTGGATCGGACTTGGGTTGACCAGCTAGTAGATGGGATGGGTCGGTACCTGGTGGTGAAGGGACGCCTGGGCGGGATCCTAGTGACATTGGCTAATGTATATCTGCCCAACTCGGACCAGCTCCAGTTTCTAGACACCTTCCTCGCCCGCCTGGCGGAATTCCAGGAGGGGACGCTGATATTGGGAGGCGATTTTAACGTGGCCCTAGACCCTACTATAGATACCTCCAGGGGTGTCTCCCACCTCTCCTTCCCTTTTCTCCGGAAGTTAAAACTGGCCCTCCAGCAACTCCATCTTGTGGACCTTCTTGCCCCCACATCTCGTTGTTCCTCCTGGAGGCTCAATGAGTCTCTTTTGCAGGACCCCATCGTTCAGGGAGAGGTGTCGTCCTCATTGTTGGAATATTTCCATGTTAACGGCGGGGACGGGACTGACCCTCTGAATGTATGGGAGGCACACAAATGTGTCATACGGGGCGTACTCATTAAACACGGAGCACGGCAGAACCGGGCGGTATTGCCCTTACCGAGGCCCTGCTGGCTCGCCTCCGCAAGCTGGAGGCGGTCCACAAGCGGTCTCTCGCAGTGGCGACCTACAAGGAACTGGTACAGGTTCGTCCGGATCTGAACGCCCAACTGTTCTTGAAAGTTAAGCGGCGAGCCATGTGGGGCCGTAGGGCTTTCTATGAACACGCCAATAAACCCAGCAAATACCTGGCAGCTGCATTACCAAGCACCGAAACATAAAACTTTTATCTCCCACCTAACCTCCAGACAGGGCTCCCGGCTTACGCTCTCTAAGGACATGGCGGAGGAGTTTTGCGACTTCTACCGCCGGTTATACAATCTACAGCCGGATCCCCTCATCCGGGAGTCGCCGGCCCGCCTAGCGGCGATGGACTTGTACCTTCGACAGTCAGGCCTGGCTAACATATCGGTGGAGGAGAGAAAGGGACTGGAGCTCCCCATCTCCCCGGAGGAACTACAGGGAGCGCTAAAGCAGTCTAAGTCGGGTAAAGCCCCAGGCCCGGATGGCTACACGATCCCGTACTAACGTGGGTTTCATGATCTGTTGTCGCCCCACTTCATAGACGCCTATAACTCCATACTTCTCAACCGCCCCGTTCCATTAGACTCCTTGAGGGCGCATATCATGGTGATCCCTAAGGAAGGGAAGGACCCCGCGCAATGCGGGAGCTATCGTCCAATAGCCCTACTCAATGCCGACATCAAATTGTTCTCGAAAATTCTGGCCAACAGGCTCTCGCCTATCGTCCGGAACATAGTGCAAGACGATCAAGTAGGGTTTGTCTTAACTAGGGAGGCCAGGGATAGCACGGCTAGAGCCCTGAACGTCATTCATGGGGCTCGCTGCACCTCATCCCCGCTGATGATCCTCTCCACAGACGCCGAAAAGGCGTTCGACAGGGTGGATTGGGCGTTTTTAAGGTTCACCCTTCAGCACATCGGACTTGGCCCAAACATGTTGTCATGGCTACTCGCCCTCTACTCCTGTCCCACAGCGGCGATACGGGTCAATGAGACCAGCTCTCCGTACTTCCCTCTCACGAATGGGATGAGACAGGGCTGCCCCCTATCCCCATTGATGTACATCCTAGCGTTGGAACCTTTTCTCTGTCATGTTAGACTTAATGGTCGAATAGCCGGCTCCATTCGGTGGACCATAAGGTCGCAGCGTACGCTGACAACCTCCTATTTTTCATATCCCAGCCTCGCTCTTCCCTCCTAGAACTTATGCGGGAGTTTAGAGAATACGGAGCTCTCCCGAATTTGGCTATTAACTGGGCTAAGTCGGCTGCTTTGAACATCACTCTACCTCCGGCGGAGATGGGTAGTATCCAGGCCCAATTTCCATTCTGATGGGAGGAACGATCTTTGCCCTATCTGGGCACTTTTCTCACCCCTGATCTGGATTCACTATATGACGCCAACTTTACCCCTCTCTTGCTCCAGATTAAACAAGACCTGAAAAAATGGCAAGCTCTCACGGTCACTTGGTTTGGTCGCTGCACCGCGCTCAAGATGACCATACTACCTAGGATCCTATACATAATGCAAGCGCTGTCTATTTGTCTTCCGCCAGCCTTCTTTGCCCGCCTCCGCAGGCTGTTCCTGACATACATTTGGGCGAATGGGGCACCCAGAATAGGCAGACGCCTCCTAGCTATGCCAAAAGCCTCGGGAGGGATTGGACTGCCTGACGTGGCCCTCTACTATAGAGCTGTGCACCTCAATAGAGTAATCGATTGGTGCTGTCACTCAGACCACAAACAGTGGGTGTGCATGGAGGTACAGGTTTCTCCGGTGCCGCTGTCAGGACTCCCATGGCTATCTGGCGCAGCGTGCTCCAAGCATCCCACAGTTGGAGCCACGCTCAGGATCGTGCGACCTCTCTTTAGGTCATCCCGTCTTTCCCCGTTCCCTTCTCCGCTCACCCCAGTGATCGGGGACCAGGATTTCCTGGTGGCCCTAGAGCACAGACGCTTACATAGCCTCGTGGGCCTCAACAAGTTTCGCGTCCGGGACTTTCGAGCGGGAGGCTCCTGGATGCCGGTGCCTGATCTCCAGACATTGCTAGATCCTCCCCTAGATGTCTGGAACGCCTACCAGCTTAGGCACTTTCTCCTGGCTATTCCGGCTTCCCTTCAATTGGATAGACCCTTGACCCCACTTGAAGATATCTGCGGGCGAGGGGAGCCGGTGCGCCATGCCTTGTCTCTGCTCTAAAAATTACTAGTGACACCCCCCGAAGAGTACTCCCCTCAATACCTACAGAAGTGGGAGGCGGAACTAGGCATCACCCTCTCCCCCGAACAGAAAGACAGCATGATTAATTTCGCCATTAGGTGCTCTATCGCCAATAAATTCCAAGAGCAGGGGTACAAGGTTCTGTCCCGATGGTACCGGGTCCCACACGTTCTCCACAAAATGAACTCAGCCATCCCAGATGTATGCTGGAGATGCGGTACAACTGGAGGTACTATGCTCCATATTTTCTGGAGTTGCCCCCTGTTGACTAGATTCTGGGCGGAGGTGGGAGATATCATCAATACCCTAGTGTCGCCGAGTCTGGAGCTGAGTCCGGAGGTGTTTCTCTTGCACATGACCAAACTCACACGTCGCCAATACAAAGCTTCCCTGTCGGTGCATCTACTAAATGCAGCGAAAGCCTGCGTCCCAGCGCTCTGGAGATCAAATCTGGCCCCGTCACTGCGCCTATGGCTCACAAAGGTCAACGAGATTTACCTAATGGAGGATCTCACGTCCACAATACTGAAGAGACGTTCCGCACTACTTGGAGAGCGTGGACCCACTACATCACCACTGGCCCTTACCTGCAAATCATGACCCCGGAGAGTTAAACCTAGGGGATACCCTGGAGTGGGGGGACCTGTGCCCTGGACTTCTGCTAGTGCTACAGTCTGCTCGAGGAAACTGACAGCTGACCGATGTTGGGAGTCGGGTTCAGTGAATGGCAGGCCCCTCTCCTCCTTGTTCCTCCCTCCTCCCACTGTCCCCCCTGCCCTAAACTGCCTACTGCTTCTCAACCTCCTCTACTCTTCTTCTTCCCGTTCTACCCCTCGGGGTACTTGTCTTATTCACCTTACCTTCAGAGTGCATACCCCTCTGTAGTTGAAAGGATACAGTGCTGGGCGCTTGGTGCCTACCCTGGGCCCAGTAACCGGGTTACCACGCCCCATGGAAAGAAGTGACGACAGGTGGGCACAGCCCACAGCACTGTCATTTTATGTGATAAGGTGAAATAGATGCGATTCCGGAAAACGATGTGTATGGTATTTGACCAGTGACAGATGTGACGTTTTTTTCACCAGGACCGATTTTATTGTTGTGTCACTGAGTCTAGGTACAATTTAATTCACACGAGAATTCAAGAACTTTAATGTCATGTATGCCTATACCTTACAAACGTGTATCAGTTGACTGCCTGCGTGCAGTCCTTGTTCTTTTGTGATACAAGCAACTGACTGTTTATCATTTTGTTGAATAAACACGGATTTCAAAAAAAAAAAATGTGGGTGCAGAATACAAGGGTTTTGTGATTGGAGGAGGGAAGAACGTGACGTTCATCTGCCCATCCTCCAATCACACAACACCTTGCATTCATTGAAAATAATAAAAAGCTTTTTCTGAATGGATGATAGGGTATAGCGAGCAACACTGGACATTCAGCGCTGGCTGAATGAAACTGCCAGGGTTATTCACAAAAGGGTGAAGAGTTTGGAGAAGGCAGGAGAAGTGAACAATCTAGGACAACATAGCTGATCTGGAAAGTGAGCTGAATTGGAGGATTTTTCCAAATCAGCTATATTGTCCTAGATTGTTCACTTCTCCTGCCTTCTCCAAAATCTTCACCATTTTGTGAATAACCTTGTAAGAGATATAATAAACTCTCCAGCAGTCAGAGATGGGGCACACTTCATCATTGGTGAATTATTTTTTCCTGTGCATATATGCAAGAAATTGCTTTTGTCCGGAGTTCAGCTTTAAACTAGCAAGTACACAAGTGGTACGTTCAATAACTTGTTTGTTAAACTAAATTTAATTTATACCACCGCCCTGGAAGAAGTTACAACCGGCCTGGATTAAACTTCAATTGTGTAAACGCCAATTTGTTAGTCAATACTCAGTAAAAGACAGCTGCCTAGCACATTATACTTCACAAAGTGACAGAATGTTTTGCATACATGGAGCAGAGCATATAGAGTGGGAGAAGTAAAGGCTAAAAAAGCCCAAAGGAAGCAGAATACATAAATACATTTTCAAAAAAAAACCTGGCTTAAAAAAAAGAAAAAGAAAAAGAAAAGAGTTACAATAGGGTGACCTTGGCAGGCTAGATGCAAAACGACAATAAATAATAAACAGCACATTTCCATTTCCAGTGCCGTATCTTAAGCTACCGAACATAAAGATTCACAGATATTTTCCATCAATAACCTTGACTGTGTACGCAATGTTTTTTTTCAACTAAGATATGCCAGTGTAGGACGTGCGTGTTTTATTATTACCATTTAGCAGAATATCACACTACATTTTAGGAGGAATTCAGTTAGAAATCCAGACAATGTGGAAGGGGTCACAAAGCGTTTCTCACAACCATTTGTGTCACTCGTCCCACACCATTTACATGTGTGTCTGTCAATTCCTATTGTTTTATCATTTTTGCAGCCACATTGGGACAATCCCTACTTTATATTTGTTATTTTATTTTTAATTTATAGTGACTTCATTTTTTTATGTTCCCATTCACCACAAAGCATAACTAAAAATATTTAAAAACTGTTGCTTACATTTTCACTTTCCCCTTTTGTGTAATGTTAACTACTTGCCGTCTGGCCACTGTAATTAAATGGCCGGACAGCAGCGTCCTAGTGGTGAGTTGCTGTAAATATATGGCGTTTTTTGTATTTCTGCTTCATCAGCTTCTTTTGGGGTCCCTAGGTGACATTAGGGGTCTGGGAAACAAAAGCGAAACAGAGCGCCTCCATAGTGTAAAAGGTTTATTAATTAGTACAACACGCAACTGAAATTGTACTTACACGAAAGCCAGTGGTTGCAAGCATAAAAGAAACGATGAAATATAAAATCTCCAATCTCCATTAGGGGTCTATTAGACCTCTGATGTCTCCATAAAGCGGACCTGTCACATCCTCTTTGCTATCACATACGGGGCTTGTTCAGGGGTTTACAGAGGCCGGGTGTCACCCAGTGTCTAGACCAGGTGACACCCCGTCGTGTCGTCATCGCGCATACCGTGATGTCATCGCGTATGCGCAGCCATCTGATTGACACCTGCCGATGGCCATCTCGGAGAGAAGTGGACGTTCACCCGGTGGGATGAGGTATGCCACTGGGTCCTCTCCTCTCTCTTGACACTGTTGGGCTCTCAGTCCATGACCGAGTGCCCGACTTTTTAGAGAGGGTGACACCAAAATGACTGTCAGTCATTATGGTGTCACCCCTGCAATGGTGTCACCAGGGTGCCGGCCGCACCCCCCTTGTGATGCCACTGGGAAATTAATTTTTTTTTTTTAAATCTTTAAAACTCCCCCACGTACTCGCACATGCAAACGCACATGCGAACCCAAACATGCCTGTGATGATTGCGACGAACATGTTACATATGACCGTGAAGGTCATAGTGTAAGCAATCATTCTAGGGCCATCAATCACTGATGAGCGTTAAAAGCTTTTAAAGCGTCGCACACAATTTTAAGGCTTAAAATGTTTGGTATTTGTTTCGTCGATGTGACCCCCACCTTTTATATAATTTACCAAAAAAGTGGGTAATAATAAATGTTTCACAATACAACTTAGGGAAAACAATGGGTTTTTTTTTCAAAATTTTCTGTCTTTTATTTCTTTAATCAGTAAAAAATAAGAAAACTCTATCTGTCCCCAAAAAATTATACAAAATTAATTTCGGTAAAGCGTTGCACGGCTGAATAAACGTTAAGCACAGTACCTCAGCGTTGAATACTGAAAACTGGCCTGGACAGGAAGGGGGCTTAACACCCCGGTCTTTAAGTTGCTAAGGAGGGGGCTGGGGCGTTCATGTTTAGCATAAATAAACTTGCCTGTAGGGTGCTGGTAGATCTCTATTTTCAATTGTAAACTAGAACACTGTCTGACCTAACATAGGGTTAAATATCTCAAGGCTTGTCTGTTATAGCACTTTTAAAAAGAACTGTCCCTCAGTCTGACCCCTAATTAAACACGGCCAGCAATTATAAAAAAAAGAAGTTGTGTATATTCCTGCTCATAAGAAACAATTAGAAAGAACTATTTTTTTAAATGATTTTTAGTTATGCTGTGTGAATGGAAACTCACAACAAACATAACATAGGAGTTTCTCAAAATTGGTTGCAGAAGTGGAAATACACTTTAAAGTGCGCTTCCCTAAATAAGCTAACCCTAAATACTGCGCTGCACACACCACCAGAAAAACAATAGCAGTCGGACCTGCTTTTCAATTACACCTGATCGCTATTATTTCTAACCAGACTTAAGCTGCCCATACACCTTACAATGTAATGTCATTAAATTTTGCACGACCTGCCCATCTTGGACAGGCAGATTGTACTTGCGATCATCGCAAGTCCTCCCTGCTGAGGGGAGGGCTTGACGATGATTGTAATGCTGAGCGGGCAGTGCACACCGGTCCGTGCGGCTTTCGTCTTCCGAGAAATCGTACGATTTTCGCCGGGTTTTCCAGCGTGCTAGGAAGACAAAAGTGGTGCGACCGTACAGTAGATGCGGTCGCACGCTGCCCTTACACCTGCCGATTATCAGGGTGTCACCCAGTGTCTAGACCAGGTGACACCCCGTGATGTCATCGCGTATGCGCAGCCATCTGATTGACACCTGCCGATGGCCATCTCGGAGAGAAGTGGACGTTCACCCGGTGGGATGAGGTATGCCACTGGGTCCTCTCCTCTCTCTTGACACTGTTGGGCTCTCAGTCCATGACCGAGTGCCCGACTTTTTAGAGAGGGTGACACCAAAATGACTGTCAGTCATTATGGTGTCACCCCTGCAATGGTGTCACCAGGGTGCCGGCCGCACCCCCCTTGTGATGCCACTGGGAAATTAATTTTTTTTTTTTAAATCTTTAAAACTCCCCCACGTACTCGCACATGCAAACGCACATGCGAACCCAAACATGCCTGTGATGATTGCGACGAACATGTTACATATGACCGTGAAGGTCATAGTGTAAGCAATCATTCTAGGGCCATCAATCACTGATGAGCGTTAAAAGCTTTTAAAGCGTCGCACACAATTTTAAGGCTTAAAATGTTTGGTATTTGTTTCGTCGATGTGACCCCCACCTTTTATATAATTTACCAAAAAAGTGGGTAATAATAAATGTTTCACAATACAACTTAGGGAAAACAATGGGTTTTTTTTTCAAAATTTTCTGTCTTTTATTTCTTTAATCAGTAAAAAATAAGAAAACTCTATCTGTCCCCAAAAAATTATACAAAATTAATTTCGGTAAAGCGTTGCACGGCTGAATAAACGTTAAGCACAGTACCTCAGCGTTGAATACTGAAAACTGGCCTGGACAGGAAGGGGGCTTAACACCCCGGTCTTTAAGTTGCTAAGGAGGGGGCTGGGGCGTTCATGTTTAGCATAAATAAACTTGCCTGTAGGGTGCTGGTAGATCTCTATTTTCAATTGTAAACTAGAACACTGTCTGACCTAACATAGGGTTAAATATCTCAAGGCTTGTCTGTTATAGCACTTTTAAAAAGAACTGTCCCTCAGTCTGACCCCTAATTAAACACGGCCAGCAATTATAAAAAAAAGAAGTTGTGTATATTCCTGCTCATAAGAAACAATTAGAAAGAACTATTTTTTTAAATGATTTTTAGTTATGCTGTGTGAATGGAAACTCACAACAAACATAACATAGGAGTTTCTCAAAATTGGTTGCAGAAGTGGAAATACACTTTAAAGTGCGCTTCCCTAAATAAGCTAACCCTAAATACTGCGCTGCACACACCACCAGAAAAACAATAGCAGTCGGACCTGCTTTTCAATTACACCTGATCGCTATTATTTCTAACCAGACTTAAGCTGCCCATACACCTTACAATGTAATGTCATTAAATTTTGCACGACCTGCCCATCTTGGACAGGCAGATTGTACTTGCGATCATCGCAAGTCCTCCCTGCTGAGGGGAGGGCTTGACGATGATTGTAATGCTGAGCGGGCAGTGCACACCGGTCCGTGCGGCTTTCGTCTTCCGAGAAATCGTACGATTTTCGCCGGGTTTTCCAGCGTGCTAGGAAGACAAAAGTGGTGCGACCGTACAGTAGATGCGGTCGCACGCTGCCCTTACACCTGCCGATTATCGTACGATCGCGGGGTTACACGCGATTATCGTACGATAATCGGCAGGTGCATGGGCACCTTTAGTCTAGTTTCTGCTAGTGCACCATAGATATTAACAGCACATTCACACCAGATACGCTGGAGCTGTGCTGGCTGCTTTTTTCACTGCAACCCCATCGCACAGGACAATGTGCCTTGTCTTCATTCGGCTCAGTTCATACCACTGTGTTGTGGTGGTATGTGCTGAAAAAAATATTGCATACAGTACTTTTTCTTAAGCACAGCATCGTGTTGTACAGTACAAGTGTATTGCACCGCACTGTGCAGAAAGAACTTAATGAAATATCACACTGTGATGCACAGGGATTGGCGCAACACAACTGTACCGGTCAGCGCACTCGAGTGGCTGTGCATTCAAGGGTCTTAAATTATTGCAGATTAGACGACTACCATCTACTCTACTATATATGAACAGCTTCAGGCTGTCCATCTGTCTGTCATCATGTTCTTATGACTATTGGTAGCCATCCATTAATATCTGTCTTTTGTCTGTGTCAAGGCTAATCAATCTGTCTTTGTTCATTGCCTTTACAGGAGCGAATAGCAACTAGAACATAATTTCTCAATTTCTCTTAAAAGTGTGCAAAATCTCGAGGCACCCCCGCCTAAAATATAAAAACCGTATTTGTAAAAATGGAAGAAACATGGGGTCCCTCCAAAATCCATACCAGACCCTTATTTGAGATAGGGGACTGGAATATATTTTAAGGGGGAACCTCACACAAAAACACTTCCCCCTTCACATCAGTGGCCCCCTTTAGATTAGAGCTTTTCCCTTTCACATCAGAATCCTCACTTACGTCAGTAGCCCTCCTTCACATTAGGAGTCCTCTTCACATCAGGAGCCCCTTATTTTCACATCAGAGTCACCCCCTCTCACAATAGGAACCCCTTTTCACATCATGAGTCCCCCGAACCACCACCCCCTCCCCCCTTTACATCAGGAGACCCAGAAGACATGCTGGTAGTGAAAGGCTGAACTAGAGAACACTTGCTTAACCTCCCTGGCGGTAATCCCGAGTCTGGCTCGGGGTGAATTTTCAATGCTAGGAGCGGTAACTCCAAGCCAGACTCGGGGCTGCAGAGAAAAGTGACACTGACCTTGTCCCTGCGAGCCCGCGGCGTCCTCTGCTGTACGCGGCCCGGAAAATGAAACTAAAAGCCGGCATCTGACTTTTAGTTTCATTTTCAGGCGTCACAGCCGGCGGGAAATTCAAAAGTGAAAAGTTGTAATGTACATAGAATACACACAATACAATGTAATCTGCTATGATTACACTTATGTATCAAACTATTGTACCGCTTTTGGTACAAAATTCCTGACATAATCATACCGCCAGGGAGGTTAAGGTAGAAACTGGCCCAGAATTCAATGTGCAATGGTTTGATCATGCATGAATGTCCAACCATTATCTAATGTCTATGGTCAGCTTAAAGCACCTATATATGTAGTGCTTTGCGTGGAGTTCCACTGTAATGTAATTAACCCATATACAAATATAAAGAATCAACTCTGATCCAAAGTTTATGCAAGCACAAATAGGATGTGAAAATAAAAATGGTGCTACTGTATGTTATTTTAATGTTTTTGTCTCCCTTATACATACCAAGTTATAATTAATTGAGTTCTTCTTTACTATTTACAGTTCTTCTTTACAGTTTAATTTCAGTTCTTCTTTTTCATAATACGGTGCAATAGAGTATAAGGTATAACTGGCTCCTTTCTAAAAGGTAAGCTTCAAGATAACTTTGCCTCGTCTTAAACTGTCTGCATTTACCCTCAACTTTCACACAAGTTCAGTAGGTTTCCATTGGCGGTGTAGAGCACAGATGCTCGCATATGCGAATCTAAGGCTGATATATTGTAAACATTTTATTTGTTAGTCATGATAAGATTAAATCAGACTTTCTCAAACTTTTTAACATGGAGGAACCCTTGAACTAACTTTCTGGTCTCAGGTAACCCCTGCTAATATTTGCTGTACAGTTCAGGGTACATTAGCATAAACCAGCAGTATAAATACATACACACATATGAGAATATATTTATATATGAGTAAACAAAAAATGTATATATATATATATATATATATATACAAATATATATATATACATACAGTATATATACACATACACACATAGGTGCGGGTGTGCCGCAGGAGTAGCAGTGCTGGTGGAGGGCCCGGGGACCACCAGTTGGTGACCGCTGGCATAAACAGTACATTGAACTATAAGAATAATTAAAAGAATATGGAAGGTGGCATACCTAGCATATTCAACACACACTCTATATAACAATTGTCACAATATCCGCAAATCCGTGCTGGATTTTTGCTTTGCTCCCTGGTTCTGGGCTGTCAGCCTATGGTGTCTCTCAAGGCTGCAGCCAATCTGCTTTCCTCCTCCCCTATTTAGGACTTCCTCACTTGTTGCTCTTCGTGCGAGCAACAAGTCTTATGCCTTGTTGCGGGCCCCTTGTGGCTCTAACTATCCCTTGGATCTTATTCCCTGTGCTTACCATTGGATCCTTTTGCCTTTGGCTTCCCTGTACCAGCTGGTATCCCTGTTTGGCTTTATCCCCTGCTTTGCTCCTTGCGCCCCTACTATAGTATTTCAGGGGTTACCTTTAGTATATTGCTGCAGACCTTAATTGCTTTCACCTGTGTGCTGTGAGTCTCTCTATACTGCCTTCTTTGCCTCACTTCTTCTGTGTTTTTCCCTCTCCAGCCTTTGTGTGTTTGCTTCCTCGTATTTACTTGCTTTCTTGTACTTCAATTCTGTCACTTACCTTCCAGTGTATCTTCCTATGCTTCGCTGTCACCCCTTTACTTCTGTGCTCCTCTCTTACCTTGGGGCTGTGTTGGATTGGCCTTGTCTGCACAACCCCCTGTGTGCATACATCCCTTTGTGCTTCTTTATGTACTTTTCCCTCTGTTATCCTGCTTCTTTGTATGCATGTACGCACATTTCTTTCTTACTTTTGTACATTACACCTTCCTGCTTCTAGGTGCGCCTCTAAGCTACTCACCCTTCCCGGGTGTCCTTGCTTATCTACCCTCTTCAGTAATATATTCATAATCTGCTGTTCTGCTGTGCGTTTTGCACCTTTGCTCACATACCCTAGTGCCCCGGTCCCCAGACCGTGACAACAATTTTATAGAGTATGTGTGATGAAATGAAAACAAAAACAATAATAAAGGCCAGAAAAGGAACGTACACAGAAAAAAATAAAGATGAAGCATTTTCTTCGATAAGTAGTCATTGATGTGCCCCTTCATAATGGTGGACAGTGAAATGCTCCTCTACTTTGGTGGTCAGTGGAGACGGGAAGGGCCCTCTTATGCTAATAGTCAGTGTAAGAAGGGCCCCGTTTCACTGGTGGTCAGTAAAAGAAGTGCCCCATTACAGTGCTGGTCAGTGTAAAGAATGTTTCATGCATATGTGATCAGTGGGAAGAATGCATTCTTTAGAGACAGCAAAAAATATAATTGGTGTCAGTGGTCACTTATCTAACGGGCAAAACTACAAGGAACCACTAGCAACCTCTTGAGAAAACCTATGGTTCCACAGAACTCTGGTTGAGAAAGGCTGTAGTAAAGAAAATCTATACACAATACCTCTGTTTATTCTCTTTAAGCACATATTCAGAAAAATAAAACATAGATATATAAAGGTATACCTATAGATCTATCAATTATTATTATTAAGCTAAAAAATTTTGAAATCCTATAATAAGGTAGACACTACAGTGAAATTCTATAAGGGTACAACAATGTGCTTCAATCCCAGCAGAGCACTGCACCCTTTCAAAGTTCTACTGTTACATGACTAGACACATTTCGTAGTCACTCAACGTAACCTTCTTAATACAGATAATGCAAGGGCAAACAATGTACATATGATGTGTATTAGTATCTCAAAAATTGCATTTGGAAAGCTCCCCCTTGGAATCCGAGCAATTAATAATTTGTCTTATCACTCACTGGGTTTCCCTTTTAGCACTGTGATTTTTAATTACAGAACTTATATTCTCCCTGAAAAAGAACATATTTTAATTAAGCCTGTGCTCATTCTTAAGCAGAACACATACTGAATTTCTCTCAAAGTTCCCTTTTCACTTTTAATTACTATTATCAGCCTCATTGTGATTACAGCTTGCGTCTGTTTGCTGTAAGTTACATTTTAGCCTTTTCCTATTTTGGAGCTGTTAATGAAGTGCTCTTTTTTATGGAGGGACATGCTGCTAAAGAGTATAACTGCTGATTGGGACAAAGAGGAACGAGGGTTCGACTGCTCTGAATAGAGCAAATCTGTGAGCTTTTTCCAAGGCTTCTTTTACACCGCAGCTGCAAATCACTGTATTCCACTGGGTCAAGGATTAACTGGTAGCAATTTGAGCCACTCTGCCCTTTGTGGGCACTCCTATGGCAACTGCATTTTTTTTCAAGGTCTCTAGAGCAGAAATTAACAATATAGACAGTTCTTGCCACAATAAGAATAAATCAAGAACAGTCAATGACATATTTTAAAAGCGTATGTCAGAGACCCGCACTATCCTATCTGCCGGGGGACAGGAGTTAGACCTCAGGGTTGCCATATCCATCATGATAGATGTTACTCATAACACAAGCACTGTTTAAGTGTTGCAAGTCTATTGTATGCTATATAATGAAAATTGGATATTTGATTTATAAATGGTGTCATAATCCCTCACTGACTCAGCTATAGATTTGACCAGAAAAAAGCTCCTGCAGCATCTGTAATACTGTTTCTTGCTGCTGCAGAAAATGAACCTTCAGATGTATTAGTACAGTGTCAAGTATTACCTTTAAGGCATAAGCTATACTTAAAATAAACAAAGCTCAGAAGGCCAAATGCTAATAAAGTGAGAATTACCTTGAGGTAATTTTTACTTTGGAATTCATTTAGAATTGAAGTTCATTTAGGTAGCAGGTTCTTAGGAATATGTGGAAATGTCACTTAAAGTAGAACTGCAGGCAGACACCTACATACACAGTGTATACAGTATATCTCTATGTGAAATGTTTTACAAACAACCAATGCTTTGTATGTGTTACCTCAGCACATATGAAATGTTTTACCTAGCAAAGCATTTATTTTTCTTATTTTCTATTTTAAGATTATTTTTATTAAGAGTTTCAATTGCAATACAAAAGGGTCAATAGCAGGTAAGAAGGCACATGGACTGCCAGGTAATACTTTCTAGTCCAAGGTTCTTGCAACATACTAAGTTAATACAGGGTTCATGAGCCCACCAAAAATATCAGCCCAAGAGTTGATTAACCCTACAGAAAAAGAAGGATGGGATCGGAACTGGAGGGTTCCGCAGGAAGTATAAAAAGGACAGGTAAGATTTCCATCTCAATTAAGTTCACTCTACCAATCAAGGACAGCGGGAGATGTTTCCAGGCTAACAACTTAGACTTAAACACTAAAAGCAAGGGCTTAAAGGAGAACTATGAGGTGAGTGAAAATCACTCAGCCTCATAATCTGAGCCGACCTGTGACAATGAAACTGTCACAGGTCGGCTCAGTAGATAGGGAAGTGAGTGAACACATACCGTCGCTCGCTCACTTCTCTATCTATCCCTGCAGAGAGCCGTGACTGTCATTCACGGCTCCGTGCAGGTATTCCCCCCTCCCCTGTCCGATCCTCCAGCGCTGACTGGCATAACTGGGGGGGGCGGGCACAGCTGGCTCTGCTTCTGGAGAGGCAGAGCCAGCTGTCAATCCCGCAGCTGGGTGGATCTCGACAGCAATGTCGGGATCCGTTCAGGCTGTGGCGTCTCAGTATACCGCAAGCTGTGGCTCGCGGTATACTGAATTTTGGATCACGGGAGTACGCTAGTTTGTGTTCTCCCGTGACCCTTAGGAGAACTATGGGGAAAAGCCCTAACCCCATAGTTCTCCTTTAAACATTCAAAGACAAGTAATCCGTGACACAGTTGGTAATCTTTTTTCAAATACTTTATTTTTAAAGCAAGAGCAACAGAAACGTATATATCATATTAGGTTAGATGAGTAAACAGCAAAATGTACACAAAGAAAGGTTCCACAGAACACTACTTCTTCTTAAAATATTTACAACATACAAGCTGTGTTCCTTATCAAAATAGTGGGGGCAGGCCCGGATTCCCCACAAGGCCATCGAGGCCCGGCCTCGGGGCGGCAGGGCGCAGAGGGGCGGAAGCGGTGTCCTTGTGGGGAAGTTGCCCTCTCTACATTCAGTCCTGCTTTGCACAAGCAGGACTAAATGTAGAGTGAGGCAGCCGATTTAGGTGCAGGGCGCATTGCAGAGCCTGGCCTTGGGGCGGCAGGGAGAGTAAATCCGGCCCTGAGTGGGGGGGGAATAGTAAACTCCCGTTCCTTGCCTTGAAATTTAAGTTGAACTTTTCTATGAAAATAAAATCAGGCGAAAGTGTAGAGAATCAAAAGAACAACTTTTTAAATACACTAGGTAACTAAACTAGTAGGTAAATAGGTATAGAGGGAGGACAAGAAAGGGAAATACAAAAGAAGAAAGTATTGAGAAAAGAAGCAGAAAAGCCAGACGAAGTGTATATTTGAGCAGAGTGCAGCAGAGGGATCCCGGTCACATACACCTAGCTTCATACAAGTGTCACTAGTCCCCATCAGAGGTTCAGATGGAGCAAGCATGATCATAAGTCTCAGAGTCTGTAAAACGGAGCCGCGAGTACCAAGTAGCAATAAACTTATCTTGGGTATTACAGCCTAATCTCCTCCACCCTATGCACCCATAATGCCAAGGTCGGCAGTTGTTGTTGCTTCCACAGAGCTGTATGATATGCAAGCCTTCGCTGCATTCAGAAAAATGTATCATCAGCAAATGTCTATTGGCTTTCTTTGAGTGTAGCATAAAGTGAAGTAGCAAAACAGCAGGATATAGAGCAAGGCAGATCAGAAATTGTAGCAATGCAGTCCACTACATTTCCCTAGAACGGGTGTACAAAGGAACATTCCCAAAAGATGTGTAGGAGTGTACCAGCACTGCTATTACAACGCCAACACAATTTAGATGTTGTAGGGTACATTGTGTGCAAAAGAGTAGGGACTCCATACCACCTTGTAAGAATCTTATAATCGGCTTCTTAGATTCTTGCATTGAAAATGGAAGACTTATGTGGAAAAAAACAGTATGTGTTCAGAACAGGCAAAAAGGGGGCTAGCTTGTTCAAAATGTCATAAAGCACCTGTACATGGAAAGGAGGAGGAACATATACATTGATTACAGCAATATTATGAGTCTTAGAATCCAGTACCAATATTAGATAACGACCTCTCAGGTCCAGAAGCGTATGCAGGATACTGCATGGTAGGGACTTGCTAATCAAAATAGATACACCTCGGGCATAAGCCATGTAAGTATCATGCACTGTTCTCTGCACCCACGGATGTTCCAAGGCCAACACCCTACCACATTCCAAATACTTTTCCTGTAAGAGGATAATATGAGGCTTAAATGGTTTCAAGTATTGAAAAAACAGAAAATGTTTACATTTACTGTTCAACCCCCTTATATTCCAGGAGCCTTTCATACAGCATGACACAGCATAAAACATGGAATAAAAGGATAACAGATATATAAATGGAAAACAGTAGTAAACTACACTCCCTGCTTCCTCAGTAAAAGAAGAAAAACGAAAAAAAAAAAATAAACATACTGAAGAAGTCTAATCCCCAAGCAGATCCCGAATGGTAAGGCACCTAAATACTAAGTATACCCCCAAGTTCATAAAGCAGCAAAAAAAGTTGAAACAGATAAAGTAAAACCCTGTGACCTGAGATCCTGCATCTGATTCTGTTCTTCTGTTACTGACTCTTCTTTGGCTTTACTCGGTTGCTGTTTGCTTCAGTATTGGATTTTGGCATGTTCCCTGACCTTGTGTATTGTGTGCCACTTAATTGGTACCTTTGTACCCACAACTTGCTGACCCTGACTAGCCCTGACCCCTATTCTGCCTATCGTATTGTTACTGTGTTGCCTGCAAGTTGCTGACCCATTTCTGGGTTCTTCCTACTGGTGACCTACTGCCTCCTACCATGAGACGACTATGTTTTCAAGTTTCCGTGACACCAGCAGTATCCTCACCAGCATGCACTCATGCCACTCCTTCATCAATGCACTTTTATTCCACTTCCAGGGGTGCTTGGACTGGAGCAGGAAGAGAGGCCGCCCTGATCATCTCAGGCTTATACTGAGGTATGTAAGGAGAAAGCAAATGCATCAGAGATAACTGCATTGCAAATATATTTGTAGATCCAGAGATACAGGCAGATAAATAGATGAACAGAATGGAATTATTTTCTGTAGAACTGCTGCTTGGCCCTGCCTGCTTACACTTCCCGAGCCTCCTTATTGGAGAATGAAGCAACATATCATATCAGAGGACCAAAAAGAAGGATGGGGAGGGGAAGCTCATATTCTGCAGTCTAAATTTGCATGATATTTCCCCGATCGTCTACTGCAGTGGTTCTCAACCTGTGGGTCGGCACTTTCTCCCGGACAGAGGGCGGGTGCAATATGTATGTATTCAAGCAAAAAAATATGTAAAACACACCTCTAGCTATGCATTCCATTTTCCCAGTCCACAGCTGCAGAGATCAGGAAATGTCTCAGTGCCAGTGACTGGCACTGCGCGCTGTGAGCTTCCTGGCGGACTCGGCACGTGGAGCTGCGAACACGCCCCGAGCCCATCCCTATCAGTGACAGTACTGCGGAGTATGTACCTCATACGTTATATAGCCACACACTTTAAATCCAATTCTTCTAGTTCCAGCTGCAGAGCCCGGTCCTGTCTTTGCCTACAGCAGTGGTTCTCAACCTGTGAGTCGCTGTGCAAGGTGAGAGTCCTCCTCAGCCCTCTCCTAGCGCAGCAGTGTCAGTTCTCCTGCCACGCCTCCAGATGTCGCTGCAGCAGCCGCGTCATCCCTAAATTTTACCTTTGGGGGTCACCACAACTTGGCAAATGTTACCAGGGGGTCCCGGCCCTAGAAAGGTTGAGAACCACTGGTCTACTGTATTCTGACAGTGGCAGGCGTGGTCACATTGTCTTAAAATAACTGTCAGAAAACTGGACAACATCTACGCACACATGGAATCTCACGTCCTTCCTCTGGGATGTGAAGCGGCAACCCCAGGAGGCATTGGGGTGTCCCTGTGTAATTCTCATCTAGGCAAGGAATCAGGAAACACAAAAAAGTACCATTATTTTTAAATAAATCCAATTTTCTAAGAGGGAGGAACCAGAAGATAAATACTTTTTGAGATGAGTGAAGGTCTGCTTTAAGCTATTGCTTTATAATGGGTAACAAAGAAAGTTCTTATTTCAGACAATTTGATTAAAAAAAAAAAGACAAAAGGAAGTTACTTCACTAAGAATGGTGGGACAGAAATTGGAGAAAAGGGAACAATGAAAGGGCAATTGCTTCTTTTTGTTTTCTTCTCGATGTTGTATGGACAAATTCGTGCAACAGAATTACTAAAAAAAAAAGCATTATGTGAGTAGTGCACCACAAATGTGTCATTGTGGTCCAGGGGCGAGAAAGAAACAAGATGACAAAATGTCAGAAGGTAGGAGGTTGAGTAAGACAAACTCAAGAAGGAAAAAGTGTTGAGGAAAGCAAAAGAAGAGTAAAGGCTTATTCAGATGACCACTGAGCTGCAACCCACATCCAGGTCATGCTGGCAGAAACTGTAAGTCATCCTTGAGCCAAGCTTAGTCTAGCAGTGCTATTCACAAAAGGGTGAAGAGTTTGGAGAAGGCAGGAGAAGTGAACAATCTAGGACAATGTAGCTGATTTGGAAACATTCTCCAGTTCTGCTCACTTTCCAGTTCAGCTATGTTGTCCTAGACTGTTCACTTCTCCTGCCTTCTCCAAACTCTTCACCCTTTTGTGAATAACCCTGTAGATATAATTGAATAATGAGGATGACACTGTGTTAAAGTTGGCCACCAGGCAGAAAAGAATGGAACAAGCAGCCACGGAATGGGCTGCCTCTCTACTGTGATTTATTTGTTACACAACGGGCCCTTTTCTGCTTCGCCAACTCTGCTTTAAATGTCAAAATTTGCAGTTATATATGGTATATGATGGATTTTGTGTGAAAGTGGAGTTTTCCTTTAAGAGATCTGTATCAAATAGGAGATTATTATGTGATATGATGCTGTAGAGATGCTTTACTTCACTGTGTCCTTAAGGGAAACAGCGCTCTGCTTACCGTAGCTGATGCCTCTTCATGTTTAATTACTGATGAGTTTTTAATAGATGTTTTATGATTGCTGATGGATTGCCAGGTTTGGATTTAATAAAGGTGGTTTTAAACAATTTAGCCACTGTTCTTTCTAACTGTAATGGATTAAAGTGGTGTGGTGATCACCACCACTGCAATGTAATAATAGTCACTTTGGGGTCATTTGATGGCATTAGAGGGTTCAGGGCAAACATCTTATGGGTGGGCCCTGCTGTGTTTAGATGACAATGAACAAAGTACATCATGGCAAGTAAGGGGCACAGTTATACTCTGGATGGGGTTTTAAAGGGTAGGATTATTTTCCAGCAACCAATGCACTATATGGCTTAATGTTTGTAGACACCTGACCTTGGGGATGAGCTCAAGTTCGGACTGAACCAAGTCCAAATCTGATCTCCTCCGTACCCAGAAGGAGCTCCCCCCAAACACGGAAAGAAGCTCCTTCCATGCCACCTAATCAGTTGGAGATTCCCTGCCCGCAGCTTGACATAAGTGAAGGGATGGGATGCAGTGATCTTATATGTCTACATGCCTATATTTGGTAAATTATATTGACCTAATACGGCTAGATGACCATATAAGGAAAATAACATTAGAGCAAGCATCCCGCCCTTTGATTACATAAAGCTGCAGCGCGGGGAATGCATGGCCCTCAGATAATTGGGTGGAAGTGCCCATCGGTGGAGTAAATTTGAATCAGGTCTGTGTGAACCTGAGCTTATTGGACATTCCAACCACCACCCATTTCTTTTTACTTTAACAGCCTCCTCCTTTCTGACAATTCTTTCCAAAAGAATATAGAGTCTGTCTTTGGCAATGGGTCCCTGTTCAGCCAAAAAGAGCATTTGTAACAGGGACGTGCGGTCAGGGGAGGCAGAGCCTCACCTAGTATTTTGGAGGAAAAAGCTGTCAGCATCATGTCTGAAGCTGACATCTTTTTCTCCATTGAGATCGGCTTGTAACAGGTTACACAGCAGCAAAATCCTCCCCACAGTGTAACCTGTCGTGGATGGAGCGCTGCCTTCTTTTTACAGGCAGCGCTGCATCCGGCTTTTGACAGCTAGTTAGGTTACACAGCAGCGGGCTGCCCCACTGCTTGTGTAACCTAACATAGTGCGGCCAGAGCTGCAACAGCCTCTACTCAATGTTAGAGGCTTGAGCTCTGTGGATGGTTTGGACCAATGGCAAAGCGCCATTGGTCCAAGCTGTCCAATCAAAAAAAGAAAACAAATAACACTGATGACATCAATCTCTATGCCTCACCAGTGATGAGCAAGTGAGGGAAAGGGAGGTTCCTCCCTTCTTCCTCCCTCCCTCCTCCACACACAGCTTGGTGACCTGGTTGGGGGGCGGCGGGCTGTGGGTGGGCCTGGCAGAGGGAATGCCTCACCCAGAACAGAACGTACTGCACGTCACTGATTTGTAAGGTCAGGTACTGATGTTGGATGAAAAGACCTGGCTTACAATTGGTGTTCCAATGAATTCCAAATGTGTTCAGTAAGATTTAGATCAGGGCTCTGTGCAACCTATCAATGCCACGCCAGGTCAGTCCACAGTTGCCGCCACAGTCAGATGCTCGCACAGCTTGTCACTGGTAATACTGTTCCAGAAAACATGGATAGTAACACACCAACATATTCCAAAAGGGGCTTCTTTATCGATCCAAAAAATCAATTACACAGGACATGAATAGAAATGTGTAACATGTTTCACGCACATAGGCGCTTAGTCATCGAATGACAGTTTATTTCTTGCTAGTAGGTAATGCATAGAGCAAGCCTCCCTGCGTTCTGTAGCGGGAGGGGGGCATGGATGTGCATTCAAGTCAGTGGCACTGCAGACCCCCGTCAGCAGTGCGATCGCCTACACCGGAACGCGTGGCACAACAATGCCCGTGGTATGGTGTGATCGCCAAAAATAGTGCATGCATTTTTGCGATTGCACCTGACCTGCACTGCACCTTCAGTGGGCATGCCAGGGCCGTAGCAAATGCAAGGACTGAGGCTCTCGCCTCGGGCGCAGGTGGAGGGGGCAAAGTGGTGAGGAGAGAGCCGCTCGGCCAGGATCTGACAGTCGGCGGCTCTCTCTCCATTCAGATGCGGCTGCAGCACTTCCTTCACTTCTCCTTGGATCCCTGCTGCATACAGATGGGGAAGAGCAGCGGGGATCCAGATGAACAGCTGCAGGCTGAGCCTCGGGCGCAAATGGAGCTAGCTACGGCTCTGGGGCGTGCATTAAATTATTGTGCCATAAAAAAAAATGGGGGCATGCCTTATTTATTTTCACTGCACAGAGCAATGCACTCCCCAAAAAAATATATATAGATAGATATATATATATCTATCTATATATATTTTTTTGGGGAGTGCATTGCTCTGTGCAGTGAAAATAAATAAGGCATGCCCCCATTTTTTTTTATGGCACAATAATTTAATGCACGCCCCAGAGCCGTAGCTAGCTCCATTTGCGCCCGAGGCTCAGCCTGCAGCTGTTCATCTGGATCCCCGCTGCTCTTCCCCATCTGTATGCAGCAGGGATCCAAGGAGAAGTGAAGGAAGTGCTGCAGCCGCATCTGAATGGAGAGAGAGCCGCCGACTGTCAGATCCTGGCCGAGCGGCTCTCTCCTCACCACTT
>NW_017306272.1:3060201-3081190 GCF_000935625.1 Nanorana parkeri
TGGCAATGTAACGCACAAGGGCACCTAGCGTGCGGTGCAGTGCGCTGTGCAATACCGTGCCTTATGTGCTCAGCTGGTCTCGCTCATAGATCTGCAGCGCCACCTGGTGGACATTGGACTTATTACAGCAGCAGAGGCTTGCACAGTGCTGATCAAGCTTCACGTGCTGCTCATCATATGATCGCCGGGCACAGGCTGAGGGAATTTAGGGAAGTGAGAGCGCTGCACCCGGCTTCTTCCTCCTCCTCCTCTGTCTGCATGGCCGGCTGTGCTCATCGTACTGCTCGCTGAATGTGTGCCGGTAAGTGGTGACATGACGTCCGATCACAGTGCTGAGCCGGGACAGCTTGGGCTGGAGGTGCCCGCACTGTTCACAGTGTCTGCCGCTTCCTGTTTACCTGCAGTGCTGCTCCGTCCTAATTCTGTTCCGGGTGACTGCAATCAGTGCCATGCCATTTCCTGCAACACTGCACTTCTGAGCTATTATAAGAAGGCTGAGTGTAAGAGGCCTGTTCAGAGGAAATACACAGATACAATCCATGCATGGGAGAGCTTATACCTACCATATTATTTAGTACTTCTGTCTATCCACTCCTAACAATGACACAGATCTGCCTGGCAGGACATGAGGCCTTGATGTACCTCTGCTGCAGTTCAGTAACACTAGGACAACTACAAATGCCATCATGCTTCTGGAAGTCATGCCAGTGCCTCATGGGTCTTGTAGTTCCTTAGCAGCTGGAGTATACACAGGACCACATGTTTGTACAGCATGTTGTGTTCGGCAGGCGGTGCTGCGCCATTGCAGCCAATGGAACTGCGTTGCAATCCCTTGGCATGGGATCAAGCAAGGGAAAGCGTTCAGATGGAAGCCGCGTCACTACTAAATCGCGGATCGCTTTTCAAAGGCAGGTAAAAGTCTGCACGCCATGGAGACCTGAATGGATTGCACACATTCAAGAAAGTTTAAAAAAAAGAAAAGCCAACAACACCTCCCCCCACCAGACCTTGTGCAGACATTGGACCGCACTTGAAGTGTTTTAGCCTGCGGGCTAATGTAGAGGAGCCCTTGCAGGGTTCCTCCCCCCCCCCCAAACTGTGCAGTGAGATGAGAGCACTTTGCTCTCTCCTATCACCTTGCTTCATGCACTGCAACACAACCAATCAGATCCATGCGCTGCTTCTCCCTCCCCAAGTGTGAGCTCTGCTGTACAGGGAATTGCAGCAGGCTGATACCAAGAGCTTACACTGCTTGTATTACAAAAAATGCATTTAATGATGTATTGATGAACGTAGAGCTGCGATAATCGAAGTCTTTGATGTCTGCCTGGAGTTCAACGTTAATATCATAGAGGACAGGAAATTACTGACTTGTATTTTGTACTTTAACTACCTCCGGGCTGGCCGGGAGCTCTCTAGGTCTGAGCGGGCGTCTTTAGACGTCCACGCAGACACGCCCCCTCGTGAAAGGGTCCCCGCAACCCCCCCCGCCGTTGTCCCGCTGGTCCTGGGCTCCGCTGTGCCTGGTGCGAGCCCGGGACCAGCATACTGCCTCTGTCACAGGGGCTCAGAGGGAGGTCGGTACACGAGCTCCCTCCTGTCCACTCTCTGCTGCAAGAATGCGGAAGTGTTGTATTTGACATCTTTGGGCCAATGGAACTTCGGGTTGGCGAAGGCGGGGAGATTTCTAAACATGTAAAAAATAATTATTTTTTAAAAAAAGTCCCCACCCATACATACACGCATGCAAACATGCGTTGGGGGCGCATACCTGCGATAACGATTGCGCACATTACGCCGCACATATATCGCCGCAAACGTCACAGTGAGAGCAATCATTCTAGGGCCATCAATCACTGATAACACTAAGGCCCCGTTCACATTGAGCGGTTTGCAAATCGCGCGTTTGTTGCGCAATTTGCATTTTGCGCGATATCGCGCAAATGCTTGCATTGATCAAGCTTGAAATCGAAATCGTGGAAAAATCTGCTCCAAAAAGGGTCCTGCTGTAGCGACACACGACCCGCGACAGCAGGACTCTTTGCCCCATTGCCAAGCATTGGAGCGTGATATCGCGCGGTAAATAGCCGCGATATCGCAGGAATTACTGCGCGATAAAACGCTCAATGTGAACGGGGCCTTAACTGATGAGCGGCAAACGCTTTTAAAGCGTTGCCTATGGCCAATTTTGGGTATGGTAGTTTTCTGCGATTTCGCGGGTGTGCGCAATTTTAAAGCTTTACATTTTTGGTGTCTATTTACCTGACGTGACCCCGACTTTTATATTTTACCAAAAAACTGAGTAATAATAAATGTTTCCTAACATAATGTAAAAAAATAACTTTTTGTTTCAAAATGTTCAGTAATTTTTCCTGATTATAGTAAAAAATAAAACCCGCAGTGGTGATTAAATACCACCAAAATAAAGCTCTATCTGTCCCCAAAAAATGGTATAAAATTCATTTCAGTACAGCGTTGCATGACGGAATAAACGTCAGTCAAAGTATCGCAGCGCTGAATAATGAAAAATGGCCTGGCCAGGAAGGGGGTCTCAACACCTGGTCTTCAAGTGGTTAAAGAGACCCTGTCACCAGTTTAAACAATTGCAGGTAAAAGCACAGGCATATGAAGCATTTTACATGCTCACTCCATGTCCTAGCCCTCTCCACTTCTGGGAGTGTCTGTTTGTGCTGGCCCAGCTCCTCTGCCTTTCCCTTCATCTCCCTACATATCCTTTCATGTAGCTGGAGGGGGGAAGGGGAATACTATAGCAGCATTCTCCAACCTTTTTTCAGTCATGGGATAGCAGGAGGCCCACCTGAGGAAGCCAGAAGGCACCCTGGTTGAGAAAGGCTGTACTACAGAGTGGCATATATAATCATATGGGAAATTACTTGGTCTGTTGACAGGGTCTCTTAAAAAGTTTTTTACAACCTGGGAATAGGGGTAGGATGATGGGATGCAGTCATTGTCTGGCCAACAATTTTCCACCCGGCAACAACATTGAAATGAAATTGAAGGAGCTGGGTGGAAAATTGCCAAAGTGAGTGCGTGAAATCGGATGGGTGTCGCGGCTGTCAGAATACAATAGCCGGCAGCAGAGATTCCTCCATCATTGCTGTTTGGTGTGGATGGGATAATCGGTCAGTTTCTCTTGTTCTGCTTGTGCCGGGTGGTGTCATTAGGGCCACTCACGGCAGGAATTTCCCCTGATTCAGCACGGTTTGGACAAAATTCGAGCCAAGCTCCACTATGAGATGTCATCAGACGAAGCTGAATTGTGAATTGAACCTACAGAGTTTTATTTACGCTTCTTATATTTAATGCTTACAGATGACGATCCGTGCGCTGCGTTTCCTGTGGTTAGTGTGGAGGAGGCCTGATGTAAGATCACGCTGCAGATCAGCTGGAGGAAGTTCTCCGCATCCGTTAGATGTGACCATTAACTAGGTCACATGATGCTGGAGGCTTCCTTCACTGACTCGGCTTCTTACTTGTGAGGGGGTGAAGAGAGCACTTGGCTAGAGTCCCCAATGATCACCAAACTCCACGCTGAGGGCTGGTTCATGCCATCTCCAGTGTGTTCCAGCGGGGTGAGCTGCTGGAACGCACTGTATCGCATACTGTGAAGGCTCCCTGTGTTCTGTGGGGGTGCAGCCAAGTCAATACCACCGCAGCCACGCCCCCTCCCGCAGTGCAATTGCCCACACCAGAACACATGGCACAACAATGCCTGCGTTCCGGTCCAGTGCGATTGCAAAAAATAGTGCTTGTATTATCTTTTTGCGATCGCACCGGAACGCAGGCATTGTTGGGCCACGTGTTCTGGCGCTGGTGATCACACTAAAGACAGTAGGGGCGTGGCTGTGGTGCCATTGACTTGAATGCACCGCCACGTCCCCTCATGCCCCAGAACGCAGGGAAGATTTTCTAATGCAATCCAATGCGTTCCAGCAGCTAACTGTACTGGAAGAGGTGTGAACCGGCCCTTTAATTGGGCCTGAAAGTATGAATCGTGTTTTGAGTGTATCTAAAGCTGGCTGTACAGCAGTAGAATGTAATTTTAAAAAATGTGTGCGTTTGATTTTCCAATAGTTAGCAGGGTGAGCCTAGCAGGGTGATGACAACAATAGGAGGAGCAGGATGGAATATTTTTTGCGACGAATGAAATTGTAACTGTGGTTTTCTTTTACAAATGTTTGAGTTTCAGTACAATAGAAAAAGTTTTGGCAGAAAGGTCAATAAGCTGACACAGCAACGCGCTTATAACTAACTAGGACATAGAGACAATGTAAAGTAGGAACAAGGTGAGTCACAAAAATACTGCTTGTTACAATTGTGAAGACTGGTAGAAGAACAGAAAACCTTAAAGCCAGGTCTCGGGGGACACACACAGTAGAATTAAAGCTTAATTTTTTGCATATGTCTACTGCTAGGTACATGCATATGCCTATTGCATATTGTATATGCAATAGGCATATGCAAAGACATGAAAAAAATAGTTACCAAATAGATATAAACTTATCTGTGGCTCGTTGCTGCCAGACCCAGCTGCTCGCATCCACGCTCCACACGCCGCACCTCCTCCCCGCCTCACGCTCAACGCCCGGCCTCATCCAAGATCGGCACAGGGACGCGGGGAGAAGAAGTAAGGAGGAGTAGGTGTGGGGGGGATGACAGCCACCGATAGACAGGCCTGATCTCAGAAACAAGTTGCTGGAAGACTGCTCAGGTAAGCCTGCACTCCCCCTCCCCCCCACATGGTGCAATATAATGTATTGCTGGGATTTGTATTCCTCTATAGCTGATGGTACATTGTGCTGTATATTAAACAATCAGCTATAGAGGAATACAAATCCCAGCAATACATTTTTTCACCAATAGGTTGGACTTGATGGACATATGTCTTTATTCAACCTCAAATACTATATGTATAATTTATTGCTGGGATTGGTTGTATTCCTATATAGCTGGTGGTATTCTGCAGTGCGCTGTATAGAGGACTACAAATCCCAGCAATAATACATTATACAGCGCAATGCAGAATACCGCCAGCTATAGAGGACTACAAAACCCAGCAAAAGTACATTATACAGCGCAATGCAGAATACCGCCAGCTATAATGTACTATTGCTGGGATTTGTTGTACTCCTCTATAGCTGGCGGTATTCTGCATTGCGCTGTATAATGTACTATTGCTGGGTTTTGTAGTCCTCTATAGCCGGTGCCATCCTGCATTGATTGCTGTATAATTTTACACTTTCCATTTCACTATATTGCACACCACTTTTTTTTTTTTCTTTTTTACTTCCACCGCTCCAAGCTTGCTTCTGTGATGGACTACAACCTCAATACAAACTAGTAGTCCCATCACTGGAGCCATTTTTAAAATGTATTTGATTTTTTTAATCGATTAATCGAACTAAATAATTGGCTAACTAATCGATTTGGGAAAAAACCGTTCCCTCCAACTCTAGTAAGTCCTTAAAGCAGCTGTGCCAAGGGGGTGTAACTTTAATGTCACTTAGTGACACTAAACTCAGGAGTTGAGTCTTAAAAATCCATTCAAGTACCCGAACTATTAACAAAAATGTATCTTATGTGTATATCACTCAGCTGTAGATCCTCAAATCATCTCTGAATTGGTGCTGACACTGTCCTTCCTTCTGGAGGGTGGCTACTTTTGTTCCCCATGGTCCCTGTGTGTGTTGTATAGTAGCCACCGCTCCAAGCTCACTCTGTGATGGACTACAATCTCAAATACAAATTTGTAAACTAAGTGTGAGGACTATGGGGAACAAAAGCAGCCACCCTCTAGAAAGAAAGAGTGTGGGTATGAATTCAGAGATGATTTGAGGATCTACAGCTGAATGATACACAAATAAGATACATTTTTTTTTAATATTTAAGGAACTTGAATGCATTTTTGAATGCAACCTCACGAAATTGAAACACCAGTTTTGGTGCAGTCATTATTAAGTTGTTGGATATAAATGAATGTACTTCATTCACACGATGTGTTGTTGTTGTAGATTATCTGGACTAAGGATGGAGCTTTTCCCCCGTTTTATCTGGTGTTTGACCGTCCTGACAAGCCTTGAACAAGCTCATACTTGGAAGCCAACGAGTCCCCTCAGTCAGATGTTTGCTGGGGTGAAAGTTCCTCCCACCATTGGAGGGGATCCTGGGGAACCTCTCTTTCTTACCCCATACCTGGAAAGTGGGAAGATCGATGAAGGTGAGCAGGACGGATGTTTGAATGACCAGTGATAAAGATGTTTCATTTTACTAAGAGCTGCTTTTTAATTTCATGGAGCCTTTTCTTAATTGCAACTGCAATAATATATTATGTTTGTGTGACATCCATAGCACTCTGTTAGTAGTTTTTAGCCCCTAGATGTTCATAGATTCTGTATTTTTCATTATTACCTTTTTAATCTCTGACAAACCTGCTCTATTTCAGCACGCGAGCTGAGCCTTGTGGGAAACCTCCCAGGAGTGAATGTGAAAAGTTATGCCGGATACCTCACTGTGAACAAGACCTATGACAGCAACCTCTTCTTCTGGTTCTTCCCTGCTCAGGTAGGACCACAAACTGTATGGTCGCTTTAACATTCTATGTAAAACTTGCTGACAATAAGCAAGGTACAGTGAGGGGAATTTATCTTTCTTGGCTGTATAGGATATGAGGTGGTAGTTCTGCTTTAATAGCAGAATAGAATGTCCCTTACTATGGTGGTTTAAGCTTCTGTTCATGTCACAGCTATTCACTGCAAGTCTCTGAAGGGCTGTGGGTGGGCACTGGAGGTGACTTAACGTGACACTAAACTCAGGAGTTAAATCTCAAAAATCCATTCAAGCGCCATAACTATTATCATTTGTGTATCGCTTGGCTGTAGATCCTCAAATTATCTCTGAATTGGTGCTGACACTGTCCTTCCTTCTGGAGGGTGGCTACTTTTGTTCTCCATGGTCCCTGTGTGTTGTAAAGTAGCCACTGCTCCAAGCTCACTCCTGTAATGGACTACAATCTCATGTTTAGTTTACTAATTTGCATTGAAGTTATGGCCTATCACGGGAGCAAGCGAGCTTGGAGTGGTGGCTACTTTACAACACACACCGACGGGAACCAAAAATGCACACAGGTGAACCACGTTGGTGACCACATTGTGAAAGAAGGCAGTTACTTGGAAGTTTACATATTTCTGTTACAAGTCTGCTCTAATCCAAAGAAGATTTGTTCATATGCTTTACGCTATGATAGAGTTCCCTTCTTTAGCGCCGTTGTACATTACATACACTAGGTGGTTCTGTATAGCAGTAAAATTAGTCTACATTTGCTAACCCTGATGAATCGAAAGCAGACATGCGTTACCCTTTAGTTGTATATACTTGGGTGAAATTGACATATCGTATATTCAATGCATTGATCTCCAGGTATTCCTAGACTTTAGATGACAGCCAGAAATGTCCTTTGCAGCCTCTGACCGTTCCAAACCCTTGTCTGTTTGCTGTTGCTTCCCCCATGATAACTTAGGACATCAGCAGTTTGCTTCTCCCATCTTACCTTCAATAGCAAAAGATAAGTTGTTGTCCTCCCAACACATTTGGATCTGTCCTTTTAATGTGATGGGCAGAATTAAGGATGATAATTTTTTGGTGGGGCCAGGCCCAGAGTTTGCAGAAAGTTATGATTTGCATATAACTTCAGCTATGTTTAAAAGGTTTTAATGAAGTCATTCAAATCATAACATCTATGGTCAAAAACGCAACATAAAATCTGTATTTCTATTTTGAATTTCCATTAGTTCTATCCCACTCCTAATAACCCTATCGATCTAGAAGTGTGTCAACTTGCTTATTGAAGATGCCCGTTAGATGTACAGGTGAAACTCGAATAATTAGAATATCGTGCAAAGTTCATTTATTTCACTAATGCAACTTAAAAGGTGAAACTAATATATGAGATAGACTCATTACATGCAAAGCAAGATAGTTCAAGCCGTGATTTGTCATAATTGTGATGATTATGGCTTACAGCTCATGAAAACCCCAAGAACCCCAAATCCACAACCTCAAAAAAGTAGATTATTACATGCAATCAATAAAACAAGGATTGTACATAGAACAATATCGGACCTCTGAAAAGTACAAGCATGCATATGTACTCAGTGCTTGGTTTGGGCCCCTTTTGCAGCACTTACTGCAATTACTTTCGCATGATATTCTAATCGAGTTTTACTTGTATGGAGTCTTGAGAAATTGAGATTGCATCACATCAAGGAGCAGGGAAAGAGACACAAAGCACACTGGGAATCCAGGAAGTTGGTGAAAGTGATGGGCAGACAGAAGGCAGCACTCACTACATAAAAGGGGTTTTTAAAGTAAGCTCTGACTGTATTATCAGAAACACCTCTAGTGTGTATTCCTATTACAGTGCTGATGTTATAACAGGATAGTATATGCTGGGACTTTACAACTCTGCTGATGATTTTCACAGTCCGCTGTCACTAAAGATACCTCTGCCGATGGGTTTTTACATCTTATGCACTGTTCTTAATGTCCCAAGTTTACTTTAATCCATAAGGAAGACTTGGCAATCAACCTTTTGCTTTGCTCTTTATAGAAAGTCAGAGTTCTTGCTTGCTTTCCAGTACAGAAATATGGCAGCTCCCTGTAAATAAAAGATGAAGCTGTAATCCCGTTCTTACACTACGATCAGTGGAAGGCTTTTGGAGGCTGGCCAGCTGGACATCTCAGAACATTTACATGGCTGCAGGATTTTTAGATGTTTGAAATCTCATATTTCAGGCCTTTTACAAGTTCTGTTTCCTCTCTCACTCTTTTAGCAAACATTTCTCAAGTTATGTCAAAATAGTGAAACCTGAGTCGAATTTCTTTATACTGTATGAGACCTCTATACAAAGTCTCTTTTTTGGTTTTCATGCGGGTCTCTCTACCCAAACCCTAACCATGAGCTAATATATTTATCCTAAATGTATTTTCTGTCTATCTTCTAACATACAGGTTAACCCAGACACAGCTCCAGTGTTGCTTTGGCTGCAAGGAGGACCTGGAGGGACATCTATGTTTGGTCTTTTTGTGGAGCACGGACCTTATATTGTCACGAAGAACCTTACATGTAAGTAGATGTAAGCTAGTGCAGGTGTTGTACTGATGCCTGCTTCATGTAGTCTAGAGAGTACTTAGAGTACATCACTTGTCTGACCCTCTCCTCCACCCCTGTGTCCTTTTACGGAACCACAGTAATTTTGTTTTTTTCTGTGGACACTGTCATTTTAGGTGTAATAATGTTTGACCAGTGCAGTTATATCTTATATCATGATAGCAGGCCCGGCTGCCTACTTGCGCATGCATGTCACTTTCCCCAATTGTTCCTAAAGCCATACTCCAAGGGAACACAGCCATAGGAATGAATGGGGGCATGGCATGTAGAACATGGATGGGACTTTTTTTTTATAATCGAAAAGCTGGGTGGCACTGGGCAAGGCTGCACAATGAAGATCTGCAGTCAGGCTGAATATACTTGTTCTGCTGTATGAGTTACGTTAATGACAAGTTATGCTCTGCATGTATGCCGTTCTATATTGAATGGCCCCCAAATGCACCTACACTGCACCATAATGTACTACCTTGTGTTGGGTGCTGTGTTGCTAGAATAGTGCATGCATCTGTGTTTTCGTGCACTAGGTAGTGTAAACAAATGAACACAGTTGATGTAGCAATTGAAGCACCACATTAACTAAAATAGACCATATACAAGTTTATTCCGATAGGGTCAGAGGACATTCCAGTAGAGTAGCCAGTGCGTTTCGGGGTCCCAGCCAGCTGCTGAGAAGTCTGAAGTACTCCGATCAGCTCAATACACCTTTCAGGCTGCATGGATTGTATTCCACATACATAATTTCTCTCATTCTCTTGGAGGGTGTTTTAGACCCCTGAAACTCTCTACTTAAATGTCCCCTGACCCTGATTGAATAAAGTCTGGACTATTTTAATTGGTGTGGTGCTTCAATTCCTACATCTACTGTGTTCACTGTTGAGCCAAGGATACTGTGGAGATCCTTTGGATTGCGGAAGCTGCCTACCTGTCATCCAAATTACAAATATTCACATCACTTAACTACTGTTAAATGAGAAACGCCAAGAGAATACCTACATGGGTCCAGGACTTTCTTTCCTCACTTCCAAACAATCAAATAAATGGGCTACCCTAATGCAACACACATCAAAGTCTAGTATAATGCAGTTCATCCCACTGATTTAAATGGGCCCGTGGGGAGGAAGGAAACAGAAAAGGACAACTTCATTGAGAGTAAACTGGTGCTTTTACCAGTTCTCCAGTTTAAGACCCTGATCACATGGAGATTTTTTTTTTGAGTTCAGGACCTGATCCTGAACTCTTGTATGTTGGAGAAGGAAGGATCAAATGTACCATACATACGTCATCTTCATTGTTTGCTCCAAGGACATGGTGGGTCCCTGAACTGGAATGGCTCCTGTAAGGACAGACTGATGTCTCCCCATCCATGATCCTCTGGGAGACATGTCTGCCTTTGGCCAATCTTAATTTGGGGCTCCATGCTACAACACGAGGGGTGTCCACCTAAAGTCCACTATCATGGTGAGGAACTTCATTGTTAATAACATCATGGAAGATATTATTTACTACTGAAATAGTCAGCTGTGGTCCGTAACAAATAAAATTAGGTCTCTTAAAAAGGAAGGTACTCATAATGACATTTTGGAAGGCTATTCATGTAAGTGAAGGTGGGTAAAGCCTTATTGGCTCCTTAACAAAATAAACAACCTATTTAATAAAGAGTTCTTGTGTGGTAGCACAGCCATCAGTCAGAATTCACTCTGCTTAAGTCAGACTAAGCGCCTGTGTGCTGTGTGGGTTGGTGTCAACCTCTGGGTTTTTCATTTAAATTCAGCTCTGCTCAAACCTGTGCATTCTAATGCAAATCACAGTAAAAGGTGTGTTTTGGTCTGCTTTAACTGCAGTGCATCCCAAAAGGACTTGCTGCATCCAGAGTAATGCAGGTGAAAAAACAGCTTTAAAACTGTTGTCCACATTTTTTTAAAAATCCGATACTTTTTATTTTTAAATATTTTCCTCCAACAAACCCATAAAAAATTAAAAATACATAATTCAAGCAATACACAAATAATAAACATCCCAGCTAACATATAAACACAAAAACAAATACATCAACCACTATATATATAATTTCCAAATAAGAAAAAGCAGGATCGTTGATATCTAATCACCTAAACACATATATATCTTTAGAGCACAGCTAAAGTACTCCCAATTACAGCCTGGGCGGCTCTCATAAACTTCCCTCCTATGTCTAACTAACCATATTATAGAAGAATTCACACATTCCTTATACGGTATTGTATCCATCTAGACCAGTGGTTCTCAACGTGTATAACCTCAGGACCCACATTTGTCCTTGGTCATTAAGTCGTGGCCCAAGTCGCACCACACTGGAATGCACAGCATGGCAGTGCAGATAATCCTCGCTTAACGACTTACCTGTTTTGCGACCACTCACACTTACGACCGTCCTCCGAGCGACCTCCCACCTCGCGCGTCAGCATCAGTGCGACGTGTCGCCGGCGGAAGTGACGTCCTCCGATCTTCACTGCGGGTCCCGGTAAGTATTTTCATTGCCCGATGTACAGTACACTGTTCGGTACTGTACATCTGCAATGCTATACAGTTCTGTACTAATGCAGTACAGTACTGTATAGAGTTCCTCACTTAACGACCAATTCGTTTAACGACCTTGTCGTAGGAACGGAACTCGGTCGTTAAGTGAGGAATACCTGTACTGCATGTTTCAGTGCAAGCAATCAAACTGTGGACGGGAGGTGTGTCTGGCATGCCATTCAAATGAATGGCAACGCAATGCACCTCCGACACCGGAAAGAACAGTGGGTGTGATTCAGTGCTAGTTTGTGATTAAAACATTGACAGACACACACAACCACAGACACACTCTCACAGACATTCACACTCCCCAAAAAATGTTTGGAGTTCAGTGTGGGCTGCTGTGCTGTGACAGAGCTCCATTCATAGCTGCATTGCTTGCACAGCTTCCTTGCACTCCTTGTAGAGGTGCCAGGAGCCAGAATGTGACGTCACTTCGGCCACCTCAAGCTGAAACTTGCCTCCAGGCAGCATATTTTGAACTGACAGTGCTGCACTGTGGGAGAGGCTGAGGAGCCTTCCACCTACTGCACTGGAAGGCGTCCAGGGACCCACTGAACATGGGGTCGCGACCCACTTTTGGGTTAAGACCCACCAGTTGAGAACCATGGATCTAGACCAATATAAGGAAAACTTATCCTCCCCTATCCCTCTATATTGATAAGTAGTACGTTCAAACATTACCGTCTGATCTAACTCGGTCATCCATTCTGGTAGTGATGGTGGGGAGGAAGATATCCATTTCCTCGCCACCAGTCGCTTAGCAGTAAATAATGCTCTATATATAGCCAATTTGGTATATGAACTCATCGCCCAGGCATCAAAAACTGCTGGTATGCATACTCTAGGTGTATTATTGTCATCCACATTACACCATTGAGGTGAACTGGAATCTGCTGAGCTGCATCTGCCATGCATTTCAAACGCGTGTCAAATACAGAAAAACAAGTCCCTAAGATTCATTTTGATGATTTGCTAAACATGTTACTTAAGAATCAAAACCCTTTATTGAATAAAGTGGACTGTGACTAGGGATGAGCTCATGTTTGGTCTAAACCTGAGCTGATCAGAATCGGGAAGTTAGGCATCAGTGTGCACCCAGCCGGCGCATAACAAAGATACTGCTGACATCATTAACCTTATATGGCCATATTTGGTCAATGACATTGAGAAAGTGGGAGCAAGCATTTGTAAAAACAAAAACTGGGTACTTGCTCTCCCCGAAAACAAATTCCAAATGCGTAATGGGGAGGAGAGAGGGTTAGGATGACGTGATGTCTTGTGAGCAAGGGTTCTCTTTATACCTTTTTTTAAAAGCTCTTTGTTACATATGAGTAAGTGCAAACAATACACCTGTTGATCATTGCAGAAATTCACATTGTGTCCTGTGCTATCTCAAGGAGCCTAATTAGCTTTCCCAGTTATCATGGACTCAAAAGTAATGTCTGTTGAGTATAAGATAGGGGGAGGGTTTCAGTAGTTTAGCAAATGAAAACTGATCAGGGCTGACACCACTCGGTCCACAATAGTGCTGTCTTAGCCCACCACAGGATTTAAGAGCTTTGTGCATTTCTGGCAGATCAACAGATATTTTTCTGTACTTGCCCTTCTGTACACTTGATATAGCTAACAGAACAAGAAAACAGCATTTTTAGAAGGTCAGCGGTAGTGTCCTTGGTATCTCAGCACAGGTTTTCTTCAAGTGGTTAATCCAGAAGTATCCTAAAGTAACTGACTTGTGTAATTATCCCTAAATGGTAATGTTGTATCTCCTCGTGTCACAAGTGCATTTTCCAAATTAAATGAATGCTGCTCACATTCCATAATATGTAAAGGTCCTGACAAGGCAAGAGCAATGATCCACTGTAGAATTAATTTGTAGATGTGTGAGTACATGGCTCCATCCAAACCTTGTGTTTATGTAGGATCAGCAGCTGTGCTATGTCAATGCTGTTTTTCTTGTTTGACTGACCACATGTTTTTCTCCTTCTAGTGGTTCAGAGGGAATTTTCCTGGACAAACAAATATTCCATGCTGTATATAGATAATCCTGTAAGTCTTGTCTTAGGAAAATAAATAACTTGTCTTAATTGAAGCTGAACTCCAAGCAGATAAAATGCATGCATGTGCTCAATGAAAAGTAAAAATTTATTTTTAAAAGCAACTAGTGAACTTAAGGTGGTATCAGCATCTTGCAATTCCCTGTACAGCAGAGCTCAGACTGAGAAAAGAAGCAGCCCAAGGAGCCAATCATTTATTTTTCAGTACTTATATGCTAGCAATGTACATGCTGATAAGAGGAGAGAGCAGAGTAACCGAGACAAGCTCATCAGTCTGCTGCTTCTTCCTGAGGATTGGGCTTGGACTTAGTTGTATTAACTGCAGTAGAGAAATATCAGTTCTCCAGAGTGACTCCTGTCTGGTGTTTTGGTATGTGTAAATCTCGGGAAGGAATGGAAATAAAATTCCTTTGGCAGGTGAAACAACTCTCCTATATGTATTTTATTTATCGAGCTGTTTGCCTGGCGTTCAACTTTAAAGTTCACCGCAATAAAAAAAAAACGGTATTAGGAATGCACTGAAATGAAAATGTTAGACCAAAATAAAAGATTGTCCGGCTGAAAACGTAAATTACCCTTTTTTAATTTTTTTAAATAAGTCGGCCCCCCCAACATATTTGAAAGATTTCCAATTATTTTAAATTTAATTTTTTATTTTTTTTACTTTACTGTTGGGGTCTCTGTGGAAATATTGGGGGTCTAAACAGAGCCCTGATATTTTCTTTTTAAAATGTCTCCTCTTCCGCATCCCCTGTTATGAATGAATCTTCTATACTAAGTGCTTCTGTTCATTCATAAACTGAGGAGATAGTATCAGTTACTATGTCCACAATCGTGAATGAACAGGAAGTGATGTAGAGCTCTTCTTATTCATAACTGGGGGCGCAATATGCATACTATGTCAATTATTTACAAACACTCAGCGATCACTTCTGATTGCTGAGTGCTTGTACCCGCTCTCCGTCCTGACTCCTCCGCCTGTAACAGTAGGCTGTGCGGGAGGAGAGCTCGGCCTCCTGTGACCGCTGACTCCTCCCCGCATCGCCCCACTCAGCATCCTGACAGTTTCACTCCTCCCTGCTGGGCTCCAGTCTCGGATTCCCGTGTTGGTACTTTCGGCATTTTGCCCATAGTGCCATTTTCGGCCGAAATGTTTTGGTGCATCCCTAACGGTTTAATTTTTAGTGGCCATCAATGAGTTGATTTAATAATAATAAACAGTTCTCTATAATGTAAAAAATGTAAATAGTAAGGCAGCCTTTTTGGAAAAAGGGAAGACTGTAGTTGTAGGCGCTAAAGCACCACACCAATTCTAATAGTCCCAATACATTTTAGTTTGATTAAGGTCAGGGGGACATTCAAGTAAAGTAACAACTCATTTTAAAACACTCCCCCTTCAGGGCCCAGACGAAACGCCTGTATCAAAATATAATCATACTAAACTGACTTGCTCAAGGTCTCAACATAGGTGGAAGTTATGGGAATAGTATACATAAGATACATATGATAAGTGGTTGCAGGAAGAGACAAGTAAGAAAGATACAAATGCTACATGTTAACTCCTTACTTTATACTTCAAACTCAACTGCATTTTTTGGGTAGCATTGTTTAATCCAACTTTTAAAAGTGTACCTGTACTAGAACAAAGCTCACCAAACCTCCCTGCGCTCTCTTTGGTGCCCAGACAAACCATCTGATCACTGACAATACCCCACAAAGACCTGTTCAAAAAAACAGTTTAACCTCTCGTGCCCGGAGCACTGCCTTGTGGAAGGCATGTCCCATACCCAGAGTTTCAGGCACCAGAGGTGGTATAGGTGCCTACTGTACAATGTACAGGTGCGTTTTAAATTCCATTCCTGCTACCCTTTATTGTAAAACGGACAATTAATGGAGAATGATTGCACACAATATTAACTTTTCTATATTATTGTGCTCCAAGCTCATTGTGTATGGGGTGAAAATTGCAGTACAGGAGATTTGTGGTGTTGGGAAACATTTGGTTGGCTGGATGATTGGATGATGGAGTCAACAGATCTTCATCTTATTCACTAAGCTAAGGGAAAATGCCCTTGCAATGTGAACATTCCATTGCAAGGTGAACAGCCTATTTGCCTTTGGTAAATGAACCCCAGTGTATCTATATATTTATGTGCATATCTCAATCTTGGTGATTCCAGTTACAGTCCTATTAGCAGGGTTTTAGAATAATTAAATTAAAGAAATGTTAAGTATATGTTGTGCATATAGTAATGGCCTTGTATTTTGTTAGGTTGGAACAGGCTTCAGCTTCACAGCAGAGGGAGGATATGCAGTGAATCAAGATGATGTGGGAAGAGATCTGTACAGGTATACTTTCGTCATATACTCTAAATCGGGTGGGCTGGCTGTCCTCCAGTTGTGGTGAAACTACAAATCCCATAATGCATGTGTCTTTGGGACTCATGTCTGTGGTTGTGAGAATCTTGCAATGCCTCATGGGATTTGTAGTTCCACAACATCTGGCGGCCCAGAGTTTACCCACCCTTGCCCTAGATTCAGTAAATGTGTTTTGACTGCCATGTGTTTATCAGAAACACACAATTTTCTGACCTTCCTCCAATCTATTTCTGTGTTTTAATATGTAATTCTCCCCATCAAATTTTCAAAATGTTTATCTTGCAATTCCAGGTTTCTGAAAAATATACTAAAATGTCTGTAAAGGTTCTCATTATCCATGCCATGGTATAGCCGGTAGTACCAGTAGTCACAATTGATGGGACTTTAATGTTGAAGACATTTCACCACTTGGCAATGTAGTTGAATGATGAAGTGAAGAAGCCACTTGGAAGAATACTAAAATATCTTCAGCAATATAGAACGCCATTGGAATGAAACCAATTACCATTTTGAAATTAAAGAAGGAAAAGGACAAGGTCATCTGATAATATTTAGAGAATGTTTGTGTCCCAGTGATACTGTAAACATGGCTTAAAGTAGAACATTGCATGAACTTGGTCATTCTACCAGTTTGTGCTTTAGCTGCACAATTCCTGTCCTGGGCTATAAAGGGTAACACTGTGCTGCTGCATTTGCAGCCCCATTGTCCGCTCTTGAGGCATTGTCAGACAGAGCGATATTGCTACGTGGATGGGTTCCTGTAGGGTGCAGTCTCACATCTTAGAGCAGTGATTTAGGACCATAAGCAGACCTTGCCCACCACCTAGAGGAAAAAGTTGCAACCAGGTATCGGCGGTCACCTGACTGCAACTGAACATGAAATCTAATTTTTGGAGGCTTTTATTTTGTTTTGCAGTACAGGGATATCTTTGCTGCACACTAGGATAGTGTCATATGTATATGCATATCTTCTATAACGCAAACCTGTACTTTGCCCATGCAGGGCAAAACATCAAGTTCAATTTAGTGCCCCCCTCGCCAGCAGCAGCACATGCTCGCCTTTACTGCCCTGCTTGCAGTTTAGCCTTCAGGAGAGAAGGAAATTATCTGGATTTCTCTACCTTCTGGAGGAACATACAACTCCCTCCTCTTTAATGTGACAGCACTAGCGCTTTGACTGGTTCAGCTGTATCACGTGGGGTAAGGAAAAGAGCTCTCAGCCCTGTGTTGGCTCCAACAAGAGCAGCTCAGAGCCTAAATAGGGCTTATTTTTCTCTCTCTAGTGGCTGAACAGAGTAGTGGACATTGGAAAGTTAAGTATGTGAGCAGCTTACCTGAGTGAAAACTCTGCTTTGAATTCAGGAGCAGTGCAGCATCGTTGCCACACCGTCACGGGAAGCTGCATTATGCGGACTTTACTCAACAGGTGTTTGTGGGACTTTGCAGGGGGACCAAGAGAAAACAGATGTAGTTATAATTTGGGTGCTATAGCACAAGTTTCTAAATAAGAGGCCAAAGAAACATTCAGTCATGCTTTATTTTTGTGTATGTGTAATAGCTGCTTTCTTTTTTTTTTTCTCTTTTAGTGCACTCACACAATTTTTTCAAATCTTCCCGGAATATCAGCAAAATGACTTTTATTGCACAGGAGAGGTAAGGGACACCTGGATTTTCTATGGCCAGTTTTTATTTGTCTTGTGTTTTTATAACCTGTTGTTTTATATCCCTTTTCATTGCTTTTATAAAATAAACACATACCTTTTTTACATGGTGATTCTGTGACCCAATTTGCAGAGTTTACTATTCTTTCTATTAAGGGCTTGTTCACACCAAGCGCGGAGCAGATCCAGAGCAGAGCAGGTGCAGACCGGATCAAAACTGCGTCCAATGTATTCCTATGGTATTTTGAGCTCCAGTTCACATCGCAGCGTGCAGATCCAGAGCAGGTAAAAAAACTGCGGCAAGCCCTATTTTACCTGCTCTGGAACGCATCAAAAACGCATGCAAAACGCATGCAAGTGCCTGAAAGCCCATGTTAAACGTAAAAAAAAAGGCCCAGAACGCATCAAAAATGCGGCAAAACGCGGCACGACCCACTGCACTGCGTGTGCAGAAGCCTGACCGGATCTGCTCTGCATTTGGTGTGAACAAGGCCTAAACCTTAGTAATTCATGCTATGTTTTTTGACTGAAAATCCATACAGATCATATGATCTTGTGGTTGTGTGTGTAACTTATTTTCTCGTGCCAAATTGTAAATATGAAATGGTCATATGCAGTATTTCCTATTTACCTGGTTAAAAGTAATGATTGTACTGTGCATAATATAAAAATAAAATCTATACAAAGCACTGTATATTCAATGTAAACATAAAAGTGTCTTTAGGACAAGATTCATTAGACTAGGTAATGAATCCATGTCAGAGCTGTAACTTTAACTTGCACAATGTTCTTGTGGACCTTTACCCACTTTGACTAAAAATCATATCAGCATACAGCTCTGCATGCTGATATGAAATCATCTAACATTCATTAGTTAAACATTTTTATTTTACTTCAAATTTCTTTTCTACTTCCTGGTCCACTTTGGCACAAATGATGCAATCGTGTCCAAGCATTGCATCCTGGGAAGGTTACATCAGCAGAGCATTGCTGGGAAATCTCATGACATCTCATGGAAAGGAATTTTCCTCTCCTGAGATGAGGTGCATGGTCACATGTCTTAGTCACATGTGCCAGAGTTCCAGGAAGTAAAGGGAGATCTAGTATCCTGCCCTTAGTTTAAATGGCCGCTGTCAGAAGAATGGGGAGGAAAAAAACAAGGTATGCAAAGAATAGTGGCAATTAGAAAATCCCAGTCAACTCTATCGAACGCTTTTTCAGCGTCCGTTGATGGTATCATTGTCGACAGAGTTGATGTAGTGGCATAATTGATGTAAGTGCTCGTTGCGTGTTATCTCTAGCCTCTCTGCCCGGCAGGAACCCAGTCTGATCATTTGCAATAAGCTGAGATAGTATAGGCGCCAAACGATTAGCCAATATTTTGGCGTATAGCTTAATATCCGTGTTTAACAGAGAGATGGGCCTGTAGCTGTTACATACGGCCGGGTCCCTGCCGGGAATTACTAAACATTTCTAAAGGTGTCTTTGTTGTTTTGAAGATAAGGGTAAAGTTCCTCTTTAACATCTACATGCATAGAGCCACCTAACATACTATATATGAAAACATAAGAAAATACCATGTGTCCCTACATTAGGTACCATAGTGTTCCCATAGGCTGCTATATCTTGATCCCTTACGGATTGTTCACACCAAGTGCGGAGCAGATGCAGAGCAGTTACAGAACGCATCAAAAATGCATCCAATGTATTCCAATGGTATTTTGGTCTCTAGTTCACACCACAACGTTCAGTTCCAAAGCATGTTGAAAAACTGCAGCATGCCCTATTTTTTCTGCTCTAGAACGCACCCAAATGCATAAACGCAGGCAAACGCCCTGGAACGCACCAAAAGCCCATTAAAAAAAAAAACACGGACCGGAACGCGGCAAAACACACTGCACGTGCAGAAACTCATGCAGATCTGCTACAGATTTGGCATGAACAAGCGCTTAGTGTGACTATATACAGGATGTGTGCAGATTGCTCACCAAGTATTATAAGCTGTGAGAAATGTGCCCCTTCTCACTTACAGTATGTGTGAAGAGCACTACCAGGACTTCCTGCCATCATCTCACTGACTTTGTTAAACAGATGCCGCATGTATTGTACATGGATTCAATGTTTTTTTTTTTATAAAGAATGATTGGTAAATGGATGTACTAGTTATTTTTTGACTGTTCAACTCTACATTGACCATTGTAAACCGTGCTCCATGTGGTTCTGTGGTCATCTTTAAAAATGAACCTATGCTTTGCCAATGCAGGGCAAAATAGTACGTTCACTTACCTGTCCACTTCCCCAGCTGCACATTCACCCTTGTGTTCCACACCTTGAGTTGAAAGAGAAAGCTCTGTATAAATACCAAGTCAAGACTTGGAGCTTACGTGGGACTGAGGACTCTCCCTATTCCCATGTGGCATTTCCATGAGTGGTCGGTCATTAAACACTAGCACCATCACATGGGAGAAAGCATAAAGAAAAGGCGCATGCTTCCTATATCCAGAAGTGTCAGCGATGTCTCTTTCCTCCCAGTGACCAGCACAATGGGGAAGCATAAGAAATGAGTACAGTATGCACTCTGCTTGGAACCCCTCTTTAAATAGTGTTGCCGCCAAGTCTACCACTGCTTACCTAATTGTTTTTTCATTACAAACACAATTAAGCTGCTTTTCAATGGCTTCCTGGGTATAGCTTGCATCACACCAAAGTGGGTTGTACGATTCTGATTGGTTGTAGCTTGGAAGCACTTTTCAAACTGCTGACCTGTGGGAATTCTCTGCTTGTCAGATGCTAGAAGGCATATGGACACGTTTCCACATCACGCTCTGAAAGGAGAGAACTTCTTTAGATAATTAAACATACTGTTGCAACTACACTCAGTTATGACTCCAGTATCGTGTATTTGTGCTGTTTGTCGTCGTCTTGGATTTTTACCATTAATGTTAATGTGCTTTGCCTAACCTGAACAAAACAGGTTCACTTAAAAAGTATGTGAACCCGAATATGAACTTTTTATTTGATCACTGTTGGCCTGTTAAACAAAATGTCAACGCCTGATTGTTGTCACCCTAGGACAGGAGGTGTACTATAGGCAGGATCACCAGGTGAATATGAGAGGGGGGAAAAAACACCTGAAATAGGAAAAC
>NW_017306272.1:3081233-3090102 GCF_000935625.1 Nanorana parkeri
ATTTACTGTATATGTGCTGCCCATGGAAAAAGGATGGCAGGGGAGCAGATGAAAGGTGAGTATTTACCATCACTTCAATGTATCGAAGAATCAGCTCAAATTTATTTGCATAAAATTGCAGGCATTTATATGCACTTTTCCCATGCACATCTGCATATTGTACCATTATTTACGCATCATGTGTCACTTCCATATCTTTTACATGTTCATCATGTTGATCCTTCATCTCCAGCTCTTACACATGTGGGGATATGTTGAACACGCCCACGTAGCTTTGATGTCTTATGGGTATTGTTTTACTTTGTGCACATTATAGGGAGATGCTGTATTTAGAAGTGGCCAGTTTGTTTGCACATTGTCACAATGATATCCTGAAGAAGGCACTATGCAGGGCCCCAAAACATTGGTTTTATATATGCATGTGATGCCATGTGACTAACTCTGAGCTGATTATTCTCACTACTTTGGCGTGCTGGTGATTTCACTTCTGCATGTGACCGTCACTAGGAGCACTATAAATAAAGAGCTACCAGGGTTCCCACTTTCTATGACATCCCAGAATTCTGTGGGAACCTAGGTAGCTTTCCATTTGTTATTGTCCATTAAGACACGAGAAAATCTATAAGGCAAGATATTAATACGAATAAATGATAATATAGGTATTAGTTTTATATATGTTAGTGATAGAAAAGGGGGAACCTCTTGAGACTATCTTTATCTATTTGGCTGTAAGGAGTGCAGTTTTAGAACCACGTTTTCTGGAAGGTGAGCACAACATGCAACAGGGCCAGATTTAAATGTAACCTGTTGCGTTATCCTACATGGATAAAATACAGGTTCACTTTAAGCTGTGTATTGCTCCTCCTTCACTTCCCTTTGATTCATAGTCTTCTCAGATAATACATTTTATGTTGATATATTTTTATTAGCTTCGGGTGCTTGTAATGCTAGGTCTGCTCACAGTACAAACTGCTAATCTATAGTCAAGAACTTGCCAAACTGAAGCTGTGTGGAAACGACCACGTCACTGGGTCTCAATATTCAGCTAATCTCATTCATGTACTATTCTACCCTGTTCTCAGTGGAACAAGATCTGTATCCTCATGTAACCTTGCAGCGGTGCTCAGCATTGTCTTTCTACACAGTGGGGCAGTGTAAGCTCACATTTATAAGATCTCAGGTTGGCTTGGACAATGCTAGCGCTCTGTGAAGATATATTACTTTGTATAAACACTGTTATTAATACAGCAATTGTCATCTTCGTGTGTTAGGTGTAGATCAAAGAGGTCATCCAGCACTTTTCCTGAAGGGTTTAGTCGCCCTTCTTGACTAAAAATAGTAAAAGAAAAAAATTCATGTTATGCACCAATGACCAAGTTATCAGATATTTTGTAAAGCGATGTGCATACTTTTGGCGCTACATAAATCCCGTATAGTGATGATAAAAATCAGATTTTTTTGTTTCTTTATTAGTTGTCAGATAGAAAATGAAATAATTTACATCAGATTTCTGTCTAATATATTCCTCCACTGGACTGCTTGGGACAGCTGATTTTTGTGTGATCTGGACAGCCCTAACCATTGCATACTGTGTGATCTCCTGCAAAGATAGACACGCCTACATATGGAAAAAATGTGGCAGCTGCAATTTGGTGCCAGTGTTTGCAATTGAGTTTTAAACATCAGTTCATGTAACTTTGTATCTTGGGCATAAAGTGATATTCAAGGTGCGTTTTTTTTTTTTATGGTTACATCTAGAAGCCCAACTTTTGTATAAAAATGCTGTTCTTTTTTGTTCGTTTTGTAGTGGGTCCCCGGATCGCTCTGCCACCCGCCCCCTGCACTGGCACCTTCATCAGCTAAGCGTCTGCTGCGGAAGCGCTCGTGCGTGCGGGTTCCAAGTTGTGCGTGCGGGTTCCCAGCCGTGCCCGCAGCAGTCGATATAGACACACAGCTCTCTGGCAGGCCACGCCCCCTCCTCTCGCCCCAGCAGTTTGATGGCAGCCCATGGCTCCTCTGCGATCAGTATCCACAACCAGGAAGTTTGGGGAACAGAGGATTGCTTTGGGACAGGCGGTGACGCTCTATAAAACAAACTGCTCTGTATCACAGAACAGAGACATCTAGTGGCCAAAGTGTGAATAATGCATATTTTTTCAAATTAATTTTAAAGGCAAAGGCCACCTTTTAGAAAAAAAGAAATGTACACTTCATAAAAGGGGGAAAGTGCAGCTTTGGTTTGGGCCACCTGTTTATTTGCACTCAAAGCAAAGCAACTGTGAATGGATAGGCATTTCAAAACTGTTTAGGCACTTATGAACTGCAGCTGTTAGCCAGGGTATAAGTAGCCATTATAGGATAATAAAGAGAAGAGGCTAGAGAATAGACAAACCCTTTTTTTTTTTTTTTAAGCCATACTTCTCTTCTGGGTCACAGGAGTACATTTACTAATCTAGTGCTGTGACCCAAATTCAGCATTAGCCGGGTTACTGCTTGCTGTCTGCTGACAGTTAAGAGCTGTGCTGCATTTGGGAAGGATCCCATCGATATTGTTGGGATCCACCCCACTGCCTGATTGACAGCTGGCTCTGCTTCTCTAGAGCCAGAGCCCAACTGCCCACCCTCTCCCTTGTTTGTCCATCAAATGTGGGGGGCGCGGTGACCGTTTTTCTGCAGGGAGGAGGCGGTGAGCTAAGCGATCAGCGGTTTGTGGTTGCACAGCTCTCTGTATGAAAATCGAGCGGGACAGCTGCAGTGTCCCATGCCGGCTCTACGTATTGGAAAGCATATATTTTACTCTCCCAATACTTCTCCTTTTAATCTTGTCCTAAACCTTGGAGACTTTTGGAGAATAAAACTGTGTGGATTATGACAAATACAAAAACCATCATACACATAAAAATCGGGTGTAAAAACCTAGATTGAGAGAAAGGCCTGTCTTGATCCCACCATTTCCGATCTCCCATTCAGTCCCATTGTTTAGTGAGTCGACTCTTCAGTAATAAGGCAAACTCAACCTGGTAGGAAAAGTAAAGATTTGCTTGTACACATAGCTGCCTGTATCTTTCTTTCAATATATGCTCCGTCTGAATTGTCTAGGTTTGTGACAGTGGCAAATGATATACATTCTACATTAATTCTTGTTAATGTAAACCAGGTTGTTCTGTAGTGACCCCATATACATTTCAGCAAAGCGTAGCTTGTCGATCCCTCCAGTGTTCACTCATAAATTAGCTGTATAGAAAACTGTTCTTTTTTGTTTTACTTTTTTCCTTGAGATGATGGAATCTGCCAGACACATTGTCTCTTACCCACAATTGGAACCAGTTGTTGTGTTGTGTGGAGGGAAGGCGAACAGAGGAAATTAATGTTTACCTCTTGCTGCCCAGAATCCTTGTAAGCATGAACTGCGTGAAAGAGGATCCAGGTTTCCATGCCCACATGTGGAGGAATGAACACATTGCTCTAAAACATTATTACGTTTCAACTTTTAAAAAAAAATTTGATTATGTACTGATATTTCTTACAGTTAAGTGTAGGTTGTGGTTTCTTTTTGTTGTTACCTTGGGTAAACCATAGCATGGTATACCCAAGCGCTCCTTTAATGGCTAGCTCAGAATGGTTTGATTTATTTGTTTGTCTTGTTCTTGTGTTCTAAAACAGTTCAATATAAACAATGTTTACAGCAAAGATTCAGGAACAAGGGGAGTTACAGTGTTAACATTGTGCTTTCAACATCAACGTGACATTGATCTGGATTCCAACTAGATCGCTCGGATTGTGATAAGGTACATTGGCTCTGGAGAGGCCACTCTCGACCAAAATGGGGCATCGCTCAAACAAGGGGCAGAGATTTTGAGATTCACATGTAGTCTGAGAGTCCAAAAACTTTTAATATTGGTTTACAAACAGCCGACACCTGCCAGGGGCTCAAAGGCCTCCCCCTCCGTCTGGGATTAAACATATTGGTTTATCTTAACCATCTGCGGTTTGGCCATATACACCCATCGGCCATAAAATTATGTCTGCCTGCCTAATATTAAGTAGGTCCCCCTTTTCCCACTGAACTGCACTAGACCTCTGAAGGTATGCTGTGGCAGTTGGCACAAAGCTGTCTGTTGCAGTTACTTTAAGTCCTGTAAGTTGCAAGGTGGGACCTCCATGAATCTGACTTTTTCCAGCACATACCACAGATACTCGGACTGAGATCTGGAGAATTTGGAAGCCAAATGAATTCCTCAGACTTGTTCCTCAGAATTCGTGAACCATTTTTTGCAGTCTGGCAGGGCACTGCCATCAGAGAATACCAATTCCATTAAGAGGTGTACTTGCACTGCAACAATGTTTAGGTAGGTGGTACGTGTCAAAGTGACATCCACATGAATGGCAGGACCTAAGGTTTGCCAGCAAAGCGTTACCCAGTGCATAACACTGCATCCGCCAGCTTGCCTTTTTCCCATAATGCATCCTGGTGCCATCTCCATGTAAGTGACAGACATACACCCAGCCATCCACCTGATGTAAAAGAAAATGTGATTCATCAGACCGGGCCACCTTCCTTTTCTCAGTGGTCCATTTCTGATGCTCACATGCCCATTGTAGGGGCACCCTGACCAGTCTCCCCATACGCAACAAACTTCGGTGCACTGTTCAGACACCTTTCAAAAGGAGCCAGCATGAACTTTTTCTGGAATTTAAGATACAGTAGCTCTTCTGTTGGATCAGACTACACTGGCCAGCCTTGCCATTTTTTTTTCTGCTTCCAACATATCAACTTCAGGGACAAAATGTTTGCTTGCTGCTCAACATAGCCCACCCACTTTCAGGTGCCATTGTAATAGCATCAATGTTGTTTATTCACCTCTTAGTGGTCATAATGTTATGACTGCTCGGTGTATATACTGTGGCCAATCCATGGGTTGTTAAGATTACCCATTATGTTTAAAGGGTTTATAACAAGCAATAGATATATGCAAAAATTTTAAGGGAATTTTTTTTTTTTTTTACTTTGATGTCACTTTAAGCTCTGAGGAAGGGGCAGGTCTTTGGAACCCTTAAATCGTGTTGCCAAACAAACCATTTGAGAGTCCAAAAACTTCTAATTTTGCTATTGGTTCACAAACGACAACCTAAAACGGCCAACACGTTTTGCGGGCTCAAAGACCTCCTATTTCCTCAAGGCTTAAACATAATGGGTAATCTTAACCACCTGCTGACCAGCCACTGTATGGCCAGTCTGCAGCCCCATTGCTCCGGAAGGACATGCCTATATGCCTGGCAGCAAAAGGGTTGAGCTGCACCTCCGCCTCCCTACGGCTTCCAACTGGTCCCCTTCTGCCCCGTGCCCCATAGTGGTCGTGTGGGCTGCTATAGCGTTAGTTCTGCCGCTGCTCCCACTGTATATGACCTGTAGATTAATCCATTCACCACCACCTCCCTCTGTGTATAAAAGTCCAATATCTCCACAGATATTTGGTGTATAAAGTCCACTTTCCACCAACTTCACCTCCAAATGTCCTCCTGTTACTCAAAAGAGAACTAAAGCCAAGAAAATGGTTTGGGCTATAGGTAACTTTTAAAACTTTTCTTGCTGACCCACCAAAAGTGGGCTTGAATCTTTTGTGAGGCATGGCTTCAATTGATTGGTTAAAGGAGAACTGTGAAGTGAGTGAAAATCACTCATCCTCCTAGTTCGAGCCGATGTGTAACAAGGAAACTGTCTCACGTCGGCTCAATAGATCGGGAAGTGAGCGAACATATACCGTCGCTTGCTCACTTTTCGATCATATCCCTGCACAGAGCCGTGACTGTCATGGCTCCCTGCAGGGATTCCCCGCTCCGATCCTCCAGCGCTGACTGGCGGAACGGATGGGGGAGGGGACGGGTACAGCTGGCTCTGCCTCTAGATAGACAGAAATGTCGGGATCCATCCCGGCTGCGGCGGTCTCAGCATATCGCGAGCTGTAGCTCGCAATATACTGAGCTTTGGGTCACGTGAGGACCTTGGGAGAACTATGGGGAAAAACACTTACCCCTTAGTTCTTTTAATATTGACAGCTTGTAGAATTACCTTTTCTTCCTGTTATCAAAGATCCTTTCAGTTGTTGTGAGAATTGGAGTCTCACTATGTTCTGAATATTGCTTCTGGTGGATACAGTTCTCTTTCTGCTGGCAGGAGTGTTGTAGTATAATAACCCTTTAAAGTTTGATTTTAGAAAACTGACCTTTTACTATCGGGAAAGCTGTGCTGGAAGTGCTTGTAGGCTGTGTAAATTCTTGACATTTTTTATGTAAATGTTTCGGTTCAGGTATAAGTGTTTTGTTGGATCCTTCCCGCACACGTCTATAAAACCACTGTCTGTTCAGATTGAAACAACCCATTTCACATTATTCTTTTTACACCGCTGGGAATTTCAACAACTATTTCAGTGAAGTATTTTTTTTTTCTGGATTCTTTCCCATTTCTTGTTTTCTATCAAATGATCTAAAAAAAAAATCCTTCATTTCTGATTACTTGCCATACTCGTTAGCTATTGTTCGCGAGCTAATATGTTTCTGATGTGCAGCAAACTACATGTTCTTTCTAATTAAAATAAAAACTAGAGAGTGGAAGAAATGGAAGACTCAACTCGGCTTTTACAAATTAAGTTCTGTACAGAGTCCAACTGGAAAGACATTGGAGAGCCATTATGCAACGCTATGCTTGGCATCCAGAACCATTAAAGGGACATTTAATATAGAGTGACTTACCAGTGTTTTCTCAATTCTTAAGCACCCATGCCCACAGCTATGTTCTTCTGCCATGCTATGAATGTGTCCGCTAAGCTCCATTAGATAAGTGCCAATGGAACAGATGAGCACTTGATGAACAGCTAGACACATCCTGTTTAGAGATTGTGACATTCAACATGCTTTTGAAGCTTCAATGCTGTAAAATGGAAGATATCTCTCCCAGATCGATGGAAAGTCTGCCTTTCCTTGATTATATTGTCAATACTCAGGACCTTCTGCCATGTTTTGCCCCTTTCATCAGACACATGATTGCAATGAACATGTGGTGACGCCCTATTTTTTTTATTTCCTTTCATTTGAAAAGGAGGTTTATATAGTACTGTTCTTTTCAGAGAAAGTTGTACATGTTGCCCTCCAAGGAGCTTAGTCTTTAATGAAGAACTCTGGGCACAACTGTTAATCCTTGCAGGTTGCTAGCCCAGCACTGCAAGAATGAACTGCTTTTGGCTTGGGTCAAAAAAAAAAAAATTATACTCACCCGAGCCACTGTGCTGTCAGTGCTCACTCCAACCTGTCTCCTCCTCCATTGCAGCGATGGTCTGTCCCTCTGTGCCCTCAAATCCAATACACAATGTATTGGAGGTGATGACTCGGGGACCTTAGACAGCTGCAACGGAGGGGTAGAGATGCTCCATGGACCAGTCTAAGAGTTGGCCTGCTTGAAGGATCAGGCAAGTATAACGTATTTATATTCATTTTTTTACCCAGGAAAAAAAGCCCTTCACCTTTTGCAGTGTGGGGGCAGCCCCAATACAAGGGTTAAATATATTTGTGCCTGGATCTCTTAAATGTATTCGGAAGTCATACACACACACACACACACACACTTCAGCCAGTTTAGGTGGAAGACCGTTAACCTTGTTGGAGATGACACTACTCCCTTAGGCTGGGTTCACACCTAGGCGTTTTTCCGCGCTTTCGTACTCGCGGGAAAACGCTCAAACAGGGAAATGCCATTATTTTCAATGTGCATGGTTCCCATCTGGGCGGTTTTCCGCGAGTACGAACGTGCGGGAAACCGCCCTACGCCCAAAGAAGTACATGTACTTCTTTGGGGCGTTTTGGTCGGGCGGTTCTATCGGGATACAGCCAAGTATCCCTCGGAAACGCGCTTTTTTCGAGCGTTTTTTTAACCGCGAATCGTGGTAAAAAAAGCGCATATTCAATCCGCCTAGGTGTGAACCCAGCCTAAGAAAAACCCACACAGACATGGCCAGCAAACACAAACTCTGTACTAATGGTGTCTGTGGATAGGAATTAAAACGTATGCAAATCCAAAATTAAAAATGTAATAGCTTGCATCTTACAAGCCCTTGGATGTTGAGGATGTATATCATTTTAGGGTATTTTTCTCCTTTATTTTCAGTTATTCTACGAATAACCCTTCCTGTCCTTTGGTGGTTACAATCGCTTCTCCGTTGTATTTATGGAAGGAGCTATGAATATCACACAAGCTGGTCTTCAAACATGTCTGTCTTTGTTCATTTCCATTACGTGGTAGTTGATATGAGAGAAAGATCACATTGTTATTCCTTTCTTTTGATCTCAGAAGGGACAAGGACATTGCATTTGTGGCAAGATCAACAGGTATTTTCTGTACTTGCTGAAAAAAAAGGCAGGCACCACATCTTAGGACTAGCAAGCTGCAGTAATGTACATTTTTAGTTTTTGGGTTAAGATGCACTTTAAACCAGGGATGGTAGTTGAGGGTGCAATCTCTTGATTTATTGTTTTATTTCCATAGTGAGTTGTCTAAAGCAAATGTTGTCTAAAGCAAATGTTCAAACGGTCTTTCTGCAGGTTGCTGAGTTGACATATTTAGAAGCCGTAAACTGCATGGTAACGTTTATGTGTGAAAGTATTTAATTGCGCCTGCATTCCTGCTTAAAAGAGCGGTCCTCAATCCTGACTCGGTGCTTTATGGTGCTGGAAAAAAGGGGCCGTAACATTCACAGCTGGAGGCGATCTCCATTGTTCAACGTCCACAAGTGATTTTCATAAAAATGGTCTGGTTGCAGTGTAGTAAACTCTGCCATTGAAGTTCACTTGCCGTGTCCTTTTACAATGGTTTGTGATA
>NW_017306272.1:3090142-3146769 GCF_000935625.1 Nanorana parkeri
GTACCCTGATTACATGCAGTAAATTAATAACCAGTGATCATGTGACTGTTCATCAGTGAATAGCCCTTTTTGCTCTGTGTGCTCCTCGTCTATCTGGATCTTGTTGAAGTTTTTTTTTTTTCTCTTTATACAGTTTAGGGAACAGTTTTTATTAAAGCAATACCACCTTAAATCAGCACTTCAACACATTTGCATTCAAAGTGCAAAGTTATATTAAAGTAAAAAAATGTTTAAGCTATTTTAAATGCTGAAGAAATGGCTTACAATGGAAGCCGCTCCTTGATGATTAAAAGTTTGTTTCCTGCATAATCAGCTAGGTTCCTCAGCACTGTCTCTGATGTCCTGTTTTAGGGTTGCTCCTTTCCCAGGGTTCTTTTTACAGGGTTCCATGGAGCCACCCTTGTGTGTGCTCCATGGAACCTCTTCTCCCTCCTGTTCCTTGCACCTCCTTCCTCCATTCTTTCTTTCTACTGCAGGCTAGTTGATGGACAGCTCCCGGGGACTGCTCGATGCTTTGTGTTCTTGTACTGTACAAAAAGTTCAGGGAAGCCGAGTTGAGAGAGTTGGTGCCATCTGTTCAAAAAACTGGTGACTGTAGTTGCATGGGCACATGTAAATAAAATATTTTGCTGGGCAATATATATTTGCATTCAGTGTCACTCTCCAGCTACAGAAGCTGATGAAGCCGATCTCTGCTTCATCAGCTTCTCTGGGGGTCCCTAGGTGACATTAGGGGTCTTGGAGACCCCTGATGTGTCCATAAAGAGGACCTGTCATGTAAATTAGCTATCACATAGGGGGCTTCTTAGCCCCCCATGTAATAGCAATAAAGTTGTGTGTAAAAAAAACAAAAAACAGTAATACAAAAATTAAAGAATCATAAAAGAAAATTAGAAAACAATTTTTTTAAGTCACCGCCCCCCACATACACATGCAGATATGCGTCGGGTGTGCCTACGTGCGAAAACAATGATTGCGCTTATTGTGCCGCACATGTTACATATCGCCGCAAACGGAGTGAGAGCAATAATGTTAGGGCCATTAATCACTGATAACACTAAACTGATGAGCAGTTTTAAGTGTCGCCTATGGGTCTATGGGCGTTTTTTGCGATTTTGTGGCCGCGCGCAATTTTAAGGCTTGACATGTTTGGTGTCTATTTACCCGACGTGATCCCGACTTTTATGTTTTACCAAAAATATGGGTAAGAATAAATGTTTTATAAAAGAACGTAGGGAAACTTTTTTTTTGTTTTACATTTACGGTACTTTTTTCATTATAGAGTAAAAAAAATAACCCCCCTTTCCCCCCCGTGGTGATTGTATACCTCCAAAAGAAAGCTCTATCTGTCCCCAAAAAATGTTAACATAAATTGCAAGGCTATAGTCCGGTCATGCTGACTGGTGACATTTTTGACTGACTGGTGAGACACCCTAACATTTTTCAAGCCCTGTATATATTTGTTTAATCTGGATTCATTATTGAAGAAAAGGTTGCTAGTGTAATGCTATTTTCAGCTGGCCATACATATATTTCAGTCTTACAGTTTTAAGAAAAGAGCAGTTAAAAGGGTAAGCAGAAGTTTGTAAATATTCCTTTAGTTATGCTATGTGAATGGGAACAGGTTATCCCTACCGTACTTGGATGTAAACGTAGTAATGCTTTTGAAGGATGTATGACCGTAGATTTTAGCCTGTGAAGCCTAAAATCCAGCTTTCAAAACTAGTAAACGTGGTCACAATTTTTTTTTTTTTTTTTAGTTTTATACAAATACAGCTTTCTCTGACGTTTATAAGAGGTGGAACCCAGGTGTTGTGGGCGACCACCAGCAGTAAAATTATCCATTTTATTAATTTAATTTTTCAACCGACTTCTTACATGCATAGCAGTTACAGCTTTTTGTCACCAAGCTGAATACCTTTAATGTGTTTCTTGACTTAAAAACAGAACTGTACTGTATATTGCAGCTTACCATCCCTCAAGCTAGGTACACATGGTTGGTTGGTTCTCTCAAAATTTAGGATGGATTCCACCATCTACTCTGAAGAGCATGAATGAATGAACCTCCTGCTGTGTATATTGTATTCTGACAGCGATGATGGCTGCTGTCAGAATACCCGAAACAATGCTTGTAGCTAAGCTAATGGGCTGTAAGCACCGTTCAGCGATTTCCAACATGCTCCTTTGGCAAAGGTCAATCTAATGATTAGCTTCTGTTGAGGAGATAGGGTCACTTAAGGATTGAATTTCTGCTGAATGTGATGTGGTGGCTTTATTCATTTTCTGCTTATAGGCTTTTTTTGCATGTATTTTTTAACCTGGCGATCCTGACACATTACACTTCCTGTTCTAGGGTGACACCACACATTCTGAGCAATGTAGGAGGATCTGTGTTGTCTTCTGAGGACAGGACTACAGAACACCTCTTCTCTGTAACAGGGCAGGTATCCTATAGTGCATAGAAAGAACTTTAAACAATGGATAACAGTCAGCACAGGCAGGGGACATGGTTATCAGCCCACAAGATTTCTGGCAGGATCAACAGGTTTTTTTTTTTTTCTTCTTCTTGACAACTAACAAAATTGTTTTCAGTAGTTTATCTAAGGGAGCAAATAAGAGAAGTTCATTTTTGGGGTTTACATACACTTTACATTTGTCTTCATTAGGCCGGCTTTCTTTGTAATCTAACTAGAAGCAGAGGTTTCTTGTTATATAAATACTCTTTCATGCTCCTAAATGTAGTGTATAACCAAGAATGCCGTTTGTTTTTCCTGCAGTCCTATGCTGGGAAATATGTTCCTGCAATCGGCTATTACATCCACATTCACAATCCAACCGCTAAGGTTAAAATCAACTTCAAGGGGATTGCCATCGGAGACGGACTCTGTGATCCTGAAGGGGTAGGACATTTTAATTCAATTTTCCTTCTGATCCTTTTGATCTACAAATGGAGGTGGAATTCCTTTCTCCCCTTGCACAATGTTTTGATAAAGCATGCACGTTCCCATAAGACTTTGTAGTGTGTCGTTAACAAATGCTTCAGATTGTAAGTCCGTTTGTACGTTTGTGTATCAAGTTCAGGCTAGAAAGGGTTTAGCATCGCTGATTGCCTTAACTGATTAGGATTAAACACAAACCACACTTAAATCAGGCCGGGGAAATACGGTAGGTTATGCTAATCATTATTATGTGTATGTTGCACAGATGTTGGGTGGCTATGCTGACTTCCTGTACCAGACTGGCATGGTGGATGAAAACCAGAAGGATTATGTCCAGAAGCAAACTGACATGGCAATAAGCTACATCAAACAGCAGAAGTGGATTGACGCTTTTGACGTAGGTCTTGGATTCTGTTGCTATAGTCTGTCTGATTTTATTGAGGCAGTGTATAAAGAACAATAACCAACTGCAATCATTTTTTTTTCTCAGGTCTTTAAGCTGAAGTATAATCTGTTTATAATTTGCTTTCCCTGTTCACCCCAATCAACATGCTAAAAAAAATGTTTAATATCCCAGGTAATTTTGGGAATATTGAATTATCCCCTCCATTCTGCGCCCACACCCCTGCTGTACTTGCCTTTGATCGAATTCTCCTTCCCCTCAGCCCGTGTCTGTGTACTACCCATGCTCTGTACACAGCAGCGCACCCTGTATTTTAAATTTCGCTCACAAATGGCATGCACTCATTAGTCCAGTCACCTGACCACAATGCCCAAGAAGTGGGGAAAGTGGAGTTACCCTTTAAATAAAACCCTTCCGTCTTCATTACATTTTTATATTCGACTGAGTGACATCACCACTTTGTACTTCTGTTTTCAATGCAGGCAAATCTTGGCTGATGTGAGGGGCCAGCAGGGTGCTGTATATAGCATTCTGAAAACATTCTGAAAACATCACAGCATCCTGCCTCGGTACTCCTTTTAAGAGCCTTCAACCTTTATGCATGCAGTGGCTCATGCAAGGAGTTATGCAAATATCAAAATGTCATCATGTGCGGGTGTCCTTCTGGAGCAGCGGGCATTTCTAGGCAGGCTGTCCTGGTACATCTAAAGAGTCCTCAGCACTATTGCAAGCTGTGGGCTGACTCTTCATAACATTAAAATGCTATGATGGGTGGATGTCAGTCCAGGGTAGTGCATTTGCACTCCGTCTAGGAATACAAATTCCTAGACGGAGTGTCCGTGTGATGCTGAACCTCCAAGATTGCAAGAACTAAAGGAGCGTGCCAGGGACTGTTAGGCTGGGGCTGACAGGGCTAGATGATTCTGGACTAACCCCCCAGTCCTGGGCTCTATTTGACTTGCTGCAGCTTCCACTGGATAGTATGAGAATCTCAGTTTGCAGTGAAATCAGTTAAGCTTAAATCTAATAGTTACTGCACTTTACCTATCAGTGCTGCCCTCTGCACTGCCTAATGAAGTAGGCCTGATACTTGAATAGTCAAACCAGCCTTCTCATAAACCCATGCATTCTCTTTCTGTGTATACAATCCCATGTTCTGCATTCTTTTTCTGTTTGTTTTGGCATTTGGTCACTGTGTTTGCTTTACGGAGATGTTTACATAACTCACTCTTTCCTGAACTGTTTTCTTGTTGGCGAGTAAATACTTTAATTTTTCTACATCTGTCTGGTCTAGAAGGAAGGAAAGTGAATAACATTTAAAGTTGGCTTATTTTCATTATACAATGTGATCCAGCCTGAGGTTAGGGGCTGCTAGGTGGAGATGGCTATAGTGAGGGAGATGGTAAAACAGGGGCTTTAACTTATACTGGTCATTGGACGAATTTCAGCCGATGCAGCATTTACCTAGTGTGTGACCCCGTCAGGACCCCCATTAAAAAAGAAAAGTAGATTTTTCAGAGTTCTGTCGAAGTATCCGGGCCAAAAAAATCTCTTCCGAACACTGGCTGCAGTAACTTTTCAGTAATTCTTACGCCGGAGACCCCCAATCACTGTCATAATATAATGGTATAATGGACAGGCAGAGGGATTCCCCCCATCTATGCAAACTGCAAAGATGAATCAAAAGCTTTCAGACTGCTGGCTGAAAGAGAATAAATCTATAAGTGTATGGGCAGCTTGAGTAAGGGTATGTGCACACAACACAGGTCTCTCCAAGCGCCATGTTTAAAGTATGTTTTTAAAGTGAACCCGTCAGTCATTTTAGACAGTTTGAAAAATGAAAGTGCTTAATAGCAAGCACTACAAAGTGCCTCGCCTGATACCGTTGTTTGCCAGAAAAGCCTCACTTTTGAACCCCTCTAAGTCCTGGTGTAACCTTGTTGTTAAAGCCACAACTTAATTAATTTGGCAAGTGAAATTACCTGCTCCAGGCAATTTTATTTTGTTCCTCTTTTCAGATAAAGCAGAGGGTTTCAAGCAAATATGTGGGTAGCCTGGTATTATGATTTATCTAGAGGTGTGTATATATATATATACTCATAGGATTTTATGCTTGGTGTTTTTTCTTTAGGTGTTTGATTCATTGCTGAACGGTGACAGGACCTCTTACCCTTCATTCTTCCAAAATGTGACCGGTTGCAACAATTATTTCAATTTTCTCCAATGTCAGGTAAAAAGTGTTCAGATTGTTTGACGTTTATGTGCACACAACTTAACCCTCTGTATCCCAACAGTTTGAAAATTATCTGATGTAAACTTTCTGCATGCTGGAAATTCCTTGGTCGTGAGGCATTTCAAATAGTTTGGTTGTTGCTGGACAGATTACCCGAAGAACATATGTATATATTTTTGTGTATAATTAGAAAAAATGTGAAACAAATGATGGTGTTCATGTAAGTATCCTTGTGTCTACCTTAAATGGGCGCTGAAATAGCCAATGGATGGCACTGCATTAAGGCTAGGTTCACACCATTTTCTGGACCAGATCTGGGATGCAGTGCATCGCGTTTGTGCCGTGTTTTTACCACGATTTTGCCGCTTTCCGGAGCTGTTTTTTTTAAAAAAAAAATGGGCTTTCATGTGCGGTCCAGGGATTTTTTATGCGTTCCAGACAAAATGAGACATGCAGTATTTTTCTGGTCTCGAACGGACTGTGCTGGTCTGAACAGAGGCCAGAAATAGCGTAGGGATACATTGGGATGCATTTTGGGTCCAAAAACAATCTGGTCTGGAGATTGTGGTGTGAATGGGCCCTCAATGAGATAACGAGGTCACCAGCACACCAAGGGTCCAGTTCATCGATCCGTCTTTTATTGACGTTTAGATAAACATGGTGTTACAAGCAAATGCAAGATTTCAGAACCACATGCGGTCTATTCGCATTGTTTTGCCGGATGAAGGGGACCGCATGTGGTTCCGAAACGTTGATTTGCTTGTAACCCCATGTTTATCTAAACGTCAATAAAAGACGGATCCATGATCCTTGGTTCTTAAACTGGTCCCTGGAGCCTCTCTTCCTCCTCTGCAGCAGTCTAAGGTTCCTGAGTCATCATGTTCTATACACAGAGTGTATAGGATGTTAGGAAGCAGAGTGACATACCCATAGCTGCAGCAGAGGAGGGGACAGGCAGGAGGGAGCACTATGATAGTTCTTCTTTAAAAGCTTTGTAAGGTCCATTTCCTTGTTTAGGAGATTTTCATAGTTTGAGCTTCACCATCAAGTGAAGGGGAAACTAAAATGTTACCGTTAATGAAACGGAGAAGGACAAAGGAGACCCATTGTGACAACAACTCTTTAAGGTGGGATTTGTTTTCCTTTTCTGATTTGTCTCTGGAACAGGAACTGAGAGGAATGTCCCCAATGGAGACACAGATTGCAATGTCAAACCTCTGTCTGAAAGAGGTTCTAACCCTTCCCCACTTATCCAAATATAGTTTGGCTAAAGTTCCCTTTAAAAAATGATCACTTGATGTTCACGTGATATGAGCATTTTTATGGAAAAAGACTATTCATTTTGCATGCCTTAGACATTTGACAAAGTATAGAAGATGCATGTGATTAACCCATGTCATTTGTTTAGCCCATGTCATATGTTTAGGTTATGTCATGTGATTAGCCCATATCCTATACACCCACTTTGTTCTGTTGTGTACATTGTCATATTTCAAGGGCTATGGATGAAATGGACACAGCTTACAAGATGCAGACTGAGCTTTAAGCAATTGAATCGCTTTAATCTTCATGCTTTGAGGATTTTAAGCCTAATGGCCCTATCATATTTAATTGGCTGTGTAATTAAAACGGGTCTTTATTTTCTCTACTTCTGAAAGACTTCGCTGGAAGAACTGCATTAATATTGTGTACATGGCATTAGGTGCTGGTGTAAACGATTACTTTTCAAGTGTAAAGTAAATGTTACCCTTAATTGCCCCTTTTTTTTTTATTCGAGTATGCAGCCTGCCTGTAAGCATAATATCGCACAGTAATCACAAACTGCTGTTATGATCTTTTTGTGAGCCGCAAGCATTTAAAAAGCATTTGCATTTTGCAACATTCTGTAGCACAAGAATCAGTTTGGGGTCACTGATCTACATTTGCTGGCAGATTCTGTTTTTAAAAACAAACAAATCTCTCCAGTAGTTTTCAGTCCTGCAACTCCATGACAAGGAGTTTAGATCCTCTTGCTTTATTCTCTACAATGTAAGATATCTGAGAACGCCAAAAGGTATAGACCCTTTCACAAATGAAATCGAAGCTGGTCGGAGCATTAATACATTTGCTTGGAGGACTGAAGTCCAGCACAGAGATTCAACAAAACTTAAATGTAAAATCCTTGGAATAAAGCAGACATGATGACAATTTGATGCAGCCAGTTATAGCAGACTGATCTAAAGGAGCCCTTGGAGGGAACATTTGGTAAGTTATTGTTCTGCTCCAAAATTACCTTCTGCTGGCAGCCTGTGCTTATGGTGCTCACCCCCTTCTCCTTTTACAGGCACATTAGGGTAGCAGAGCCGATTCTGTGAGTTGGACTATTAGTAACGGCAGTGGGATCTCCAATCCAACTGCTACCTGCACTGTCACTGCCACCTTCTATAGTACACCCACTCATTGCTTCTATAGTGGATGAAAGACCTATTCACTTGTACAGGATGTAAAAGTTGCAACCAAGCCTTGCTATATATCCATTGGCACATATGTTAAGTGTATAACTTTGTGTATGCTTTGACACCATTTATGACTTCTAATTTAGTCACTTGTTGATTGCAGGAGCCAGCAGACCAGGGGTACTTTGGCTTGTTCTTGGCACTCTCAGAAGTGAGGAAGTCGATCCATGTCGGTAACCTGACCTTTCATGATGGATCTGAAGTTGAAAAACATTTGCTTTCAGATGTGATGAAGACCATAAAGCCGTGGTTGGCTGTGCTAATGGATAATTACAGGGTGAGTGTCCTACAGCTTCAAATCTCATTACTCAAAGTAACAATCATGGCATGACCAGTGGTGCTCTAAGTCCTGCGTGCTTAATGGCCTTTAAAATGGGATGAAAGGAAAATGCTTAACATCTCCTCATGTACCACAGCAGGAAAGGCTTCTGCGCAAATTAGGGGTTCACTGAATAATTACTGTTTGCTTAGACCATGAAAACATCACCTGGTGAAAAAAAAGAAATCAATGAACTGGCCACTAATGCTAATAACAGACTACAAAAGGCTATGACCTTTTGGCTGACCGGTTATTACAGAAATACTGCTAGTTTAATTTGGTTCCACACAAGCATTATAGTTCTCCAGAGTCTGGTATTTGCAGTACGACATTTCCAAGATCGCAGAACGTCTGAGGAATCAAATTAGGCAGTATAGCGAGCTAGGTTATGATGAGGTGGGTTAAGAGGGACCAATAATCTTCAACTATATCAGAGCAAAGCATTGTATAGATTTTCTAAAATGAAAGGAATCTGAATGCTTCTTACTATCACAAATCCAAAGGGATTTATTTGTGATTACTCATTACTCCAAATTACTCATTTTTGTATAGTGGGTGAGGCTATACAGGCCATTCCTTTTTACCCCTGGACCAGCTGTGCTTCCAGAATTGCTGGTGTATAGTAAAAAAACAACCTAATGTTCTAGAGATCTATATTGCATGCTACATGCAGCTATTTCATGCTTCTTGGTCATCAACAGTGTTGTGTATGGAAATCTTGGGGACCAAAAGCCATTTTAATCAAACAAGGGATAGATGTTCTATGTTTTGGATTTGTGATATGATGCATGGAGATTTCCTTCAGTTTTCAAAAGGCCCTATTCTGCTTCATACTGTTTTAGCGGAGGGCTTTTGACTGCTTCTAGTCCACCACACTAACCTTTTTGGTTCTGTTATATTGTTGGCCACCAAGCTGTACTCAATGGAAGCTATAGTTTCTACACACAGCACTTGTGATAGCAAATAGGCTTTATCAGTACTGTAAACCAGCTTCTCCCACTACCTTCAAATAAAATCCTTTATTTTCTAAGATACTTGTAAACATTTCTGGGTAATCGGGCAAAGGATATGTATAGAAATGATAGCGGTATGGTGGCTAAGTTGTTAGCATTTTTGGAATCCCATAAGGGACAGTGTCTGCATGTAATGTATGAATGTGCTCTTGTTTGCTTCGCTTTCTTCCGGGTGCTTTTGGCTTCTTCCCAAAGTCAATTACAGGTAAGTCAGTTGGCTTCCTCCTAATGACCCTATAGTGTGTGTGGTAGGTGCAATAGATTGTAAGCTCTTTTAGGGGACCTGACTGTTGTCTGGGACTACAAAGCACTGCATGTTGTGTTCACATTATATAAATACTGCATAGTGGTTAGCACTTCTGCCTTGAAGCACTGAGGGCTCCCGGTTTAAATCCCATGCGGGACACTATCTGCAAGGAGTTTGCATTTTCTCCCTGAGCTTGCATGGGTTTCCTCCTAAACTTCAGGCATGCTGGAAGGTTGATTGGCTCCTGTCTAAATTGGCCATAGTATGTGTGAGATAGGGGCCTTAGATTGTAAGTTCCTTGAGGGCAGGGATTTATGTGACTGTGCATTGCCTAAATTGTCAGCACTATAATAAATACTAGTAATAAATCCTGGATTTAAAGGATATGTTCACATTCTCACTAAATGTAAAAAAATGAACTTACCGTCCAGCACCCTGCCACCTCTCCTGGCCCCCATTGCACAGACCTGTGTGATCTTCTACCAGCACTCCCATAGCCCCTATGTTATCAAGAACACCTACAACGTTTTAATTTGTTCACCTTACAGAATAATGCTTAAGAGGAGACATGATCGCAATTTATAAACTCATAAATGGGGATAGCAATATTGGGAATCCACTTCTTAAACCAAGAACTTTGGGGGAGATGCGAGAGCACAACAAGATGTTGTTGGCAATGCTGCACAAGGGTTTGTTTTGTGTGGTAAAAATGTGGAATTCATTTTTCACAGATAGCTGTGTTGGCGGAGAACATTAACCGCTTTAAAAAACACTTGGGTGAGTTTTTCTCAGTTTACAAAACATAGCGGGTTGTTGGAATTCCTAGCAATAGAAACACACACACACACACACACCATATAGGTGGACTTGGTGGACCTGTGTCTCTCTCCAACCTCCCCTACTATGTAACTATTAGGGATGCACCAATACCGATACTAGTATTGGTATGTGTGCTAATACCGAGTATTTAGGCGAGTGCCTTGAGGAAACAGAGCCGGCTTCCCGGCCAATCAGGAAGCCGGCTGCAGGTAATGACTCGCGGCCCGGTTTTCTAACTGGCTGGGAAGCCAGCTCCATGCGGTTTGGCCAGCTCAATGCTGATTGGCAATGTACGTCCACCCGCTGGGAAGGGTTTGTTCGTCCGTATTTTTACGATGGACGGAAAGGGGTTCATTTCTGAACATGTGTTCTTTTAATTTTAGCTTCAACATATTCCCAGTGTTTTCTCCTTCTAAAACACTAAAGGCAGCAAATCTTCCTTTTATTGAGACTATCTGATCCATAAGTGATTTATAGCTGTGACTTTACCCAGAAAATTACTGTTCTGTAGCAAACTAATTAAATTAACTTCCAGCTGTCTAAAGAAAACTCTTGCCTGTTCTAGAAAGGCCGATTACCATGACCTTGTTCTGATAATTATCAGTGCATAGAAAATGACTTGGGTTCTGGAAAACCAACAAGTAATGTATTTTAATGAACCAGTGACCCGCTGCACTATTGAAGGTAAACATTATTCAAATTAAGAGCAAGGCTGGAAGGGCTAAAATTCTACATATATGGCAATTTGTAACAAGCCAAGCAAATCACCTTACAGAGGTCAGAAGTAATTGGTGGTTGAGTTACTGCAATTTTCTTTGTAATTTGCACTTTTCCTAATGGAACATACTAAGGGATTTAGTAAAAACTCACAGGACCTGATGGTCACAAAATCATTGGCCGATAAGTAGCAGAGTGTGTGTATGGCCACAGTTTTGGTTAGAGTAGGGAAGTCTGTGTTTTGTTAGGGAGATTTCCCTTTACTTCTGCCCTGGGGGCACAACGAAAAATGAGAGGCATTGCCCCAATTGTCTCTTGGACAGTTGTCACCATAACAGTTGTCCCCATTAGAAGTGAAACTTAGTGTGCATTAGAATCTGCAGCAAGTCAGATAGAGCCTTCCTTATTTCCTGGCTGAAGGACATCCAACTTCATCTATCCCTTTCCTGCCACTTTCATTTATTAGATTTCAGTACTTTCAATTATGGAAGCTCAGCATCACATGTGGCCATTACTTAAGGTGGCCAACATGCAAATGCAGCCTGTCTAGTCATGCCCACTTCTCCAGACTGACACCTGTGCCCATGAAGGCGCTTTAAAAAAAAAATTATTTTAAACTATTTATTTTACTATTATTTTATTAAAGTTTTTTTCACACTAACACAAAGATAAATCTGTTATTCAATAGATACAAGTACAAAAGTAAGATACAAAGGGTAATGTTATTATACTAGACATCCATGGACACTAAAACATCGGCATATATCAATCAATGAAAGCGGTCACTAACCCGGAAAATATAGTAAGTAGAGGAGTCCCAACAAGCTAATCCACCTCTAGCACCCCCAAGGTATTCGACAACTTGGCCTTCAGATACCATTCTGTATATTGAAACGGTTTTACAATCGAAATCACCTCTGTGGTAGAAAAGGATTTGGTCAAAATGTATCGCCATCTGCGAAAAAAGTACTTTTGGAATTTAGCGTCCAATCTTTCCTTACAGAGTAACAACTGTAGATCCTTAGTGACTTCCTGGATAGTAGGTGAAGAGGATGCATTCCATTGTCTCATGAGACATCTCCTCGCCGTGAGATCCCCACGCAAGAAGGTTGACTCAGACCATCCGATGGCAGAGAAAAGTAAACGCAATACCCTCTATTTATGCCCCGGCAAAACTACCCCACACAGGCACACACCAGGGGGCCACATTTGTATAAGACAGTATACAGGACCTGAAGCAGATAAAGAACATGGTAAAGCAGGCATTGGAATTAAATGGCATCAATAAGCAATAATACCCAATTTACCATTCTCAGCGTTTTCGTTGTTTCTGCTGTGTCCCTGCAGCGCTCTCGGATAATTTCATTGACTTGAGGAGATCGCAGCTGCAAAGGAGTAGGGGAGGGAGACTCAGTAGCTGTATCCATTTGAGATAAGAAAGAAATTGCCTCCATAGGATCCTGAAACAAACAGTGACATCCTCAAGGAGTTGTAAAGTGGAGTGTAGCTGGATACGCCAAGGTAAATCTGGTTCGCTTTTGGAATAAGGTGGAACACATTTTGTTGAAAGGTTTCCTCTTCTTTGCCACTTCCGCCGAAATTAGCAAAGAGTAAAAGACTATGGCCGCCCACCTTCAGTGATCTATCAGCACGGTATTTCTGTAAAATGCGTAACCTATCCGCATAGTTAAGGTAATGCGCTATAACTGGTCTGGGCAAGGTGGTGTCCTCCCTAGGATGTCATAGACGGTGAGCCCTTTCCACAACACGAGGCGATAGGAGTCCCAGGGCCTCAGGTACAGAGCGAACAAAGCTTGTCCAGTACACCGGGCTTGTATGATTCCGGGAGACCCACAATTCTCAAATTTACGTCGGAACGATTTTCTAGAGCATCAATTTTTTCCTGCAGTGTGATAGTCTTTTACATGGAGAGCTGAGACTGCGCCACCAAAAGATCATCCTCCAAGCCTCTTTAAGAGCTCTAGCATGTGACGAGAGATCCTTACAGAGCTCCTTACAGAGCTGTGCAAGACCGTGCTGAATAGCAGTTTCCACCACAGCAGTGATAGTGGGTTTAAGCAGCCTGGCCACAGGCGTAGCTATCCCTGCATCAGCCGGATCATCAACCCCATCTATGGAAGAAACTGGAGATGGGCTGCGCCCGAGGGGAGACTGACATCTGTCCGCCATCTTGGCCACATGAGGCTCCTGAGAAGCGCCCTGTGATCGTGGGGGGGATCGTGGACTGAGCAGAGGCAAGGAGGTGGTCCATACCTGTCCACCCGATCCCCCTTCTGAAGTGCAGAGGAGGTAAGCTGAAGCCTGGGGCTGATTTTATATAGAGAGGAGTGATCGGGGAAGGAGCGCTGATTCCCTGCTGCTCTTCACATGGCCACTGGAAGTCCATGAAGGCATTTAATGTTTGCATAACTCCTCCGATGAGCCACTGCTTGCATCAGGGCTAGGTGCTCTTGAGGGGAGTACTGAGGCGCAGGGTGCTGTGATGTTTTTAGCAACTATGTAAGGATTAAAATAAAGGAATAACATAACAGAGAATGTAACAAAAGGTGCTGAAACACACATAGGTGGACAGTAACGCCCCAAATTCTCATACGGATGGGAACAGTCAGCCAGATTCTGGCTTCCTAGATGCTTCAACATAGAGGACGCTCTGACTCCACCTAGATCTATTACCGTTGGGTTACCAGAGCTGTTAAATAAGGCTGATATTATGCCGTGGTTAGTTACATTAATGAGATCATAACACACTGGTGTAGTTTGCATTACAGACTTTTCAGGTGGTTATTGATGATATAAAAAAATGAGGAATTTAGAATTAGTTTGCTAATAAAATAGCTGTATTTTAAAAGCACCCAGAGATAAATAACTTGATGTAGCCCATTTCTTCCAGGGTTCATTACACACTTTGATTTTGAAGATCTGTATTTACAGTATAAAATAATTGCAGCCAAAGTCCTAATCCCATAATAGAGCCAGTGCCCCTTTGTAACATGAATTCCATGGAGCTTTTGACATGCAAGGTACAAAGTGCCTCAGGATAGGAGCTGCCTGTTCAGAGCTTACCTAGCCAGGAAGTGATGGTCATAAAGCTGTATAAACTGTCATTTTCTCATCTGCAGCTTGTTAAATCCCAGCTAATTGCATCCTTGTTCTGCTCTTTAGTGGTTTCCAGTTTTTGGCAGCTAATAAAACATTTCTAAATCCTGAAGTTGAGATGCTTTTATTTTGGTTTTGGGATCTTCAGAAGAGGCTATTAATCTGCAGGTTGGAGAATTCAAGCCCTAGAACCATTTCAGAAAGATTGAAGTGAGGAGGTCTGCCAATTAGTCTAGTTATAAATTATCCACCTTCATTATTATCAGTCTTACAGTGTGATTTATGTTTAGTTTATTTTGTTTGCTCTGATGCTGGTGGCATCTTTCTATAATGGGGCAAAGTGTCAGAATGCATGTTCCAGTGTGCACTGTGTGAACTAGACTTTTGTCCAAGCTAGCCTCAGAGCAAACTCCGTTGCAGATAAAGGGAGTATTCAGATACCAGCAAGTGTTTCATTGTATCGATTTTGTTGGTCATACATGATGGTTTAATGATCATTTCAATGAAGGGTATCTTTTCAAATTCAGTCGTACTGAATAGATAACTTCATAGATAAAAAAAAAACCTTCGTTTTACCTTCGTATTTCTTTTGTCGCGTTGTAAGGCCCACATCACACCGGATCCGTTGCCTTACCCTTCGTTTAATGGATGGTAACGCAAAGGCAACAAAAGAATGGGTGTGAACGGGACAGTTCACACTGCTGCGTTGCGTTGTGTTGCAGTATGCTGCTCTGGAAAAAAAATAGAGCATGCTCTTCTCTTTTTCAATGCAACATGTCAAAACCGCTCACAAACGCATCACAAGCTAATACAGTGAAGTATGTCCACTCGGGAAATAATACTTCACATAGAGCTAGCAAGAAAAAGAGACGTGATGGAACGCAACGAATTGGAAGGTACAATCGCAAGTCAGTGGACCCCTTGTTGACATGCGAGTACTTTCCTATTTTGGTGTGAATGCACCCTAAAACCCGTTTTTAATGAAAGATGTTCAGTTTTGCATGTGTGGCCTGCATTATTGATTCAACTCAGGAAGTTGGCTTACACTATTGAGTTAGATATTTAAAGTGGTAGTAAATGGGAACCACAAAATTCTAATTTTGGGCCCCCTGGAGGTGTTTGCCATAATGTGCTAGTATGTACAGCTTATTAGCACATTATGGCAGACTTACCTTGCAGGTGATCCCCTCCATTGCTACAATGTCTGCTTCCTCCTCTGCCATCGACACTGCCCTCTTCTCCCGGTCTTCTTCTGGGTTCAGCGTCTTTCGCTTCTTGATTGATTGGGCCGACATGCTTTAAAAACTCCTGTGCTTTGCACACATGAGTTACCGGTACTTCATCTCGGCACAGGACCTTGCTGAGATTGCTCACCGAGCAGCTCGTGTGTGGCTCAGTGCACTTGCGTGCTGACAGGCAGGGAGGAACAATTATGCCAGAAGAGAAATAGAGACCCTTCTGCCCTAAGAGATGCACCCGTCAGTTGTTTGTTTGACTTTATTTCCATTTTAAATGATAGGGGTTTTCTACTTCCTAAAATTGAACCCTTTTTTTTTTTTTTTTCTCTTTCTCGGCCATTTTTTTTTTTTTTTTTCCCCTTAAATCCAAAAACTTTAATCTTGGACTTGTGCTACATCTGAGAAACTGGTATCCTAGCCTGTCCATTGAGATTTAATAGTCTCAGTTTTCAACAGGGATGTGTTAGAGGAACTCCAGCTATTGACAAAATTAACCACTGCAAGGATTGTTTGTTTTGGTCTGTGGCTGGATTAAAGATATACTTGACTTGGCGGTCTAAACCCCTCTCACATCCTTATGTGTAATACCAGTCCATTCACCTGCATTGAACGTGAGGACGTGGAGGAACAGATCACAGCCGGAGTGGAGGGGGAGAGAGGTAAGCGATGACTGCCGCACGACCGTGGATCAGGTGAGCATATCTCCTGTATTCTGGCCCATAGATCAAAACGAGCAGATAACCCTTGCAGTGCTGGGGAAGTAATTATGTCAATAGCTGTGAAGCTTCTGCCTTCACATCACTAATATAGAGTGAAGGTCCAAGTTTTGAAAAGCTGAAATTCAGGCAGATATAAAAGACACAAATGAAAGCAGCTCTGTAATCATGAATACATCCATAGGGCTCATGCACACGAGTATTAAAATACTTACATCTGGCATAAAATTCCAGCGTAAAAAACACGTGCGTTTTGGTGTAATTATGCATGTTCTAGAAGCATGTCCGCATAAGCCAATTCTATTGACTAGAATATTCATTTATTGTAGCCACTGGAATCGACTTGCATACACAGACATATACACATGTACGTTATGGCAGCAATCTCCCCTCTGAACGTGGCTTTGGGGCATTTTATTGTTATGCCTCTTAACACTGCTCTACAATACAGATCTAAATGCCACAATGTGCATGGCCACTTTGGCTAATATAGAGATGCATTCAGAGGCATACAAAATGCCTCTAAGGCCTTATTCACACTGCCGCGCATATACGCGCGTACGTATGTATTGTACCATATGCAACTTATGCAAATAAATGGCTCCATACACACAGCTGCGTATGGAGCCGTATATATGCGCAAAAACAGAATGGAACAGAGATGCATCCGTGCAGCGTATCTCTGCGTATTTACGCGCACATACGCGTTTGTACGTGCATGGATGCGTACAGCACATTAAAATTCCATTACGAGTGATGCATTCTGGGATTGCAAAATCATACCCTATTCACATTGGTGGTATCTATTCCCTGTCATATTCTTTCTCTCCCACACACAGACTTATTCTCTGATTTACAGGTCTGGCTAACAGATGTTGAATGAGATCTGTGAATGATAAGTGAGGCCCTTAAGATCGGGGTTCTAAAAAGTACTATTTTTTTTTTTTTTTTGCTTTGGCCAATTCTTCGTCTGAGCTCATACTATGGAAGTTAATAGGTTGCTGCTAGCAGATTTGCCTGGGACAGTCAGTGTGCATTAGCCACTTTGCACTGTAACTTACTTTATCCTTGATTAAAACATAGCTGAAGCTGGTTCTGCATATCCTCTATTGTGCTTTCTAACCAGTGATTACTTCTGTGATAGGAACGTCATTGCCAACGAAGACTTTTAGGCTGCTTGAAACAAACAAAAAAAAAAGTATTGACTTTGATCACCTCCAGGTATTTTGTGTTTGGTGGATGTGAGGTACTGTGTTGATGGTGGGGAGTGGCTTTGCACCCAAGGTCTATGAGACCATAGTTTAAAGTAAAAAAATGCATTTTTAAGATTTAACTCAAATAGTTAAGTACCTTAACTATTAACAAACATCTACCTTATTTGTGCATCATTTAGCTGTAGATCCTCAAATCATCTCTGAATTGGTGCTGAAATTGTCCTTCCTTCTGGAGGGTGGCTACTTTTGTTCCCCATGGTCCCTGTGTGTGTTGTAAAGTAGCCACCGCTCCAAGCTCGCTCCTGTGATGGACTACAATCTCACATTCAGTTTACTAATTTGTATTAAAAGTATTGTCTTTCGTGGAAATGAACTTGGCGCGGTGGCTACTTTAAAGCGCACAGGGACCACCCTCCAGAAGGAAGAACAGTGTCAGCATGAATTCAGAGATGATTTGGGGGGTATACGGTTGAGTGATACACAAATACGGTAGATTTTTGTTAAGGCACTTGAATGCATTTTACTTTTAACTGCTGAGTTTAGTATCACTTCAGTGTGACTCCACTAATGCCTACAGAAACTGCAGGAATGATGTAAAGACCTCCCTAATCCTCTACCCCTGTACAGTACATGAGGGCTTCCAGTCTTCTGGGAGGCCACACTCTATTTTAATGTTTTTCTTTCGGGAAAAGACTTGTAGATCCCATTGTATCAAAGCTAATAATACACAGGCTCTTGGTGTATGAATATTCTTGGTTCTGTGGTACAAATGTTGGCTGTTCACACAAGTTATGAAAAAATGTCAAATATATATACATGCTGTATATCATGGCCTATGCACAACTCTTCTATGGAAGCCCTTTACAGTCACAGTGGAGCTAAAATAACTCCGTACATGGAAGTGTCAGGGAGTACTTCATTTGATGAATCCCTGCCCTCTTCCTACAAAGTCCAACTCCTTTTTTTTTTTTTTATTATACCAATGTATTGTGATGAGTCCAGTAAACTATTCTGCTGCAACAGACGTATGGGGGTAAATGTGTGAGCTGATGTTCCTACTGAAGACAATCATAAGTACTTATAAGATGTGGTGCGTTTTAGAAGATTCCCTAAATGTTAGAGAAGCATTCTTTTACATGAGTGTTTAGAATAAGGCTGATGGTAGCTTTCCAATAAGTTATTGCACTATACTCCTCGCTTCTGTTATTTATTTGTGTTCCTGGAAGGCGTCCTTATGATGGAACTCCTGTAGTTAACCTAGTCAGCAGCGTGGAAAAAAAATACTACGGTCTATTTTACATACCATAAAACAATGAAGCATAATAATTACTTCCATACTGTGCTGTGTAGTAGTATATCTTTAGTCTGTGTGAAAATGTTTGTGAAGCATGTTTTTCCATATTAATGGACTGATTTATAAAAGCTGGAGAAATTGATATGTTATCCACAGTAGCCAGTTAGAATACTGCTTTGATTTGACAGCTAAAATCTGATTGGCTTTTATTCCTCTACTTCCTTAATCATTTAATTTATACATTTAAAACTTATTTCACCCTGGCCAGTCGCTGAGAGGTCTATGCTAGGTATATGGGCTGGCGAAGTGGATAAATATTTAGGGACATCTTCTAGGAAGGGCTTTTCCTCCCAGGCCTTGCCTGAAGAGGTGGTGTATGTGAGGGATACTTGTCTTTGCCGAGGGAGGGAGTCCATGTGAGAAGAGAGCCTTGGTCTCTTAAGCTTGTTGTCTGGTGAGGGTATATTTCCAGGCACAGGTCCAGTAAGTGCTTCTAAGGTCTGTTGCCTCAGGAAGGAAGCTGAAGACGAGATCTGTCTGGTCAATTGCCATTCTCGTTAAAGTCTCACAGCTAGCCTGTGAGAGGAGCTGTAGATACTTAAAGGTAGCTGTCTGAGCATTAGCCTGGGGCAGAGGCATAAAACTGTTGAGTCCACTGAAAATATATTAGAGTAGAGCGATTGTTTTTTTGCTGCACTTTTTGGGAATCCTGTACCCCCAACCTTCTGTCATCTACATTTGTGGGCCAATAAAATCTAAAAAAGACACGGGAAGTCTGTCTGTCACTTTTCAGGGGTTTGTGTGCCACTGAGCGCAAAAGCCAAATTAGCAGTAGAAAGGCTACTAGAAGCTGGATGATGGAGCAACCCTTCCGCTTGGTGGGAAAGGCCAAAATGGAGTTTGTGTAGAGCAGGGGTCTCAAACCTCCGGCCCTCCAGCTGTGGTGAAACTACAAATCCAATGATGCATCGCTCTTCGAGAGTCATGTCTGTGGCTGTGGGAATCTTGCAATGCCTCATGGGATTTGTAGTTCCACCACAGCTGGAGGGCCGGAGGTTTGAGACCCCTGGTGTAGAGGGAAGGTAGGAGGCATACACGGCACACCCAAGGGGTAGAGACATGGTTATCATGTGTGGCATTTGTGAAGCACAGATGAGACTTATTCAAAAAACCACCAAAGTATGTACAGTACTTGAGTGTGAACACAGATCTTTTTCCAGAGAAAGTGTATTTCAACCCTTAACACTTATTCTGTTCTGAATAGTCAACTGAGCAAATACTATAGCTGCCAGACAATGATAAGATATTATGCATATGCACATCCATAAGTTTTTCTTCCAGTAAATTTAGTCTGCTTTTCTGCTGCCCATTCTTACGTTATATATTATAAACGCAGAACTACAATTGCCCTACATACAGATATTTGTATTCCAAACCCAGAACATCATGTATTCTACTATAACCTGCATAGAGACCGCATAGAGTAGTATTCAGACCTTAAGTATGTACTTTTATCCCATTGCTAAGATGTGCCAAGATCAACTGCATACCACATGACCCAGCAAGGGTCATTTAAAGTTGCCCTGTCATCCAAACTACTTTTAACTTCGAACACTTTTACAGATTTTACATAGAGTGGTTTCTGTTTGATATTCTATTTCATTCCTACTTTCTGTCTTCAGGTCCTCCTGTACAGCGGTCAACTTGATGTCATAGTGGCTGCTCCTCTTACTGAAAGGTTTTTGCAAACTGTGCCTTGGTCAAAGCTAGAGGAGTACAAGAAAGCTGAGAGGTCAGTCTGGAAGATCAGACAGACTGATACTGAAGTGGCTGGTTATGTTCGAGTCGCTGGAAAATTTGCTCAGGTGAGACTCGATTTTTTAATTTTATTTTTCTGTATGGGTGTTGGGAAGTGAAGTCATTGATGTTTACTTGCAGACATTATTTTTGTAATAAATCCTAAAGCACCCTTGCCTTTCTTTGGCTTGCAGTGCTAAGGTCATGTGTTTCATTTAGGGCACTTTATGCATAAAGGTTAATGTTATCTCCATCTTTGCATGGGCTTTCTTTGTGTCTTATGTTGTCTTTCCACACTGCTCATTCATCAGTCTTCTTCCAACCCAAATTGTATGTGTGTTGTGTGACACTTAAGACTGCCCATACACTATTAGATTTTTTTTCTCGGGTGAAGTAAAAAAAATCAGATTCCATCATCCCTGCTAAACAATGTGAATGGCTGAATCTCCCGCTAAGGTGCTGTTGTATTTGAACAGTGGGCACCTATCATTTTCAGTGTACATGAAAAGTGACCTGAAAATGTTCAGTCCAGTCCCTCGACAATTCGATTCCGTAATTGACATTTGTTGAGATGGCAGGGCGGCGCAGTGTAAGACGTTGATTCCTGTGAATTGGACAAAATTCTAACAGTGTATGGCCAGCCCTACACTGTAAGCTCTTGCAGTATGGGTATGTCTGTGTGCTCTTTAATGCACTATGGCGTGTGTATGTCTGTCTGTGTGTATGTGTTTGTGTGTATGTATATATACATATATTTATATTTTATACACTCGCACTGTATTAGGTGATGTGTGTTGTATTTTGCACTTGCATTGATCAGCCATAACATTATGACTAGAGGTGTACCAAAATGAAAATTTCAAAAACGAAATGAAAAAGTCAGGCTGAAACCGGAAATGTCGGCGTGTGCGTGTGGGTTTTTCTGTTTGGTTTTGTTTATCCCCTAACCTTTTCAAATTTAAAAAAATGTCATTTTTTTATAAACTTCTAAATTTTTTTTATATATTATATTTTTTACTAAATATTTGTATTTTTTTACTTTACTGTCGGGTGCTCTGGGGAAATATTGGGGGTCTAAACAGACCCCTGATATTTCCCTTTTAAAATAGAAAAAGATTGAGAACACAGAGTCCTCAATCTCTTTTTCTGCAGCCCCCTGTTATAAATGAACAGGAATCCTCTGCAGGAGTGTTCCTGTTCATTCATAACCTGTGGAGATAGTAGGTTTACCATGTCCACAATCATGAATGAACAGGAAGTGATGTAGATCACTTCCCATTCATTCATAATTGGGGACACAGTAAACATGCTCTGTCCTCAGTAACTTACAATCACTCCGCAATCGCTGAGTGCTTGTACCGGCTCTCCATCCTGACTCACTGTCACAGGAGGCTGAGCGAGCGATGTGGGGAGGAGAGCTCACCCTCTTGTGACAGCACTGACAGCCGTCTCCACCCCCACACCGCTCTCCTAATCTGTCACATGAGGCTGAGCGGTGTGGGTGGAGAGATGCCAGCCGCTCACAGCGCTCTCCTCCCTGCACCGCTCGGCCTCCTGTGACAGTTTCTCTCCTGCCCGCTGTACTCTGTGCTGTCAGAGGGGACACAGAGCAGAGTCCAGCGGGGAGGAGAGAAAGCAGGAATGCAATGCTTTTTTGGCCGGAAAGATGGCACTTTCGGCGTTTTGCCAAAAGTGCAATTTTTTGGTCGATATGTTTTGGCGGCCGAAATTACGGTGCATTCCTAATTATGGCCAATGAGAGATGAAGTGAATAACCTTGATTATCTCATTACAATGGCACCTGGAAGTGGGTCCGATATATTAGGCAAGTGAAGAATTTGTCCCTGAAATTGATGTGTTGAAAGCAAAAAAAATGGGCAAGCTTAAGTATTTGAGTGGCGTTGAAATAACATTATGACCACCTGCCTAATATTGAGTAGGTCCCCCTTTTTGCCACCAAAACAGCCCTAACCCATCAAGGAATGTACTCCACTAGACCTCTGAAGGTATGGTGTGGAATCTGGCACCAAGCAGTCAGCAGCAGACCCTTAATACAATGAGCATCACTTAATACAATGAGGAATACCGCAAATCTACTGAGAGGTGACACTGCATTTACACATATAGAGCAGCACAACAAAAACCTACACTGCTCGCTGCAGAGGAAATCTTGAATTCAGTTCCAATGTTTTGCGTTGGTGTGCACTGAAAACACATCGCAATGCACTGCAGACATAACAATAACATTGAAGTAAAAAAAAAAAATAAGCAATGCTCTGCAGCAAACACTTTCTAATCCAGAAGAAACTGGCTATATGGAAGCTCTGTGCACCACGTATGACACAGCAACTGTGATGGACAGCCCCTTTAACCCAGGGAGTGTGGCTATAATGCTCAGTGGGTCTTGTGGGGGAAAGTGTAATTGCTGCAGTGTTGTTCTTTAAAAATTCAGATGCACATATTCTGAATCGGAATTAAACTGAATCGGCAACACAGGTCTTTGTTTTCAAAAAATAAACGGCATATGTTCTGTTTAATAATATTCTTTAGGTATACAAACTAAATTGCATAAAGGTAGGCCAGAAATGAGCAGATCGTATAAGTTATTATTGGTGACTCCAGCTTACTTTTGCAAATTTCTGAAAACCCCAGGACTTCTTGCTTGAGTGTAGTAACCATTTTTATTTTCACTGGCAATAGCCTATTTCATCCTCTTTGTGTGTTTTAAATCAAAAGTATAAGATGTTTAAACGGCAACATCTGGTTCATATAAAGTAATGTGGACAAGAGGATCTGATAAAGGGACCATGTATACAGCCATCGGCATTGTGCTTTGTAAGAACCCTAGAAGCCTTGGTGTCTACTATTCGGCAGAGTCGCACGTGGGCCTCAGGATATTCCAGCGTGCACACTGCAGAGTCACACTTGGCAGGAGTCAGAGGAAAGCCACAGGAGTGCTGTCAGTAAACTGGCAGAGGTTGTAATCTAAAAGCCTTGAGCTATTGCAATCTCTTGCCACACAATTAGTTCTGACAAAGCTGCACATAAAATCACTTCAGGATTCCAAGAGCATTTGTTGCTTGAAATGTGAGACGTGGGATGCCAGCCTTTACCCTCTTGGGTTTTCAGGCATGTGAACATAGAGTTAAATTATAAAAAGAAAGTCTAAAATGAAGCTTCTAAAGTGCACACAACAGAAACTGCTTAGTTTCCATCTGGTGCATAGTTTAACACTGGGATGTTGCTGCTGGCTCTGTGGTGACATTGAGAGTTTTTGTGATTGTGATGAGAAGAACAAACACAAATAGAAGATTGCTTCCACATGCTTTCCACAACCGCTTTTGCTTTTTTTTTTTTGTAAAGGAACTCAACCATTCAGACTATATAACTTGGAATGATACAGCATTGTCTGCTGGTGTTCTTTTTTTAAAACTGTTGTTCAATCCAGTGATGCAACACGTTTACATCGACACATTTATGCAAAATCCAACTGGGCCAAAGGACTTGTTGGTGGAGGGTCTGTGTGATAAAATCATTTAGGGCTTGTTCACACAGAAAGCGGTGCGTTCCAGAGCGGTAGCTGAGCAAGCCCTATTTTTTGCATTTGCAGTGGAACTGAACGCAGGCAAAGTTTTTGCTGCTTGCGGTATACTGAGACGCCGCAGTGAAGCGGATCCCGACAATTATGCCGGGATCCGCCCAGCTGCGTGACTGACAGCTGGCTCTGCCTATCTAGAGGCAGAGCCAGCTGTACCCGCCCCCTCCCCCGTCCGTTCCGCCAGTCAGAGAGCCGTGACAGGATCGAGAGGTGAGCAAACGCCGGTATGTGTTCGCTCACCTCCCGATCTACTGAGCCGACCTGTGACAGTCTCATTGTCACAGGTCGGCTAGAACTAAGAGGTGAGTGAAAAGCACTCGCCTCGTAGTTCTCCTTTAAATCAATGTAACTATATCAAATATATTCTATATAACAATACAAAAATATATTCTATATATAAACCAGAGAATCCTATATTCCATCTAAAGTGAGATGGTAAAGGAGAGAAGATTCATCCAACACAAAGCAATAGCCTTGCAGATTAGAATGTTTCTGGAAGAAAGATTCTAGTTTAGTAGGGCGATTGTGACTCATCAGGTTAAGCAAAAAGACAAAATTTGGGTGCGTAAGGAGAGGTTGTTACAGATTAGCAAGAAGATCAATAACTTGTTTCCAGAAATGAGCTATGACTGGACAGCTCCAGGTCATTTGGGAGATGTCGTCAATCTGAGGCCTGGTTCACACCTCGGCGTTTTGTAGCGCGTTTGAACGCTCTGCAAAACGCTCAAACACCGAAATCCAATTATTTCCTATGGGTATGGTTCACACCTGGGCGTATTACAGGCCGTATGAACGCGCTACAAAACGCCCTACGCCCAAAGAAGTACAGGAGCTTATTTGGGGCGTTTTTGTCGCGCATTTCCATTGGGATACAGCCAAGTAAAAACGCGCGTCACGAAACGCGCGACAAACGCGCATATTCGATACGCCTAGGTGTGAACCCAGTGAGGAAGTATTGTCTTCATCCCATTTTGTGCAGGGGAAGGAGGTAAATAAATCTTGTGTACAATATAGTGAATGCATTTATTTTTAACTGCTGGAAGGACTAAATATGTAAGGAGCAAATGTCACCCCCCACTCCTTTGTAGTCAGGCTTTTACATCTGTTCATAATTGACCCAGTAATGCCTGTGTTGTATCACAGTGGTTTGTGAAGGTTTGTACAAACCACTGAAGACACCAGATTAAATACATTCTATTTGTCCAAACTGTTGTAGTCGGCAGCATAAACGTGTTACTACAAAAAAGTTATCAAAAGTGCCATTTATACCTAAAGACAGGCACCACAAGGTGAGAGGTGCCACAATTATGGATCAGAGGTGGTAGAGCCTGACTCGCAGTAATATGCATCCCCTCTGAAATTTTTAAAAGGATGCATAGCCAGTTATAATACAGCTGCACTACATACAGTCCAGTATCAGACACCAGTAGTGGTGTTATTGATTTTCATAGTGTCATCATCTCCCCTAGTGTTAAAGGATAAAAAATGTCCAATCTCTTCTCCCCATATTTTGATGATGGACAGGATGGCTTACACATAGAAAAGCCCTGCATATAGTTTCCTTAGAGGCAACACAACGCATTGGATTCTTAACATTATTACGATTACAGACCCCCAATGGATTGCCCAACATGTTACCATAACTCTTTCGCCAGACAGTCAAAATCATCATCACCAGTTCTAGTAGATACCAGTATGACTTCAAAAGATGTGGATAGCTTGGCTTTACATACGGATAGCTAGGAACAGAACAGAGGACAGTCATAAGGATTTTACATTTTTATAAATACAGAAAATCACTGGTACACAATCTAGCTACAACTAGGGAGATTTTGTGTTGCTATCCAATTTTCTGGTCCCCTGTGGTTCTTAATGGTTTCTCCTACTGGCCCCTATTTCCCTAAAGAACACAGGAGAGTGTATGGGGTGGCAGATCAAACCACAGAGCAGTAGTGGACCAGGAATCCTACACTTGAACAAGTGTCAGTTACTGAAGATCCTTAAAGTGACATTAAAGTCAAACGTGTTTTTTCCCCTCCCCCCCAATGTTAATGTCAGCACTTACCTTAAATTATGTTTCTTGATCCGATCTTCTTTCCTGTAGTTTTCAGCCTTCTCTCCAGCGCTTGTTTGGGGTGTCCGATCCAGCGCTGACTCCTCTGTCCTTGCTGGCACTTCCTGTCCCACGGTGTCTGCATACGGGTGCACGCGTTCATAGACTTACCTTGCGTCTCTCCTCGTCTCCTGGCCTGAAAATCCGAACTGCGCATGCTCCTGCCCCAAGATGCTTTGAGGCCGCCTGAGCAGTTTCGGATTTTCGGACGGGAGCGCACGGCAAAGACAGGGGTAAGTTTAAACCGTGTTAGTGGTTTTTGTAAAAAATTGTTTTACTTGTTGCATATATCTACTGCTTGCTAGCAGTAGATATATGAAAAAAACGGAGGGTTTAGAAACCCTTTAAAGGTGGTCATACACTAGTAGATTTTTAGTTGGAAATCTTCATTTCTGCTACGAACTCTCGTTAGATTATAGCTCGAATACCCCACCAAGCATACTCAAATGTCGATTTCCGAAATCGTTCCTTAGCCATACTACCAATTTTTGAGTTACAACGAAAATAATTTCCTTATTTGCATGTGCTGTGTTCTTGCTGAGATTTTTGACGTACAAAAACCCCATTGATTTTATCGATTTTTCGTTCGGATCGAAAAATTTCGATCACTATCAAAACCGAAAATCGGTGATGTACCATCCACTGTTCGAAAGACCGTTTGCGTATGATTTTCGACCAAAAATCTTCTAGTGCATGGCCACCTTTTTTAGTATGCGATTTCTTCTTACTACTTTAGCAATCAGCGGGCAGTAGGAGAGGTGGGTATCGAAGTTATTTGCAGGGAACTGTTTTTCAGTTTATGGTTTTACAACATCGATTCAGCTCCATACCCTCATCATTAGGCTCGCATATCCTCAAGTGGATTATGGATACAACCTTTTATGAACCTTTGACATCGATATTCCTTTTTTTTTTTTTTTTCATTTACAATTTCAATGTCATTTTACATGCAAATAGTGCTTAGCAGAACCATTATATGCCATCCATACCATCCAGCATTCTTGATTCCTTGCAGCTCCTCAGCTAAGCGCATCTCATTTACTCCTTGCTCTGTCTTGTATCAAACATTCCCTTCTTGGATGGAAAAATACTTTATAAAGAGGATGTCTTTGTTTTCACCTTTCTGGTATAAACAATAGAGTAATCAGAAGAAACAAATGACTGCGGTTAGACGAGCTCATAGCCAAGTGGAAAATATCTTAATGTATTCCAGTCTGGTGGTGGGCAGCCGTAGCATTCATTCATTCACGTTTCTGCTTTTAGCCCAGTGTATATATGAGCCCGAGATTGTATTTCTGTAGTGTAGTAGGCGTAATATAAACTGCAAGAGATGCAGGGGGAAGCTCAAAAAAGCCAAAACTGCTTGGACCACTGCAGCCGTAATGACTGCTAAGGGATATTTATTTGTCTCTCCTTTCTTTTAGGAAATCCTGGTTATAAACGGCAGGCAAATAGATTAATCCATGCATCTCAAGCTGACAGGTTTGGCTTCTGCTTGGGCAGTGTAGGTTTATCCTCACCCTGGCTCCAGCTAGATGTTGGATTTTTCATGTATTCCTCCTTTCAAAGAAAGCTGTTGGACATGCTGCATAGCTGCCAACATGGTAAAACTATTACACCTTAAAGCAGGACCTTTATTTTACTATTTTGCTAAACTCTTTAATGCGTAGATGCCTAGTCAAAATATAACAGTGTCCGTATGCACTGCTTAACTTCTCATTGATGCTTTAGTTTGCCTAACTAAATCAATTTAAAGGAGAACTATTGGGAGTGTAAATATACTCCTCCTAATAGTTTGAGCTGGCATGTCGCACGCTGGCTCTATAGCTCAAAGTGATCACAAACTGCTGATCGATCAGCTCACGGCTTCTCCTTGCAGACAGTGGTAACAGTCAGTCACCACTCCCCGCATGGATTATCCTTCCCCTCCCCCCCCCACTCAGTTTCTCCAGCGCTTATTAGAGGGACAGACGGGGGTAGAGGCGAGCACATCTGGCTCTAGAGAGGCAGAGCCGAGCCAGCTGTCAATCAGGGAACAGGATGGTCCCTACAATCGCAGTAGCCCGCTATATGTTGAGTTTGGGTCACAGGAGTACATCAGTAAATGTACTCCTGTGACCCAAAATAGAACTACTCTTTCTGTTGGATTTGTAATCCTCTGATATAACTTTAAAACAATATCCCAGAACCAACTCTGCCCTCCCCCAACTGGGCTATTGCAGCCGAGAGCCAAAGTATGCGACACGGACACATCCGGTTGAGTTCTTTCACCAACCACACTGTTCGTTGCCATGTAGATTTTTTTTTTTTGCTGTGGGGTGACGGACGGGATTGGGCTTTAAGTTAAAGATGGACTAATAAAAAAAAAAGCCTAAAACAAAGACTGCTTATGTGTAAAAGCTTCTAATATACTTTGCAACTATTTATGTAAAGGACCCAAATCTTTACAGCAATGGCTGGGAAAGGGGGTTGGTTGAAGCCTGGATACTGGATTAGAATTTCAGTTATCCTTTTGGTGCTAAACATTACATTTGTTGTAGCTTGGTAACCCCTCCCCCTCAAAAAAAATCAGTGTAGAAGCCGCTCTGTCTGTGATTAAAGACATGTTAAAAAGAGTCGACTAAATGAGAGCAATGTTCGATGAGTATGAATACAAGAAAGTTAAGGGATAGTTGGAATATTCCATTACCAAACCCCATGTGTACAGATTGAAAATGCATATATTGTTATATCATAATGAACAACACATGGAAAGCCTTCAGTATATTGGCCTCATAGTGGGTGTTGTTCTGGAAGTCTGTTCCTCTTTTCAGTTCAGATTAGACAAAGGAAAATAGTGGCGGCTTTACAATATATGTTCGGTCAGGAGAAATGTGTTCATTTGAATTGCGTCCTAACTCTTATTCCCTTCTCTAAAGAGATGGCGACATTCTTGTATGAATAACACATTTTCAAGAAAATGCAAAGCATGACAACTTTCTGGACTATGTAGCCAAAGAATAAGTGTAGCAATGATCTGATTTTTACAGAGTACTGTAGAAAATAATAAAGAATATTTAAAGGGTTCTTCCGGGTAAAATTTGATAATTTGTCAAAAACCTAGAAGGCAGAGTCACCTGCTGGATTTGTAAATCGCTTGGTATTAGAAATCTCAGAATCTTCCCTTTATACTTCCCATCTTTGTCCCCACCCATCTCGGAGTCGCTATCATTCCTACAGCCTGTGATCAGGCAAGTATAATGTTCATGGCATTATATTATATCCCATTAAAACAGATCCTTGTTGTAAAATTGATCATAGTTCTATTTTATCGCACCCTGGCGCACAGTATAGTAGATGATTGAACAGCTTAGCAGCCTACTGTATTGCACATGCAATGAGGGGAATTTATCAAAACTGGAGCAGCTTTGCATGGCAACCAATCAGCATCTTTCGTTTGTAAATCTTAACTGAACAAACCGAAGAGAGAAGCTGGTTGCCATGGACAACCGCTTCAGTTTGTCTGCTCCAGTTTTGATCCCCCCCCCCAATGTGTTTGTACGCTAAAAAAGAGAGTGCAGGTCCAGTTTTGTTCTGTTGTGATGCATTGACAGTCCACTTCAAATAAATGGACTTACTTGGTACAACTACAAGCTGCAATATGGTGGGTGGGCTCTTATCATAATGAGTAAGTATGCCAAGCATTATTGCACAATATGGCAGACTTGCCTCCCAAAGCCACCTTCTTTTGGTGATGTCTGTGATCTCACTCATCACAACCTCTGACGCCTACTTTAGGTCTTGATATTCTTGATATACCTGGGATGGCATAACTCATTCATGAGATTGTAATTATTTTTATTATAGAGGATTTATATAGCGCCAACAGTTTTCGTATCGCTTTACAATATAAGGAAGACATTACAATCACAATACAATTCAAGACAAGATGGTAAGGAGGGCCCTGCTTCTGAGGGCTTACAATCTAAAAGGGAGGGGGAAGTGATACACGAGGAGGTAGCTGTGTGGGGATCGGGGTACTTGCTAGCAGGCAGTAAAGAAGCATTTGTTTTGCAGTAGAGACCTACAGAGTCTCCTTCAGTAAAAGCCTACCTTCTAGCAATTTTGATTACAAAACAATTTAGTTCTTTTTTTAAATCAAAAACTTTAAACCTTAAACTTTCGCCGAAGTTGCTTAGTTGTCACATATATCTTTAGCTAGTGCTCACTTAGTCAGAATTTAGTCATTGCCTTGGGATGCAGATGCCTATGACAAACCATTACTTCAGCTGTAAACTATTGTTGGAACTATTACTATTAATGCTGTAGGATTACTGTTCTATCCAATTCAAGTAATCCTAAACCTATTGAGGTGTATGGACTCGCATGCTTGCCTGTTGTATCTTACAGCAATGTTAAACCTATCATCAGGTGACCTCTGCATGCTGCTGTTTAAAAGAAGAAAAAAAAAATGGTATAGCAGAAGGAACTCAAAGGATAGAACTTACCTGTGCGAAAAGCACTGCCAGTGCGAGAAATTGCATTTCTCAGAGGTAAGGTCCATTATAAAAGGATCACTTTAGATATCTAATTTCTGAAAATTGCTAAACTCCATCCATAACTTGTGAGGTCCCTGGGTTAGAGTAGGCACCTGTATGTACAATTATGAATGTAAAGTGTAGGGACTTATAGCAGTCAGTCAGATTCACCTTTGAAGATAGTTTTACTGAACACTGTGTACAGCCTGTGGATTGTCAGTTAGAGTTGGCTCATAAATACTGTTTGCCAAATTGTTTTTAGCAACTAAACATGCAAATTTAAATCACAATAGGATCAGTGTACAAACAGCTGCTTCTCTGCACAAATACATAAATGTCACGACCATCCAATGTTGTGCTGGTAGTAAATTCTGTTTGTGCGTCTGTTCATCGTTTGTCATGCTGTCATTTTATTTTCAAGGTTTTTCTTAGAAATCATCCCCAGGGGAGCTTCCCTGGTTTATATTGTTACCATATGTCTGTTTAGCATACCTTACGCTAAGGCTCACATTTTATCACTGCTTTGGATTCTTGCGTTATGCGCTGCGGGTTATTGGCAAAACAGAGATGCTATAGCCCATTGCAGACAATCCGACAGTCCTTGTCAGTTTAGGGTAGACGGAACAAGGGGTGCTGTTCTCTGGTTTATTCCTGTTTCTCATGATTATCCCTTGCATCTTTTTGTGAGGGGCTCATTCACACGGGCATGCACATCCCTATGACATGCATGCCCTTGCAGATACCTGCTGCCGGGAGAAACGGGTGCTGCGCTTAATTTAGATCACCCCTATTCTGTTCGCTGTGTACACCCACGTCCTCCTGTCCACCTGATTGTCATGTTGGCTTAATCTGTGTACAATTATTAAATATCTTCTGAAGTGTTCTGAATGTGGGTTTGCAAAAATACAAGCCAGTGTATTCACTGGTTGTGGTCTCTGCATTCTCACAGAGGCCAAAGTTTAGAAAGGCATTTTTAGATTTACTTACACCTGCCAGGCAGCATAGCCAGTCCAATAAGAGCACCAAACAAGACCGCACCAGACTCCAAACACTTTTATTATTCAAAGGAGTTCCCAAACGGCAACACAAAACAGCCAACTGGTTTTAGGGGCTCTAAGACACCCCCCCCCCCCTTCTCCAGGGCTTACCATAATAAGTAGCAATATAGGCTCAAAACTGGCACACCTCACCGGGGTTAGTAATTTTCTGGGTTTCTTAAGTATGGCCAAAATTTGTGAATCAGTAAAACTTTTGAGTGGCCTTACCAGAGCTGTTGTGCTTTGACGCTGAATATTTGATTCCAACACCTCACCTCTATTTTTCTACATTTAGCATTGCCAGGTTCCCTGACTTCAGTTTCCTGCACTGCAGTTAAAGGAGAACTATGAGGTGAGTGCTTTTCACTCACCTCCATAGTTCTAGCCGACCTGTGACAGAGACTGTCACAGGTCGGCTCAGTAGATCGGGAGGTGAGAGAACACATACCGGCGTTCGCTCACCTCTCGATCCTGTCACGGCTCTCTGCCGTGACAGGGGAGGGGCTGGATTTCCCCCTCCCTGCTCCGATCCGCCAGCGCTGACTGGCGGAACGGGCGGGGGAGGGGGCGGGTACAGCTGGCTCTGCCTTTCGATAGGCAGAGCCAGCTGTCAGTCACGCAGCTGGGCGGATCCCAGCACAATTGTTGGGATCCGCTTCAGCTGCGGGGGTCTCAGTATACCGCGAGCAGCTGCTTGCGGTATACTTCGGCGTCTCAGTATACCGCGAGCTACTGAGCCTGGGAGGACGCTAATTTGTGTCCTCCCGTTACCCTAAGGAGAACTATGGGGAAAAGCCCTAACCCCATAGTTCTCCTTTTAAAGCAATTCAACTTAGTCAAAGACCTTCCTAGCCTGTGATTGGATAGTAAATAAGCAGCTGCACACTATGGAAGTTGGCACACTTATTGGAATGCAGTAGAGCCTTGTTGGCTTCCAGCGCTATACTTTATACTTTAGACATCCCCGCTGTATGGGGTATTCTAGAAGGCAAAATTTAAGTATGATTGATCTACTAATTATCTATGGTCAAAAAAAATTCGAGTCAATACTTTTTCCCAGTTTTTTGGGGTAAAATTAGGTACCGCGGCTTATATTCGGGATGGCTTATACTCGAGTATATACGGTATGTATTTCTATATTAAATTTCCATAAGTTCTATTCCACTCCTAATAACCATATCAATCGAAGTTTGTAAACTTGTTGAAGATATCCATAGGATGTACTTCCTCAATGCACTGACACATACTTTCACCCAGCCCCATGAATATGTACTTCCTTGTGCCACAATTAAGTCTGCCTCTGAACTACAAGTCAACATCTGAACAATGTGACATTATCATAGCTTTCTGAACGCAGTGCACCATGAGTTATGTAGTTGTGAGAAATCGTGATTGCGTCACATCAAACAGCTGGGAACGAGATGAAAAGCATACTGGGAATCCAGGAAGTTGGTGGAAGTGATGGGCAGACAGAAGACGGCAATCGCTATGTCAAAGTTTTTTTTTCGAGTAAGCTTTGATTGTGTATGTGCTGGGACTGTAGAACTCCTTTAAAAAAAAAAATGCTTTACTGGAAGAAATACAGGTTTTGTATCCTCAGTTTTGCCTCAGGGGCTCCTGGGGTGCAGTGCATCATGAAGGTAGAGACACATGCGGGCAGTTGGAGGTAGCTGCATGTAGACACAAACCTTTGTCCTCCTGGGTTATAGTTCTGACGGGTGTTCAGTGTTTCTCGAGTAGCATTTATAGTGCACTAAAAAATTGTATTTATTACCAGGAATTGCTCTTTTAATAGAGCTAAGATATTGCCCACTGACAGGAATAGATAAAGAATGAGAACTTTATTTTTCATAAGGGAAATTAGTTTGTAGCACTACTATAACCTTTATGGTTATACTGTCTCATAGGGAAATTATAAATAATTGTAAATGGACGGGCAGCAGGCTCCTTCCAGCGAGGTGCTGTAAATGTTCTGCGGCATCTTCTGGTGTGTGTATAAGCAGAACACACACGGTGGAAACAGCCAGTAACAGCTGTTAAATATACAAGTGGTGGCTCTATAGCCTTCCAATCACTTGTATAGTGCCCAGCAGTGTGCACACTGTGCACCACACTTCCGAGGTTGAATAAGATATTTGCTAGGCGAGTGAATACGTGGATCTTGGCCTGTCAAAAGCCAACATGCTACGTGTCCACTCTTCTGATCAACCTGTGCCTTTGTCGAAATGGGAAAGGGGCCTAGACATCACATTCTCTCCGGAACAAAGGGAATATATACTCTATTTTTCACACAAAACCTCCATTACCAGTGCCATTCAGGAAACTGGGTATAAGATCCTCACCAGATGATATGACCCTGTTACTCTCCATAAGATGCTTCTTCTCCGATCTGCTGGAGATGTGATCATGGGGCAGGCACGATTCTACACCTATTTTGGTTCTGCCCCGTATTCGAGATTTTTGGGACTCGGACCTTTAGGTCGTAATAGAACTTACGGGAATCTCCCTAACTGATTATCCAGCAGCCTTGCTTCTCCATCTCTCTCCGTTCTCCAAGACTCGCTACCGCCGACCTCTTTTGATTCATTTGGTTGATGCTGCAAGGGCATGCATTCCTCTATTCTGGAAACGTTTGGATCGACCTACACTTAAAGGGTTATTAAACCCTCCGTTTTTTTTTGCATATATCTACTGCTAGCAAGCAGTAGATATATGCAAATTTTTTTTTTTTTTAAATGCTTTAACAGCGGTTTAAACTTACCCGTCTTCGCTGCACGCTCCCGTCCGAAAATCTGAAAATTCTCAGGCGGCCGCAAAGCATCTTGGGGCGGGCGCATGCACAGTTCAGATTTTCAGCCGGCAGACGAGGAAAGACACAAGGTAAGTCTATGGATGCGTTCACCCGCATGCAGGCACCTTGAGACAGAGTGCCAACAAGAACAGAGGAGTCAGCGCTGGATCGGAGACCAGCAGAAGCGCTGGAGGGAGATGAAAACGACAGAAAAAAGAAAAGGAAGATCGGATTAAGAAACATCATTTAAGGGAAGTGCTGACATTAACATTGGGGGGGGGGGAGGGAAAAATATTTTTGACTTTAATGTCACTTTAAGCTTTGGCTTCAAAACGGTATTAAGTCAGAGGAGGAAGCTGTCAGTCAGTGTATGTAAAATAAGGAAGGAAAGGGTGGATGGGAAATAGGTTTTCTTTATCAAATAGTAATTTTTTAAAAGGGAAGTGTTTTGTCAGATGTACAGTTCTATCAGAAGAAACCCAGCCTAGGTAAATATTTATTGGTAACAGTTAAATAAGATCAGATGGTTTTGTCTGTGTGTTTTATGACAAATGGGAATAAAAGTGCTTTAAAGAGAAATGGCGTAATTTGAAATATAACATTTGCATGAAAGTCATTTTTTGACGTTTTTTTGTTTTTGTTTACGGTCGTTCCATAATTTGATTGTGTATGTCAGCACTGATTTATTAAGGAGGAACTTTACCCTTATGAAAATGTCAACAAAGGCACTTTTAGAAATGTTTAGTAATGACAATCTACAAACACATACATCTAGATAATTGCCGGCCTTGTATTCTTTACATACCTTACTTCTCTTTTTCTTCCAATTCTTCACACTGTGGACATTTCTTTTTTTTTTTTTTTTACTAAGGGCAGAGTAATGTATCTCCTTTTACTTCCTGGAACTCTGACACATGTGACTAGGACATGTGACCATGCACATCATCTCAGGGGTGGAAAATGCCTTTCCCTAAGATCTAGTGAGATTTTGCACTGTGATGTAACCTTCACAGGATGCATCTCTTGGCCTTCATTCACACCTATATTTTAGGTGTGATTTAGGGATTCCTGTGTCAGGAACTTGTGATTTACTGCAGCAGGAATCCCTAATCTGCAGTGTACAAGGCAGCTGTCACACATTCAAGTTCATGGTCAGGTGACAGCCGCTGCATTTGAAAGCAGAAGAATGCTGGCACTCCGCATGCAATCATACGGTAAGATTACATGTGGTTAGGAAGAGATCGCTATCCCTGGATGCATCAATCGTGCAAGAAAAAGGTTTATGCTGCAGGAATCCCCAGCCATGGCTTCAGTCGCCATGTGCATGAGACCTTACTCAAAATGTATGGCACTTTAAAAAAAAAAATACTGTTGCTGTACAATGTGGCATGTCAGGAATTTTATTTTAAAAAAAATAAAAATTACACACACACACACACACACACACACACACACACACACACTCTCATCATTCGTAAACATTCTGGAATACAATAAAATATCAATGGTCAAGATTTAGTAGTGGAGAATTTTTCAGGAACAATTATCCCCATCATCTCGAAACCTGGACTTTTTCTTAGTCAGAAAGTAAAGCAATGAATTGCATTGAAATTCTGTATCAGTAGTGAACTCTGCACTATGGCACCCAACATGACCTTATAAACGTAAGAAATATATTATGGAATTAATGTATGAAATCTAATTGTGAGAACAGCTTTGCTTCCCTTACACATTGTGTTCCCCATTATAATGGCTATACAGTGGTCTTGCTAACCTCCTCGTGCTGAGGTCAGGCAGGAAATGCGGGTCACACATTAATTGGCCCTGGCTCCAGAGTCCACATTCACCTTTGTTGCTTGTTAAACACTGGATGTTAGTGTGTGATCAGGCCATTTTGCTGGCAGATGTCGTTTCCTCCTACCTTACATGGATGGTAGAGAATAAATAGGCCAGTGGTTACACATCTGCTCCCCTCTGGCCATACTAACCTTTGTGTTTTCATTTTATTTGTATGTTAAAAGGAACTCCGATGGAGGCGTTCTTGCTAGGCTCATTTTTTTAAATCCACAGAAGTTCAAACAAAGGTCTTCCAATGTTTGTTCATTTATTTGGCTTGTTCTAAAAAAAATTTTTTTATTTGAAATGTTACCACGGTGAATAGTTTCTTCAGTATTCTCAGCATGTGAGAAGGAATATAAGTCTTTTGATTTGTCATTTTATTAGAAGCAGAATCTCAGCTTAACTGTACAATATTTGAAGCTGCAATTTTACAATAAATGATTTACATTCATGATCTGTATTGAATTAAACAGCTAAGCTTCTTATACACTAGACATCTAGAGGTCCCTGCACATATTCAGAGAAACCTCTACGATGCTGCTGCTTTGACTGAATCCTAGGCCGTTCTGATGTGCAAACCTCTGGCGGTTTATGGTAGCGTCAGAGCTAGCCTGTCTCCTGAAAACTATTCAAATTTTTTTTCTATTGGTCAATGATGTAATTGGTAGAAATGCATGGATATCATTTTTTTTTTCAAGACCGAGTACAAGCACTGATACTTTTCCTCAAGTACACGGCGATACCAATTACTGATGCCTATTTTAGCGTCATGTGACGGTTTTTGTTAAAACAATGCAGACTAATGATTTTAGGACAGTGGTGGAGCATTAGGGTCCAGTCACAGCTGCAACCCTGGCAGGGGCTGACTGGCAACTTTTAGCCCAGGGGGCAAGTACAACTTGGAGGCCCATGGTACCGGCGACAGTGGGGGTCACGGGGGCCGTACGCGACGGCATCGGAGAGGCCCGGGGGGCAATTGCCACCCTGCCCCCCGGCCCAGTCCGCCCCTGAACCCTTGTAGTTCTGCCACTGACCCCTGTAGAGGGATTGCAAAGCTCAGCAATACATCATAGAGCAATGCAGAATATGAAGCTACATACTATGTTTGTCACCAGGGCCGTGCGCGGTGTCACCAAGGCAGTACCGGTGAGTGTCACCAGGGCTGCGGGAAGGAGGATGAGATGTGTGGCTGGAGTGGCGCTGTAAAAGACAGCCCCCACAGGTCCCCCAGTAAGCTGCTCTGAAGTCCCCAGCAAGCACAGGACTTCACCACAGCTGCTCCTGTTTAAAAATTTTAATTGGTGCTTAGTGTCGGGGCATTCTTATGAGTAGGAGTATTTGTGAAAATGCCCAGTATTGGCACCAACACTGGTGTTGGTATTGATGCATCCACAGTAATTGGCCATTAGGATTGTGAAGGGTGGGACACAGCGGCAGGCTTCCATGCTACCACAAAGTGTCACAGCTTTGCTGATTTTAAAACAGTCTTAGCTGCAGGATCTTGAATGCTGATGATATGTGCACTTTATACCTGATGGCAGTTTTTCTTTTTTTAATACAGAATAAATGGGAGCTGCCATTCCAAACTTTTTTCTATAAATGTTAGCTACATGGTATTGCTGCTGATTCTCTTAAGTACTTTTAACAACATGCTTTGGTATGTGAGGCTATATGCCGCCGTTTTTAGTGATGTGAACAGTTTAAAGGCTGTACATAATACTTGGGTGATATCGGTTTTCACACAGTAGTAGCCTGTATACTTAATGCAGCAGATTCAAGCATGTCCCCTCACCTCGCTAAAGGACCACACCTAGGATTTGGTGTATATAGTTCTACAGAATACTATGAAACCCTGTAGACCTACTACAGGAGGCTGTCATAAACTACTGACATACAACAGGAGATGGCCAGAGACTGGGTACAGTACAGGAGATGGCTGGAGACCTGGGGACAGTCTACAGGAGTGGTTGATGGTAGGGGTGTTCAGATACCAGGTACTGTATTCTGTACAAGTACATGTAGAGATACTTTTCCAGCTCCAAGACTAGACTAGAGAAAAATTCAAGTTAGGAGGCAGCTGTCATTTTTAAGGAGCATACGGAGCTCCTGGGATTTGGGCATTCTTGTTTTAATGCATGATTTTAAATAAAATAAAAAAATACTGTATACATAAGGGATGCACCGATACAATTTTTTCAAGTACAGGTACTGATACTTGTCCAAGTACTCACAGATACAAGTACTGATGAACGTAGATCACAAGCGATCGGGCGTCTCTATAGACGCCAGAACTCTTGTACGTAAACAGCCATCACTGGCTGTTTACATTTCAAGCAAATTTCCCACTCATGCGTGTGGCGCCCAGCCGTGGGCACGAGCAGGGCGGGAATGGATGTTTAAAAATGCCTACCCGCATTCAAGAAGCCGCTGTCCAGCTGGGTAATGACAATGGCCGGACAGCAGTTGGTTAAGGGAAAAACGACTAAAAGAAAACGAATGCAGCCACCACATCTAAGAATTGGTAAGCTGTAATATTAAAGAAAAAAAATTCCTATTGGGTTTAGATATTCTTTTGCTTGTATAGAAAATACTGAGTCATTCATATGAATTATTACAACTCCGAGGTTACAGCCTAAGATTCTTACCACAGTCATACATACTGCAGATTATATTTTGAAGCCAGTTAATCTACCAATGTTTTTTTGGACTGTGTCTGTAAGCCCCAAAATACAAGAGACCATAGAATTCCCATGCAGAGGAAAGTTGTGTATCTTTAGAATACTGTAGTTCAGTGGTGGCGAACCTTGGCACTCCAGCTGTTTTGGAACTACAAGTCCCATGAGGCATTGCAAGACTCTGACAGCCACAGACATAACTCCCAGAGTGTATAGGAAAAATAAATCTGCGCTTCTGGATATGGCTAAATTGTACTTGTATCAAAAAGCAGCTATGAAAATAAAGGAGGTGAACCGCCTTTAGATGGATAGAGTATTTGAAACAGCGCTAGAGATGAAGTCAACAAAATGTGTAAATATTCACAGATTGGGTTAAGTGATCAATGTATATCAATGTATAAATTATGTGTATTCGAAACAGTCATAAAAAGTAAACGAAAAAGATGGTTTGTATCACTGTGTGAACAACATGAGTGAGCAATTAGCTGAAGATTAAGTGTAGCCTATGGCTAATAGATATTAATGACATTCAAACGTAAGTGAATAATCGTGATAAACTTAGATGACAAAGAATAAATAAAGAACTTTTAGAGTTGCCAGTGACTCAGATCAAATTCATATATGGTGGATTGATCTTCCAATTATAACCAATTAGTGGAGCTCTTATAAAACCTACATCCACCTTGTCACTTGATATCTACCTTTTTAAACCCAATCTGTGAATATTTACACATATTTTGTTGACTTCATCTCTAGCGCTGTGTTTCAAATACTCTATAACTCCCAGAGGCAGATGCATTGTTGGGATTTGTAGTTTTGGCACAGCTGGAGTGACAAGGTTCGCCACCACTGCTGTAGTTGGTCATTGTGAAATCTTGGTAAAATCTGGCTAAGGATCATATGTGATGAAGTAAAAATGGTCACCCATACAGCTTCCTGTTGCCCCATTTTCCCCTAGATTGTGAGCCGATCTAGGCAGAGCTCCCCCATTATATCCTATTGTATTACATGTCAAAAATGTGTTATGTATTTGTATTCTTGAAATGACTTGCTTATGTTTGAATCCCTCACATTGTACATCATCAAGGGACATGATGACACTAGATGATCCATCAACAGTTCTAATAATGATGTCCCTGATGGGAATTTAACATGGGCCATCAGCAATAACACATATGCTACACAGCTGCCATACAAATGTTGGACGTTGCTCTTTCCAGATACAGATACCTCTCTGTATGGCAGTCTAGTTTGGAAAATAATAGGTCCAGGATTAAAATTGGTGATAACAATATCTACCCATTTGACCGTTGTCCAGGTTTGGGCAGAGGGAGTGATTACCTCGGCCACTTGCATGCTAATGTAATTACAGTTTAGTGCTGAGGCTAGTTTGTTCTGGCTGTCTGTTTTTGGGTCCTGGAAAAAAATCATCATGCTCCTATTACTCTATTGAGGCCTCCTCAGTCTAGCATGATTTGGCACACACCCAGGAACGTCTGCAGCTGTTTAAATGTATCCCCCTCTCAGTATTTATCTTTGTAAGCAAGACGAACACAAATGAATAGTACGTTCTCTATTATGATTTTTTTTTTTTTTTGTTAAGCGAAGTACATTTTATGAAGCGCAAGAAGAACATAGATTTCAAACTAGGAAACTACTAGTAGGAAGCAATCTGTTTTTATAATGTGTTGCATGGTATTGTTGCTCTTACAGTGATGCAGTAGTGAAATAGATTTTATTTTATAATGTTAGGAGCGGGGCTGTCTTAATAGGGGAGCAGAAAATACATTTGCCCCAACTTCATGTAAATTGGAAGTACAGTCAGGAAAAGAAGATGCTAGGATTTAGGGATTTTGGGCAGGAGAGGCATACAAAGTCTTAGCAGCCAACACATTTAAGAACATGTAAACCAATATATTTTGGTTTTAGGTGTAGATATCTTTTTATAGTTACATATACTGTACATTAGGAGCATTACATACCCCATGTGTCATTTTCATAGAACTCTGCAATGAACCCTAACCACAAAATAATGTAAAATTCATCAGATCTATATGCTGTTTTGTCTTTACAACAATGAAAACAATTACAATTTGCTGCATTATTCAATATTAAAAAAAACCCATTTAAAAAAAAAAAAAAAAAAGATATTGTCTGCACTTGGGATGCACCCGATACAGGTATTTCGGTATCGAGTACCGATATTTTTTCGGTACTCGCCGATACAGAGTACTGGAAGTCCCATTTAGGAAGCCAGGTGGCGTGTAATGACTCGCCACCTGACTTCCTGATTAGCCGGGAAGCCAGGCAGCGTGTAAAGACTCGCCACCCGGCTTGCTGATTAGCACGGAAGCCATCCCCATGCTTCTCATCACTAGGTGACAAAGCATGGAGCCGGCTTTCTGGCCAATCAGGAAGCCGGGCGCTGTGTAATGACACGGCGCCTGGCTTCCTGATTGGCCGGGAAGCCGGCTCCATGCTCCCTCGTCATGAGGTGGCGAGGGAGCATGGAGCTGGCTACCTGACCAGTCAGAAAGTCGGCGTACACAGCGCCTGGCTTCCTGATTGGCTAGCTTCTGACCAATCAGGAAGCCAAGCAGCGCTTCATTGCACGCTGCCCGGCTTCCTGATTCCATGCGGTCTCGTCACAATTAGTATCGGTGCATCCCTAGTCTGCACCATTATAAAGTAGATCGTGAAATAAAAAAAGACACTACATACCATTGCCCTTTAAAGTGTATCTATAGAAAAAAAAATTAAATATTGCAGCTTTACTAGTCCTTACATGTGGTGGCTTCATTAGGTTTCTTTTATAGGTTTTTTTATTTATTTTAATTTATTTTCTATTTTTACTTGATCCTGCAAACGTGGCAGATAGAGGATTGAGACAAACCATACCATTGACGGGTGTTTACTATGGTCAGCTTTTATTCATTTACGTAAAATCTTTATCCCAAAAGTAAAAGTGTTGCTGTAACTGCTTACAAAGTGTTAGATGGAGTTCAGAATAAGGATGGATTCACACCAGATGTGTTGGGGCTGTTCTGGACAATTTTACCAGCTCAGCCGCAATACTAGACAAGGCAACTTGCCTTGTTTCAAATGGGCTTAGTTCACACCACCGTGTGGCGTGCGCTGAATGTACTGCGTGTACAACTGCATCACACTGCTTTGTGCCCATAAAACTGAATTCATTTTTATTCATGACATTTGCAATAAAGTTCAAACAAAAAAGTCCATGGGTGGCTCCCTTGCTCCCCCATGTCCTGGAGCCACCCTAAAGCTGGTCATACACTGGTTGATTTTCGTACCAATGTTGATATGGAAAATCTCATCAGTGCATTTGATGCCATCAGAGACTTGACAAATGTTCAAAATTTTGTTTGGGAAACTCCATTCATTCTAAAATCAAATTTTTACACCAAACGCATTTCACCGTTCGAATTTCATTAGTTTGTGAAAAATATTCCATCGTGCTCCTTACTTTTTGGGGGTTTTTTTTACACTATGATGGAAAACGATAATTTTAATTTAACCCCTTTAACTATCGGAGAATCAAATGAAAGTTCCGAAAACAATGTTACATTTTTTTAAAACAAATTTCTGCTGCTGTACAGCCAACTTAAAGGAGAGCTATGGGGTTAGGGCTTTTCCCCATAGTTCTCCTTAGGGTAACAGGAGGACACAAACTAGCGCCCTCCCATCACCCTAAGCTCAGTATACCGCGAACTACAGCTCGCGGTATACTGAGACGCCGCAATATGTGTTCGCTCACTTCCCGATCTACTGAGCCGACCTGTGACAGTCTCATTGTCATAGGTCGGCTAGAACTATGAGGTGAGTGAAAAGCAATCACCTCATAGTTCTCCTTTAAGACCAAACTGCAATACACAGGATGTAGACAGAAGAGCTGTCTTTGTTCATGGCCACCTTGTGAGATTGCTGGGGAGGCATGATATCTGGAATCGGATAGCTGTGGGCTAAAGAAGGTCCAGAACATATTATAATACAGCATTTATATAGCGCCAACAGTTTGCGCAGCGCTTTACAGAATGAAGGGATACAGTACAGTTATACAATTTCAGTGCAGTCGAGAGAGCTTGCAATCTAGTAACCTTGCCTATTTTACGCCGTACTCTGCTGAATACTGAACAAAGCTGAAATGTTGTGAACCGTACACAGAATAGCATTGTGTACAGGAGCACAAACTAAAATCTGAGAGTGCACAAGTTTTAGTGTGGTTTTTCATTAAAATAGTTACATTAGCAGATCTCTAGTATTCCTTCAGCTATGTGGAGACACTTTTTGAATTGAAGTGTTTGTATATGAAGATGTATAAATAGTGCTTGAGAGATGTTTACACAATGTTAGCTCTAACAAATTAAACATGGGATCATTTGGCAGGGAGAGTCCAAAAGTTTTAAAAGCTTTTTCCGAACCCCTTTGCTGGTTTCCTGAAACCGTTTTTTAAAACTAAAATGTACAGGTGCCCAAAAGGGCTGTGCAACTGTTGTATGGTAGGCAGCAGGAGATTTCAGATTGTACCCGCAGCTTTCAGTCAGTGGCCTGCTTCCTCTCCCCCATAGCAGCAGTGGCTGAGCTCAATATTCCTGCAAGGCGGAGAGAGTGTGCATTATGCATGAAGAGGGGACAGTACAAAAGCAAAAATTTCCTAGCACACATCAGCCAGTCTGCAAAAAATGAATTACACTATTAGGCCCCATTCCCAACGATTTCGTGCATCTTTGCCGCGCGATATCACGAGAAGTCGCCGGCCAATGCTATTCAATGGAGCTGTCTTAGCTCCATGTCGCTCCAGCAGGACCCTTTTTTGGTGGATTTTGCCCGATTTTTTTCTATTTTTAAATGGAGCCCGACGGTGAAGGTCGCGCTAGCGTCGCTGGGTCGTCCCCCCGAAAGTCGCACTATCCCGGCCGCGTGGATCCGCTGCAAAAGGTATGCCGCTTAGTGTGAATGGGGCCTTAGGGTTAAAAATAGAGGTTTTAGTTGCACAACTTTTGCAAAATATGTGGAAGCCACACTGCCTTGTCAAGGCTCCTCTGTGTAGTGTGGACCTAACTCTAATCTGAGAGCCTCCATCTTGGAGCATATGTAGAAAGGATGATTTGGGTTTTCCCGGGAAATAGCCCAATCCTCCTTAAAGAGGAACTTTACCCATATCTTTAAAGTAACAAATACACCTTTAGAAATGTTTAGTAATGACAATCTACAAACGCATACTTCTAGATAATTGCCGGCTTTGTATTCTTTGCATACCGTTTTTATCTTTTTTTTTTTTTCCCAGTCTTCTGACAGCGGCCATTTTTACTTTGGGCAGATTAATAGATCTCCCTTTACTTCCTGGAACTCTGGCACATGTGACCATGCACATCTCAGGGGAGGAAAGCGCCTTCCCTTGAGATCTCATGAGATTACAAATGAGAATTCCAAGCAATGCTCTGCTGATGTAATCTTCCCAGGATGCAACACTTTGTCACATTACATAATTTGTGCCAAAATAGACCAGGAAGTAGAAGAACTCTATTTGTAAGTAAATGAAAAACAAGTTTAAATAATGAATGTAATATAATTTTATATCCGCATGCAGAACTGGATGCTGATATGATTTTTAGTGGAAGGAGGTAAAGGTCCACTTTAAAGGCACATGGACACACCAGAAGCCCAGCACATCACAACAACGGCAGTGAAGTGTGTCCCTGTGCCTCTTATAATTGGGCTACTTCCTGGCAAATCTGCACCCAATTCACACTTTGCTGTGTATGCTCCAAGATGGTTAGAGCTAGGACCACACTACACAGAGGGGCCTTGACGAGGCAGTGTGGCTTCCAAATGTTTTGCAGAAGTTGTGCAACTAAAACCTCTGTGTCTAACCCTAATAGTTAGACAGTGTAATCTCTTTTCTTTTTTTTGGCAAGTGTGCTGGGAAATTTTTGCTTGTGTACTGTTTAAAGCCCTTTCTATGTGCACCTTTCTTTAAAGCTAGTTATGAAATGATGAGTGTTTTGTCATTTGTTTCACCCGAAGAGGGGACACCACTCATTCCTGTGATGCAATTACATTTAAAGTGACCCTAAACTCAACTTAAAAATACATTCACGTACTTAACAAAAATGTATCTCATTTGTGCATCACTCAGCTGTAGATCCTCAAATCATCTCTGAATTGGTGCTGACACTGTCCTTCCTTCTGGAGGGGGGCTACTTTTATTCCCCATGGTCCCTGTGTGTGTTGTAAAGTAGCCACCGCTCCAAGCTTGCTCCGGTGATGGACTACAATCTCTCGTTTTAGTTTGTGAGCTTGGAGTGGTGGCTACTTTACAATACACTTGGGGACCATGGGGAACAAAAGTAGCCACCACTCCAAGCTCACTCCCATGATGAGCTACAATCTCAATACAAATTCATAAACTAAAACGGGAGATTATAGTCCATCACCGGAGCGAGCTTGGATTGGTGACTACTTTACAACACACACAGGGACCATGGGGAACAAAAGTAGCCACCCTCCAGAAGGAAGGACAGTGTCAGCACCAATTAAGAGATGATTTGAGCGTCTACAGCCGAGTGATGCATAAATAAGATACATTTTTAATAGTTAAGATACTTGAATGCATTTTCAGATTTAACTCCTGAGTTTAGTGTCACTTGAACTACATTTTTAAAACTATTTTGAGAAGGATTGCGTGTCGGTCATCTTTTGTCTAAGGGTAACATTTAGTTGCTGCATGGATTACACACTTTTTTTCTGTTTTGGCTCTGTATGAATTGTATTATAGACCTCATTGCCCCTGTAGGATCCCATCTGGACCTAACTGTACACATAAAACAGTCCAGCAGTTTTTCTCAGACTAGCTCCTCCCTGAACCCTAGTAGTTTGCATCCTAAATCTTTTTTTCACAGATGTGGTAGTTCTTAGAATCTATAGTTTTGTTTTTGCAAGAATTAAGGATATCTCAAAGCAGAACTATGGGGTGAGTGAATTACACTCATCCCCATAGTTAAAGCCGACATGTGACAATCAAACTGTCCCATATCGGCTCCATTGATCAGTAAGTGAGCGAAAACATCCCAAACATCTCCCCACAGAGAGCGGTGACTGTCAGTCACCGCTCCTCACAGGGGTCGTCCCCTCTCCGATCAGAAAGGTTGGGCATAGCTGGCTCTGCCTCTAGATAGGCAGAGCCTGCTGTCAATCAGCCAGCAAGGTGGATCTCGACAGTATTGTCTGGATCCATCCCAGCTGTGGCATTCAGCATATAGCGGGCGATAGCCTGCTATATACTGAGTTTTGGGTCAAGGGAGGATGTTCGTTTATGTCCTCTGGTGACCCTAAAAAGAACTATGTGGTAAAAATGGTTACCCCTGTAGTTCTCCTTTTAACATATATTTTTTGTTTAGTTTGCTGTAGACTGTCACCCTCTCTGCAAAAAAACCCAACCAGCGCCAAACAAGACCATCCTGTGACCCAAAAAACTTCTTAAAATCCAGTATGGCTACCCCGTTCAGGAAGAGGGATCATGCACACTGTATGGAACACAAAAAAAGCATCGGGCGCCTGACCTGGTGCAATAAAAACTTTTATTAGTAAAAGAAGTATACAAAATATATTCTCTCAAATGAAGCAAGGATAAGAAGCATCAGTGGACTGACAGTCCTCAATGGATTTTTCTGCTGTGGAGGTGAGTGGGAGACGATGAGAGACAGTCCAGAGGCTCTGCTGGTCTGTAGAGACACGCTACCACTGCTGAACGTGTTTTCGGAGACACACCCCCTTCCTCAGAGCTGGGTAGCTAGGCTCTACCCACTCACCTCCACAACAGAAAAATCCATTGAGGACTGTCAGACCATCCTTCCTTCATTTGTGAGCGTATATTTTGTATACTTATTTTACCAATAAAAAGATTTTATTGAACCAGGTGTTTTTTTGTGTCACCATCTCTTACCTGAATATTATTTGGTTCTATACATTCTTGCCAATTTACCTCAACTCGACTGTTTACCTCAACTCAAAATACACTTTCAAAACTAATTTAATTAGATCATTTTGACATATTTATCATTCTCCAGGTTTTGAAATTGCTGGTTTAGCATGCAGTAATTTGCATACACACCTATTGAATACATACCCATCAAGATAATAGGATGAAATGGATGAATGACTCCGAAGGGGGACACTTCATCCTCCTGTTCATGATTATGCCATCTGTATATTTTAGGGTACAGCCAACGTGTGCAGGGCAAGTGTTGGACTTACTGAAGCATGGAAGTAGCTCATCTTGGCCCAAATAATACAAATGATTTAAAATATGAGGTTATAAGCTTAAGCAGAATTGTCCAATGCATAGTGTTGCCTTAAAGTAAACCTGTCCTTAGAGAAACACAAGGGCTGCCATTGCTCATCTTCCGACAGTGCTGGTTGTTGGCTGTTATTCTGACCAACCGGTTGCAATAATTTGAGTCACTGACCTTCAACAAAATGCAGATTTTAGGCAAAATCGGAAGTCCTTTTCTGCATACTTGTTTCCAGGTTAGTGACTTAAAGAATTGAAGCTACAGTTTCAGCATAACATCCAGGCAACAGAAGAGATCAGCAATGGCAACCGCCATGTTTTCTTATGACCGGTTTTCATTCAATGACAAAATATAGGGAGACTGCTTTTAGTCCAGGTAAGTATTCAAGGACCATAACATCATTTTTCAGGTAATCTAAGAGCTTAGATGTTTGGCTGGATGTACACTTAAATGTCTCCAGTCTATAAAGAATCATTTTATTTTTTGTAAGGGAGATTTCTGCAAACATAACATGTTAAAGTTATGTGTATGCATATCATTTCTTTCCTTTTGTTTTTGTTTTTTAGGTTATAGTAAGAGGAGGAGGACACATCCTTCCATATGACCAAGCTGAAAGATCATTTGTGATGATTGACAGATTTATAAGTAAATGCAAGAACCTGAACTGTGAGATGGGATTCTAAGTTGATACTAAATTGTTTTCTGTAACAAACTGGTAAAATATGAATAAAATGTCTTTAAATTATTTTTATTGAACTCATTTATGGTAAACTGTGTATGATTTGGAATGTATTATTGTATGCACGTTTGTGTATGTGTATCATCCAAAGTGGTGCGGAATCCATGAACTTCTTTCATTAATAGGTGCTGGGAAACCAACAGATTCATCTCTGTCCACAAAAATGTTTTTCAAAAATGGGATCCCACAATCCAAATACGCTCATCCCTTGGTATTTGTTTTATCCATTACAAAAAAAAAAGGCATGCACTATAATTTTGGGTCTCTCCGTATCGAATAAAGGGTGGGGGAAATACAGTATATTATAAAAAAATATATAAATATTTTTTTTTTCTTCCAAAAAGACGGATCCAGCACTCCAGATATGCTCAAATTTTCATACTCGCCCTTGGCCAGATTTTGGGATGCTCAAAACTAGTACATGATATACCTTTTCTTATTGGGGTAAAATAAAGAATATGAAAAATTGAGCCTATTTGGAATTAATATATATTTTTTTTTTTTTTGTGACATAAAGCAGGATTGCATAAAATGATTTCAGAATTCCAGATTTGTTAAAAGTTTGCCTCGTGGAAATTTACTCTTTACATTCATGTATGTTTACATACACAATAGTAATACTTATAGCTTATGTACGGGCAGTATATAAGAGTATACACTATGATGAGGTTGTCATTTCAGTTTGTACCTGTGGGGTAACCAAAATGTTAAATTTGATTGACCTAATTTCACATTGCTGTTCAACCCATGTTTTGCTAAAGACCCCGGATAAAGCTGTACGGTTTGCTATCATGGGTCGGGTACTGTTGCAATGGTAATTGGTGTGTCAATATTACAGGGTTTGAGATAGTACACCGGCACTCCAAATTAGATGTCTTTTATTGATGTACGTGCAGCATATCACATAAGTGCAACGTTTCGGGGTCACGCAGGATCCCCTTCCTCTGACAAAACGTGATACAATGAAAGCATGAACAAACATATAAATACACTAGTGCATGAGCCTAAAAATCAATCTCTGCACTTCACTTGCCCCCTATGATGTCACAATGATGTCCCCCCCAGAATTCAAAATCATCTGAGAAATAACAGGCTTGTGCCAAATCATTGTTCTAAAACTAACATAAATGAAGGAGCTGTGACATCCTGGAATTGGTACAGGGTTCTCAAGAATCTGCGCACACAGACATTTTCACAGTCCATAGACTTGAGATGTTAGTGAATATAGCTGTGGCATCTGCAGACCCATCACAGGCTCAGCTGGAAATATAACCATTGGACAGGTTAAAGAACCTTGTACAATTGCTGATGGTTTCCCCTTTATCTTCTGGTGTTAGATGTCTGCAGTATGCCTGAACTGTACCGAATATGAACCTTTTGTATACAGTGCACCTGAACTGAAAAAGTGAAAACTTGCTGCTGTATTGAGATTACCTAAAAACCTTGATTGTGCCCTGAAAATCTACCTTTTGCCTGGAATATCCTTTTTTTAAAATAAATAACAATGTACATCCTGTGCCTTTTTAGCCTCCTCGCTGTATATCTACAGTGTGGGATGAATGCAAACACAGCTGCCTCTGGCTAATAGTTTCAGGAGATTTAAGGGTGTCACTATTGTGCTGCTCACTGGAGAGAAAGCTGTACCTGAGGACCTGCAGTGCAAGTCCTACTTTATTCATTCTGAGGATCTGTGCCTTTCCTGCTGCCTCTTAAATATTTATTCATCAGTTTTTAGTAGGGTTGCACCGATATATCGGCCGCCGAAACATATCGGCAAAAATGGCACTTGTGGCACAATGCCGAAAGTGCCATTTTCCTGCTGATCGGCGCATCCCAGGTTTCTTTCCTCCCCGGCTGGACTCTCCTTCCTACACCACTCAATCAGCCTCCTGTGGCAGCGTGTCAGAGAGGAGAGCGGGTACAAACAGTCAGTGATCGCTGAGTGTATGTACATAATTGAGGACATGGTATGTTTACTGTATCCTCAATTATGAATGAATGGGAAGTGATCTACATCACCTGCTGTTCATTCATAGTTGTAGTTATCGTAAACACACAATGTTTTTATAGAGGATTCCTAGAGATTGAGGACTTTGTGTTCTCAATCTCTTTTTCTATTTTAAAAGGGAAATATCAGGTCTGTTTATACCCCCAATATTTCCCCGAAGCCCCTTAAAGTATTGTAAAAAATAAAAATATTAAAAAATTAAAACGTTTATAAAAAATATAAAATATGAAAACATTTGAAAACATTTTCAGTATCAGTTTCAGCCTGACAATTCTTTTTATTTCGGTTTTGTTTCGGTTTTAAAATTTCCATTTCGGTGCACCTCTAGTTTTTAGATCACCAGTTATCATGGGCAGCTCTGACATGAGTAGAAAAAAAAAAGCCCTGCTCCTTCACCAAGATGGCTGCTTCCACACACAGACTCTGTGGCATAAGGCAGGGTAAGTTGGTATTGGGGAAAATATCAGCTGTGTGGAGCCCATGGCCAATACTGGTGATTGTCCATTGCACTCTGCTTGCCTTTTTAGAGGGCAGTTTGGACGGTGCAGTTGCTGGCTACACATTTGCCTAAGGGGTTGAGTGTCTGCACACCTGGCTGCCCTTTAGTGTTATTGGCCATCTTAACCTTCAAGCCATAACGTGAAATTAGGTTCTGGGTGTACCAAGTACAGCATATTCACGGTGGTTATATGTCCTATCTGTGCTTGTATGGGCTTTCCATTATTGGCCCATGTGTGTGACCCACCAGAATTGTGGTAAAAACAGAAGCCATGAGAAGAGGAAACAATCCCTGGAGTCCACTTCACAAAGAGGACCAAACGGGGCTTGACTGCTGGTCTTGTGTGTGTATATATATATATATGTGTGTGTGTGTGTGTGTGTGTGTGTATAATATACATTTAATGATCGAGAAAGTGTTACCAAATGTGTGTCCTCTTTCTATGTTAAACAAACCAGACTTGATTTCCTAGTCTTACTGGAAACCATCCAAGTCTACCCCTTTTCCCATGTCTCCCCTCCTCCCACCCCCACCATCTCCTAAATTCTTCTTTTTGTATGTTGCTTCACAATATAAGCTAATAATGTAATTTCGGTAGGCATAACATGGTAGTTACAATCCATTCCTTTAGGTTAAGAGTGTGATTCATTAGAGTTTTACGCTTCATGTTTACAGAGCTCCCTTTCCCACTGTTTTCTTGTCCTCCTGAACCCTGCCTAGTAAGGTTGCATTCTTCCCTCAGACATAAATTGTAATTGTAGTTGAAAACAGCATGTGTGCAAGCCATGCCAGCCCTCCCCATCTTACGGCCCTGTGATGCCTGTAATGAATAGTCATTCTATCAGTAGTCATTTAGAAGATGTCATATTTTAAAGTGCGTCAATATAGGTTGCTGCATGCTGCTCCTTTTATGCAAAATGGTGTAGTATTTACAGAGCCAGTAAACCTACCTCCTATGAAGAGGCCAGAAGCGTATACCTCATCCTGTCAAATCTTAGCCATTTGTGAATAAATATCTGAGGTGAAGTGGCCTATAAGTTTCAACTAATTCTATTTAACATAAACCAGCTTGTAATTAACATTTTGTGGACAAATATATAAAAATCATGTTCAGACCTGAGGATTTTTCATGGCCAACTCTAGCCCAAACTGTGTTGTTTTTCTTTGGAATAAGGGGATGGAGTGGGGACATTTTGAAACATCTGTCAGGTTTTAAATGTAAATGCTGCCTGTGTCCCCATAGAGATTTCACTTCTCTTGCTGTTCTGTCTGATGTATTACACCCTTTGCCCCTCTACTATATAGACAAATTATGACTAGTGGCAGAGTGGCATCTGACACATTTCCCAGACATTAGTCTGTTTCCTCAGACAGTATGCGGGAGCATATCAAATAACATGCAGCATTACATGTATATCAGTGATGTGCCGTGTCTTCTGTGCTGGGTGAGGCATTTCCCAGCCCCGCCCCCTGTCCCGCCAAAGCTACATCCCTGTCCCGCCAAAGCTACATCCCTGTCCCGCCAAAGTCCCGCCCCCAGCTCCGTAATCAAGCTATGTGGGGAGGAGGAAGAGAGGAGTCCCTGTCCCTCACTTGCTCATCACTGGTGAGACATTGAGATCGATGTCCTCACTGTTTTTTTTGTTTTTCGTGGGTTTTTTTCTTGCTTCGCCATTGGTTCAAACCATCCACAGAGCTCACACCTCTAACATAGAGTAGAAGCTGTTGCCGCTCTGGCCTCACTATGTTAGGTTACACAAGCAGTGGGGGAGCCCGCTGCTGTGTAACCTAACTAGCTGTCAAAAGCTGGATGCAGCGCCGACTGTAATTAGCAGATAGCGCTCCGTCCGTGACAGGTTACACAGCGGGGAGGCTTTCCCAGCTGTGTATCCTGTAACAAGCCGCCCTGAATAAAGAAAAAGCTGTCCGCTTCAGACTTGAAGCTGACACCTTTTTCCTCCATAATATTAGGTGAGGCTCTGCCTCCACTGGCCTCATGTCCCTGATGTATATCATATTGGAGGCTGCAGATGGTAGAAGGACTGCACAGGCCAATGCTACAGTATATACCTTGAAATTGCACTGTAGTTCTATGTAACAGCATATCCTACATCATTGCTAATGGTTCGCAGGGAGACAACAGATAATTTAAAAGAGAACTATAGCCAAACCTTTTTGCCTTTTTTAGTTCTGTTTTTGGTCACAGGAGTACATTTACTAATGTATTTTTGTGACCCAAAGTCAGCATATAGCGGACTACTGCCTGTTATTTGCGGACAGCTCAGAGCCGTGCTGCATTCGGGAAAGACCCTAACAATATTGTTGGGATCCACCTGGTTGCCTGATTGACAGCTGGCTCTGCCTCTCTAGAGCCAGAGTCATTGGTGCCCACGCCCTCCCCTGTTTTTCTCTCCAGTCAGCACTGGAAGAACAGAGGGAGGGGGGAATGGTAATGGACAGTCGGTGCTCTCTGCAGAGAGAAGCCATGAGCTGAGTGATCTGTGGTTTGTGATCGCTCAGCTCTTGAGCTATAGAGCAGGACAGTGACAACTGCAGTGTCTCATGCCGGATCAGACTATTGAGAAGAGCACATGTTACTCTCCCAATAGTTATTTTTTAAAGATATACAGTAAAGTGTCAGGTGGGGGGTGAACGAGCTCTTTGAGCCCCTACCCCCCCATCCCATGGAAATGCAGCCACTAATATAATCCCCCCGCTTCCTTCTGCTGCTTTTCCCTTCTTTCCTGACATGTAATTGGTCACTACAGTATCCAGGCAGACTTACCTTTTTAGGCGGGAAGAGTTGCTGGCTTGGGTGGCCTCTATTTGGCCAAAGAGTCCTATAAAACACAGCTCTGTTGAGACCTTTCACATTTTCCAGCTGTCATCCAGATGAGCTTCCCGCCCTTTCACCCTCTACCCCTTTAAAAACATTTTGTCGCAGCATTTTTTGTGGTCCGTCAACTCTCTGAGGGGTACATTGTGAAAATTAAAATGTTTTATTAATATTGGTGTGCTTGGGCTTTTCTAGCCAAGCACTAGTTATGTCATTTGTGAGGTTATCTTTTAATAAAGTTACAGTATTTATATATCTATTATAATAAACCAATAAATAAATGCCGCAGCCATTTTTCCCCAAAATTTGAGTTTTTTAAATTTAATAATTAAAAGGTTTGCTTGGTTTTGAATGTCGCTTGCATTTCCATGTATGTCAGACCAAAGGTGTAGTTACATCCACTTGATCAACAAGATTCAAAGGAGCCAAACACGAGCATTATTAATGGCTCTGATAAGTCAATATACAAAGATGTTCCAGAATGTCTGTTAATATTTAAGGCAGGCGAGAGGTAACATAAGGCATTCCTTGCTGTAGCCTATCGGGCAGAGAAAGTGAGGCCACCGCCACCAGTAACAATGGTGATGTCTGTTTTACAGTTATCAGACAAAGCAGGAAATGAGGAATAATCTCCCAAAATGGATAACAAGATCAGTAAATATAGTCTTCTGCACATCAAAACTCAAGGCCCAGGGGCCGAATCCGGCCCACCAGGCCATTTCCTAGACTTCTACTTTCAGATCTAAGTATTAAGTTATTACTAAAACCAGTGATAATCGAATGCAGAGGCAATTATGATAAAGATTAGATACATTTATATAGTCTTGCAGGCCCTTTGCGGGCAACCATAATGTTGATGTGGCCCTCGATTAAATTGAGTTTGACACCCCTGGGGGGTTGAGGGAGGTTTTAAACCTCTGTCAGGAATGGTTTGGCTTTGTATGTCTCGATGAAGATTTCTCATCAGGTCCAGGTGATGGGTGTGTGTGAGAGAGAAGAGGAAGCTAACAGAATTCTCCTCATGGGGACACAGTATTTAGAATAAAAACAAAACAAATGACAAACGCCCATTTCGTGTGCACCTTACTGTATAGTTGGTGACAAATTGTTGAGTGCGTTTGTCATTTGTTTTGCTTGACCGTTTTGGTGCAGTGACGCATGGGGGTTCTCAGCTGCCATTGGGATGTGCGGGATCCCTTGTGTGTTCCTGTGCCTTTAAGGAGGTTGGACTTCCTCCTGACAAACCTGCACCCAATTTGAAATCTTCTGCCCCCATGTGCTCCAAGATGGAGACTCTCATAGTTTAGAGTTAGGACCGCACTATAAGAGGTGCCTTGGCGCGGCTGTGCTGCTTTCACATTTTCTGCAGAAGACGTGTATCCAAACCTCTGTTATTAACCTTAGTGGTGAGACAAGTTGTTTTACATGCTGACTTGTGAGTGTGCCATGATGCCTTTCTACTGTTTACAGTATTTAGAATCTCACAAGAAAAAAAGAAACGAGGACACAGACCTCATTTAAAGCCTGATAGACTTTATGTAACCTTTCCCCACTGTAACTAAATTTAATTTTTTTTTTTTCTATAGGTAGGCTTTAATGAAGCACGGATCACCAGAACAGAATACGTTCCTTAATCTGACTTTATTGTATAGTCCCCATTAAAAGCAATGTTTAACATTTCAGGGCTATACAATATTCCTCTTCACCAGTCAGAGGAGCATGTCGATGGCTTGACTCACACAAGTCAGATGCACCTATAGGAGACCATTATTGACAATATCTGTACATACATGGGTGCATATACAGGTTCGGGTAGCGGGGAAAGATTCCCTTTAAATAATTTGTCATTTGTTAACGGGTCGGTCACACTATTGCAATCTGGAAAAATGCAAGTACAGTTTATGTGCTTAGATAACCCATTCAAAGTGATTACATTACTGCAACACACTAGTGTGAACAGGCCTTAAGGCCTAAGGCACTTAGCTCATTCAAGGCAAAGTGACAGGTTCTCTAGAAAGATGAACACTGCACCCCATTCACTGACCTTCATCTTTGCCTCATTTACACTCCATCCTGCTCTTGGGAGTCCAAACCCTGTGTAAGCTCCATGCCAGATGGTGACGAAGCTTGCCTGAAAATGCCAGTCTCTAAACTCTGTGGCCAAAAAAAACAAACTGTCCGATATGTCGTGTGGATATCTAGAGGTGGACGGGTTTCCTGCGGCTCTGGCAACCACACAAAACTGCTATTGGATACAGAGTAAATATTACTGCGGCCTCTTCCAAAACCCTCCTGATATGGCACTCTAGAGTTTTCAGTTTGACAACCTCTTCTTGCCTCCTGCACATTTTTATTGACCAGAAGGTTCGACCATCACAGTGATGGGCCAGTAGAAATGAGTGCTGGGGGGGAGCGGCAGAATAGCAAGTTTTGACACTACAGGGATGTGTAATTTGCCAATCAAAATGGCGTGGGTTTTGAGTGTATGAGTAGGGTGTTTGAGATTGGTGCAGCCACCTCTAGGTGTAGTCCTATGAAGAATGTGGGTGACCGGCACTCTCCAGCAGATTAAGAAAGGCAAAATTGAACCTACTTAGCGCTGCTCTAGCATAGCTGCAAGCGGTCCAGTCTGCAGCAGACACATGGTTGTTGACCCCCCATTCACACCTAGATGATTTGTCACAAGTGTCCCAATGCTTGACAACACTCAACATGAAGATTCCCATTGTATCCGATGGTTCCCATTCACATCTGAGCAATGTCCTGCCGCTTGTCATGCAAAAAAGTACCTGAGCCTTTTTTCTGGACAGAATCATGCCTCTTTGGCTCAATAGACTTTAGTGGCAGAGCCTGAGAACATGTGACACAAGTGTTTTAGCAAATTTTTTGTGTGTTTTTGCACTTAAAAAACAGTCTTCTCTTAGCAACCTCAGGCCTGTAAACAAATTGGAGGGTTCATAAAGGTCCATGCTGGAATGCCTGGTGAGGGCCCACAAGAGCCTCTATGACCCCAGTGATGTCCATTACCGGAATTATGGCAAGTGGCAGAGAGCCTGTGAAGAAATTGGAGATGGCGTTTCCCAAATTGGGAGTTCCGATAGC
>NW_017306272.1:3146827-3189504 GCF_000935625.1 Nanorana parkeri
TAAACTCTTCAAAAATGCAGGAAACACTTCAAAATCACCTGAAACGGCTCACGCTCAAGTGTTAATGGGGCCCGCGATGCCCATATTACAGACATCTCAACTCTACTGCATGTTCCGGGAGTCTCTCGCTAGTAGATAGCGGCTCCCGGACACCAGGGAGAGAAACATTTTCTCCCGGAAAGGTTTACTCTGCTGGATCCAGCAGAGTAAACCTTTCTGTGCTGGCTGTTTTTTTTTCTGACATCGGGGCCGCCGGCTGCCGTCAGTAAGAAAAAAAAAAAAAAAAAAAACGGCATAGGAAATAATAGCTAGATTGCTATTGGCTATTTTAATTTGCAATAGCCAAAAGCAGACTAGCTCTTGCACCCGCCCACTGCTGCTGTGAATCAGCAGCGGTGGACTTGTAGTTCTCCATCAGGTCCACCTCTGCTGACTGACAGCAGCAGAGGTTGGGTGCAATAGCCAGCTTGCTATTGGCTATTGCAAATTGAAATAGCCAATAGCAATCTAGCTATTATTTCCTATGCCGTTTTTTTATTTTGTCCTGATGGCAGCAGCTGTCAGAAGTAGAACACTAAAAAAAAAAACAGCATATAGAAAAGGAAGCATTAGTTTCTTTGCTATCTGCCACCCTTTCAGGGGGGTGCTCTCTTCCTTGTTGTTGCACCCCCCATCCGTCCCTCCCTGAAATGAGAAGGGCACCCCCCTGAAATGAGAAGGGCATCTCCCTGAAGTGACTTATTTCAGGTTTGGATCCCTGATATTATGTGTAGGACAGTTGAAGCAGTCATATGAGAAGTGTATATACATGTGTAGATGAGGCCTTTGTATGAATCCTGTCCCCCATTCATGGTGTTTGGTAACCAAGAGGCCATCTGTCACCTTCCAGATCTCAGCAGCCTACACTCTGGCCAATTACTTTTACTGAAAGAAAAGGTCTCTGTCATAACTGATTATCTCCCAGTGATTAGACACCTTTAGGTTATTTATTTGTTCTTTGTGCTCCCTTTGCTCCGGCCATTTGCTGAGTTGGCTACTTTTATCTTTCCTATTTTCTGTCACTCAGCTGAGACCTTGAGTCTTCCAGTCCTCCATTTCCTTATCACTTCTGGGGCAATACAATTTACATTTCATTAGCAAAACGGTGATAACACCAACTATCATCTGATAACATTGTTGGGTCCCTGAAACTGGCTGTTTGATCTTTGTGAATAGGCAGATGTTAGAGAAATAGAGCTGTAATATATTTACTAAGGGCTAGTTCACACTAGAACTGCGCACATCTAAGCAGCTGCAATGCCGGGCGTTTTTACCGCAATTGATGCGTGTTTTCCGCTTTTGTGGTGGTTTTTTTGGGGGGGGGGGGGGAGGGTAGTTCTTTTCTGCTTAAAATGGGATTTCAGGTGCGCTTGCATGCATTTCTGATGCGTTCCGTTGCAGCTAAAATAGGGCAAACAGTATTTTTTCTGAGTGCATGAGACCGGACTGCACTGGTGTGACTAGAGCATAGGAAAGCATTGTGATGTATTTTAGCTGCAGCAGCCAAACTGAGCGGACTGCATCACAACTGCATCTGGTGCGAACTAGCCATTAATGCTAGGAGGTCTCACCAAAGGCAACTGCGAAGTCTCGCCAGGGGCAGATGCGGGCACCATTCCTCCAGTGGGGCGCACAGGGCTGGATCTCACTGGGACCCCACAGCCTCAGGACCTTGTGCAGCCATACCAGTGGCAGGGCCGCCCTCCCACTATACACACCCCCCCCCCCCCCCCCCCACCTCTGGGCTCTTCTCCGCTGCATCACTGCCAAACTAGGAGACGCGGCTGTGTAAAGCAGCACCGAAGTTCCTGGTGGACCCGGGAGGCAGGCGACACTACCATCACTGCTTTAACACAGCCACGTCTATTTTCATGCAAGCTGGGAAGGGCCCCCTCATGGCTGCGGGGCTGTTGGGCAGTGCCTGAATGCCGCATGGTCAGTCCGCCCCTGCTTCCAGCATGCCTTTGGCACATGGGAGGAAACCCCCACAAGCACAGGGAGGAAATGCAAACTCCATGCAGATAGTGCCCTGGCCAGCATTTGAATCCGGCACCCCCCAGTGCTGCAAAGCAGAAGTGCTATCCATTACACCACTGTGCTGCCCAGTTTATAAGACTTCTGCCCAGCCATACTCTGGGTGAATATCATTCCCACAGCATTCACACCACTAGATGGAGCTGAGGAGCATAGGAAATACAATTCGCCCAGCGTATGGCTGGGGGAAAGTTTTACCTGCGGGGCTGAAGGAGAAGAATCGTAAAGTGTATGACTAGCTTTATTCTTTAATAATCATTACTGAAATGAATTTTAGAGGCGGGGTCAGGAGACTCGGGTACACCCCATTCCTTATGATTTGATGTCAAAGCTAGTCCACTTGTAGTCCAATGATTACTAATAATAAGGCCCATACTTGTGCTTGAGGAACCGTCTGCAGTAACCGGTGCACTGCATCCCCCATCCACTGATTGCTGATGCAATGCTCTGCAGGCGTCTATGCAGATTGTTTCTTTCATCAAAGTGTATATTTCAGATTTTTTATCAAAAGGTGGACAAACCTGACCATGTTAATGTACCATACGCTGCAGATATAATCATATGACCCTGTGGCCTGGAAGCTATGTACGGCCCCTTTCACACGGGCGCCGGACTACTCTGATGGATCCGTACCCAGATGCCCCGCTGATCGGAGCCGTACACAACGCATGTCACTTCTGCAATGGAGGAAGAAACTGAACCGAGCAGACCCATGTTATGTCTCTGGGCAGTCTGATGGAAGCAAAATTGACATCCTTTTACCTCTGACCCGTCACGATCAGGTCTACAAAAATGGCGCTCTTCTCAGACCTAGATGGACGCACGTCTGTTTACATCCGCCGCCCATAGACTAACATTGTGCTGAAAAACAGACGGGGGGATCAGATCAGAACGCAGTGTACAAGGTGTGGAAAGGGTTTCTCTATAGTTAAAAAGGGGTCAAGAAGGCTGAACCAGAGTACAAGTGTTGTGAATCGTTTCTCCCTCAGCCAGAGGACAGAAGTAGTTTTGCTCCAGTTGTAGTGTTGCTGTATGGAATTTACTAAGACTGGAGCAGTTGCCCATGGCAACCCATCACGACGACCAATCAGCTTCTCTCTTTCATTTTCACAGCTTAACTGAACAAACTGAAGAGTGAATCTGATAGGTTGCTATGGGTAACTGCTCTAGATTCTGTCTGTTCCAGTTTTGATAAGTTCCCTTTGCTTAGGCAAAATGACTAACTGCAGCGATAGTCCATGGCAACCGGTCATCGTCCTAGTTTTGATTTTCAAAACATAAGCAGAAGAAAGAAGCTGATTGGTTGCTGTGCACATTAGATTTTGTCTGCTTGTTTCAATGTTGCTGCATGGAAGACATTGAAGCAAAGTTACTAAGACTGGATCAGTTGTCCATAGCAACCAATCAGCGTCTAGCTTTCATTTTCAAAGCTTTAGTGTACAAAGAGAGCAGCTGATTGGTTGCTGTGCACATTAGTCTGTCTTCTCCAGTTTCATTGTTGCTGTATGGCAGTCATTGAAGCAAAGTTACTAATACTGCAGCTGCTGTCCATGGCAACCAATCAGCGTCTAGCTTTCATTTTCATAACGTAACTGTACAATGTGAAGAGAGCGGCTGATTGGTTGCTGTGCAGATTCAGCCGGCTCCAGTTCTGGCGATGTTGGGGACAGTGCAGCCCTGTAGAGGAGACATCTCCCTCCTCTCAGGAGGTCATCATCATTTGGCTCTTTGTTTCCCTCGCACTGTGTCCTCTCTCTCTCGCCTCACATGTGCTCCATGTTTCCTCCTCCCACCAGCAGCTCGGAGCTGCCTCACCAGGATCCTCTTTCTAAGCGAACAATCTCAGGGGAGTCAGTGTGGGAAGAACGGATTTCCGCACTGAACTTCTCTTCTTTCTGAGTCCCGAACAAAAGGAGCAGCAGCAGCGTCAGCCTGGGCTTTGTGTGGACGGCTCCCCCCGACATATGGCCGCTGGATCCCCGGCTGAACTTTTGTAGGGAAGGACTTGGAGGGCTTTCTGGAGGCAGCCATGGATGTGAGAGTGGCTGGAGAGGGACTGCACCATGTACTGTAACATCTGCTCACTGCCTAGTGCTGACTGTGCTGTGCAGCCACAAGACAGGGGACCCTGGGAACCAGCAGCCCTGTCTGATCCTCTACACATGTGACAGCTTGCCTGCCCTTCACTGGAGAGCTGCATTGCACACAGACTGCTGGTGATGTGCTCTGCGATCAGTAGAGGTGCACCCATTTCCCATCGCTGCTACATGTGACCGAGCCATGTAGAAGCCAACGAGATGTACTGGGTGATCAGTCGTAGAAGTGGACTGCTAAGGCTGCATGCACATAGGGGATGCACAGAGCTGGGATCATCTGCCCACTGCTCCAGGTGAGATGGAGAAGGCTGCAACTCTACTGCTGCTGTTGCTGCTTTGCAGTCTCTGCTACAGCGCGGAGGAGAAGTGCCCGCAGCCATGTGACTGTCAGCATCTCCAGCATGTCCTTTGCTCCAACAGAGGGCTCGTCTCCGTCCCCAAATCCAGCCACATTCTGAATCCTTTTGGGACCAAAACCTACAGCCTTGGGGGAAACTTCATCTCCAATATCAGCGCCGCGGACTTTTCCAACTACTACAATTTGCAACGGCTCGATCTGCAGTACAATCGCATCCACTTCATTCACCCCAAGGCGTTCGACAAGCTCGCCCACCTGGAGGAGCTCTACCTGGGCAACAATCAGCTTCAGACGCTTACCTCTGGTGCGCTGTCCGCTCTTAAGAAGCTGAAAGTGCTGAATGTGAACAGCAACCGGCTACAAAATGTCAGTCGCGCCAGTTTCTCCAGCCTGGGGTCACTGATCAAACTAAGACTGGACGGCAATCATATCCAGGTACTGCATGGCTCCCCCTTTCAGGGTCTCTCTAATCTGCTTTATCTGCATCTGGAAAACAACAGAATTGCAAATATCAGTAAAAACGCCTTTGCGGGGCTTGTAAAATTGCGTTTACTGAGCTTGTCGGGGAACCCCTTAAACTCCTTACGCCATCCGACGTTTTTACCGCTGCGTTCCCTTAGCACGCTCAGCATGGCTGGGAATGATCTGCAGCAACTGGGACCAGGTGTTTTTAACGGGCTGCAGAGGCTTTCCAAGCTGGTTCTTAGCTCAAGCAGGATTTCTCTTCTACACAGCAAGACTTTTCAGGGATTGGGGTCTTTGCAAGAGCTGCACCTTGATGGAAACGTAGTGAGCCATCTGCCGGAAAGCCTCCTAGCGTCACTGCATAGCTTGGAGGTATTAAATATGAGCCATAATTCTCTCTCCAGTTTGCAGCCCGGAACGTTCAATGGGTTAAGTCGGCTGAGGGTTCTGGACCTGCAGTATAATATGCTCAGTTTCCTACCTGGGGACATCCTTGCTGAAAATCCGGCTCTTTACAAGCTGCAACTAGACGGCAATGGATGGAACTGCAACTGTCATCTCTTGGGGCTTAAACACTGGATTTTGGGAACCCTGCACACACGGATACGGATGCTGACGGTGTTTGTAAAGTGCAGAGAGCCCCAGGAAGTCGCAGGAAAGTATTTGGACTATCTTGAAGATGCTTATTTACAGGCAACTGGAGACTGTGTTTATACCACAACCCCTAAAGGCATGTCCAGCACGTTACCAGATGAACATCTGCTTTTGGATCATACACCCGAAGGACAGAAAAGTGAAGGAAATTCTGATCATCTGGATTCAAAAGCAAGTTCAGTACTGCCTGTCTCTACACAGTCACCAAAAGCACTCACTTTGCCTCAAACATTGGCAACTGTAGAACCAGTTCCAACGACAAAAGTGCCAGCAGGCACCAAAAGGGGCAACGCAGATAAGCGTAAAAAAATAGCACAAAAAGGCAAAAGCAGAGACACGAAGACTTCTGGAGGAACTCGAAAACCACCAGAATCGAAGTTTAAGTTGCTGAACCCTAGCCAGCAGTACCCAGAGACTGAAAAGCAACACCCTGCTACATTCCAGCCAGCAAGTGAGACATTTAAACAGCTGCCTTTCAAGCAATCTGAGGCTCCAATCTCAGCATCCAACAATTTACATCATAGTCTCCCAGATGTTGAATTGTTACATCAGCAGCCCCCTGACTCTCTAAATCATCCTTCGAGTTCTGAGCGCTCTGATGTAACTGGCACGTTGCGGACAACATCTGAGATGCCAAATACCGGCGATTCACACCTGAAATCAAAAAAATTGCCGAAGGATATCCCAGATGTAGAAACCTTCCACCAGAGTCATCCTGACACATTGCAGCCATCTTTCCACTCCACCCACCCTGGGCAAAGTGAAACCTTGCATCAAGTTGCACCTTTTCCCTCCATCCTGTCTGATCCATGTGAATTTAACAAGTTGTATTTACTTAACTTATCTGTGGAGTACGTAGGAAGCACTACAGCCCGGGTGCGATGGCAGACGGTACCACATACCCATGGGCCTGTATTGTTCAGGCTCCTCTATGAGCGATTTGGCCAAGGTGGACGTTTCCAACGCTTTGTCTACCCAAGAGGTCACGCAGAATCTTTATCATTACAGGAGCTGACGGGAGATACTCCGTATTTAGTGTGTGTGGAGAGCCTTATTGGTGGCAGAGCTTGTCCTGTGGCTCCTAGGGAGCATTGTGCGGGGCTTGTGACGTTACCTGCAGAAGAGGAGCATCCTTTGCTAAACTACCAGTTGCTAGCCTTAGTACTGCTTGGCCTCAACGCATTGCTGCTACTGCTGGGGTTGGTTGCTTGGGGTTCTAGAGTGGCACGCAAGAAATGGTGCCGGAAGAGGGCGCCAGTTCATGTCCGCCAGATGTATTCCACACGCCGCCCCTACCGGTCTGTGGGAACTGGCGTGTCCACTGATTTTTCCGGTTTCCAGTCACACCGGCCCCGGACTGCAGTGTGTGCTCTGGGAGAAACCGACCTCATAGAGTTCCCTGGCTGTGAGCGCTTCAGAGAGGGAACAAATTTACACAGAGATAACCTACTCCAGAGGTTCACAGACTAATCATTTCATATATCAGCCAGGAATGTCCTGCTGAGTAGCAGCCAAACAATGTAGGGTCACTGCTGTGCGTATTATTGAGTGTGTGTTCACAGAGCCTCTTCTAAGAAGTCCTTATGTATTTGGTCACATTAGGCAAGAAAATCTGACATGCCTAATAGGGATGCACCGATACCGGTTTTTCGGTATCGAGAACCGATATTTTCTTTGCAGTACTCGCCGATACTGGAAGTCCTATTAAGGAAGCCAGGCGGCGTGTAATGACTCGGCGCCTGGCTTCCTGATTAGCAGAGAAGCCGCCTCCATGCTTCCTCATCACTGGGTGATGAGAAAGCATGGAGCTGGCTTTCTGGCCAATCAGGAAGCCAGGCGCTGTGTAATGGCCCAGCGCCTGGCTTCCTGATTGGCCGGGAAGCCGGCTCCATGCTCCCTTGTCACAAGTGATGAGGGAGCATAGACCCGGCTTCCCGGCCAATCAGGAAGCCGGGCAGCGTGTAATGACTCGCTGCCTGGCTTCCTGATGCCGGAAGTATCAGCCTAGGCATCGGAGCATTTGGGCGAGTACTGGCCCAACTACTTGGTACCGATACTAGTATTGGTGCATCCCTAATGCCTGTCTTTGAGCCATCCAAGTTATATATTGCCAAACCGAGCTCTGTTGGGTTTTTTCTAGTGTAAAGAGTCTGTTCAGCCAAAACTGACATTTTATAGCTCAGTAGATGCTGTATTGTTAGTCCATCTTGCAATTTGTTATAACTCTTGGGGATTCTATTGAGGAGATATCTGTGCTTGTGTTCCTAGTTCTGCACTCCTACTGTGTCATTGAGAGGGGTCCCCCTCTCCCTGTTGGGTTTTTTGGTTTATGTTATGTTATGTAGAATGCATCAGGAGGTACTAGAGCCAGCAAAGGTGGGCGGGAACACCAAAAACTCCACAGAACAGGGAACTGGTCGTACTGCTCGAATTTGGCCTGGTAAAGCAGGCTTATTCACAACAAAAGGGTGAAGAGTTTGGAGAAGGCAGGAGAAGTGAACGATCTAGGACAGCATAGCTGAAGTGGAAACATTCTCCAATCCAGCTCACTTTCCAGTTCAGCTATGTTGTCCTAGATCAGTGAACAGCTGTTTTGGAACTACAAGTCCCATGAGGCATTGCAAGGCTCTGACAGCTACAGACATAACTCCCAGAGGCAGATGCATGTTGGGATATGTAGTTTTGGCAAAGCTGGAGTGCCAAGGTTCGCCACCATTGTCCTAGATCGTTCACTTCTCCGGCCTTCTCCAAACTCTTCTCCCTTTTGTGAATAACCCTGTTGGTGTCTCAGCTGAGATTCAAGTTGTGTGTGGACCTGCTGTTGTAGAAGGGCTGAAAATTGTCAGCCGAACAGTGACTGAAGTCAATCATCTATAGTCACTCTTCTGGTATTCTAACAGTTGTGGATGCTGTCTGTCTGAATAGAATAGCCTGGCAAGGGAGATTCCCTCCATACAAGCTGTCTAGTGTGGATGGGGGAATCGAGTGCTTTTTGTTGGGTCTGAACAAAGAAAAAACGCCAAGTGTATGGCCAACTTTGCTGTTGCAGTATATAAAACAGCATAGCCTGACTTGGGGCGGACTGGCCCTTTAATAGGCTGCTGCATCTACACTGTACGAGGGGAATTTATCAAATCTGCAGCAGTTGCCTATGACAACCAATCAGCTTTTCTGTTCAGTTTGTTCAGTTAAGATTTGAAAATGAAAGAGAGAAGCTGATTGGTTGCCATGCACAGCTGCTCCAGATTTTTGTCTGCTCCAGTTTTGATAAATTCCCCCTTATATGTTGCAGAATATAAGACACCTTGGGCAGACTTGGGATGGACTGGCCCTTTAATAGGCTGCTGCATCTAAACTGTGTGTGTTGCAGTTCACACAAACCAACCAGCTGTGTAGAATGTTGAAAATCAATATCAGTTTTATTAAGAGTTGCAACACATTTTAGTGCCATCTCATGGACAGGGATGCTGGAATAATTCCCAATACCGTTGTGATGTCACCTCACTTGGTGTGATGACACGTTCGTGAATGTATAGAGGAAGGCTGTGCACATTGGCTATGCCTGGGGGGGATTGTATTGGAAGTCTGCAGCAATGGAAGGCCTCTGAGCCCCATTCCTAGTGGCTGCCGTTACAGTTTTGTGTGACAGATACATTTGCTCCCATTTATGGACAAAATGATGTCAAGATTCTACAACCCGATGTATGACTGGCGATGGTCAACAATACTAAATGACATGTGCAAGATTAGTCTTAGCTGTATGATTTGATTTAATGCCAGTGATATGAAAGAACAACTCTGGCTAACATTTTTATTAACCCTTGCAGTAGGGCCCCCCCCCCCCCCCCCCCCCCCCACACACTGCAAGGTTTAAGTGCTCGTTGTCGCCTAGGGTCCAAAATAACAAAGTTTTACTCACCTGATCCTCTGAGCTGGCCGGCTGTGACAGCACTCCCTCCAGCCTGTCTCCTCTACTGAAGTGATGGAATGTCACTCGGCGTCCTACACAGTGTATAGTGCTGGTGACACATTTCTACTATCAGTTTGTTATCAGCGCCACCCGCAGCCAACCCTTACAGCGTGATGGTAGTCCCATTGCAAGGGTTAATACAAAGTTTACCCAGAGTTCTGCTTTACGTCTTACCTCCACCATAAAGATCTAACCACTGGGGTCAGCAAGAGATATAGGAAGCCATTTGGTGAATCATCCCTAGTGGCTGAACTGCCAGTTCTCAAACCGACTTGGATTGTAATTGTTAATGACATTTATTTGAATTGCAAGCTTTCAGGACCAAACATTTCTGCTATAGAATGGGAGGGGCTTGTATCCCAAAAACAAAGCAGACATTCCAGTCCACAGCAACTAAGGGCTATATAGTACCCCCGCCCCCTCTCCCCTATTCTTCATTGTTGGGGCAAAAATAAAAGGAATTGGACTCCATCCGTTAGCTGCTTTGCCTAGGTGATGATGGTATCATTCAGCTTTCTGGAGGGATCGCTGAGTGACACCATTTTTGCCTTGGCAAAGTGAGCGGAAGCCGAGGTTAGCCTGGGCTGGGGTTAGTATTGTTTCCTTTTTTGGGGGGGGGCCCAAAAAAGGAAACAATACTAGCAATTAAGGACAGGAGTGTTTCGGGGTGCAAACAACTAAATAGCCCCTGGTTGCTGCGGACTGTTAAGTCAGCTTTAAGAAAATGATTTGATGTTCCATGTTGATGTCCATGATGTCCCCATGTACATTTTTTTTATACTGCTTTCCACTACAAAGTCAGTTCTCTCGTTGTACTTGTTGGCACTGTCACTATCCAATGTCAGCTCTTCTCAAAAGTGATATTTCAGGTCTGGGTGGAAGCAAATGGTGCTGTAGCATCACCTGCTGGTGAACTCTGGTACTGCTACACAGTCAGTATTATACAGGGCTCAGTATGGTCAGAGCCTCACTGCTGCCGCTGAGGGGTTATGGAAGACCACTGTAAAATTAGAAGTAGTTGGGGATCATTTCAATTTTGAATTTGCTTTTAAACACTATTTCTAACCATAAGGGCTCATTCACACCATGTGCAGTCACCTGCGTTGTTCTGCACCTCTTGCACACAGGTTACTGCAAGGACAACACTAGTTTTCTATGTTCCTCGTTCACACCTCAGTGCTGTGGAGATGTGCCTTACAGTGAGTTGTACTAAGGACTCAGTCACACCAATTGCGTTGACTGGTGTTTCTCTGCGCTGGATCAATGCCTGTCACTGCACAGAGCACAATTGTTTTGTTTTTGTGTGCCCTGTGACATGTTGCATTTTTCCACAGCACACTGGATGGTTCCAGGGGCCACTGCTGTGCGGAGACCTCTGAATGGAGTGTACACTACCAATTAAGTTAAAAAAAGTAAGCAAGGCCTTGTGTCATTACACAGGGCACCTCTACACCCAGGGAACACCTGCTGCATGCTAAAACGGAGCATTTTAGCGTGCGGTTCGAGTGAATCTAGCCTAAAATTCAGCATATGCATTTTAACAAAACACACGCAAACGCATGAAAAAGCAATGCAGGGCAACTAAAGGAAAAATTGTAATTAAAAATGTTATTTTGACCCTTCCAGGAAATAGGACTGAAAAATGCTTGAAGGGGGGTGACTTTAAAGGACATGCTAGTTTGCATAAAAACAGAACACTAGGGATGCACCTGTACCAATATCGGTATGGGTTAAGATACAGAGTATTGGGGTGAGTACTCGTACTTGCCCAAATGCTCCCGATGCCTATCCCGATACCGGAAATTTCTGGTATCAGGAAGCCGGGGCGGCGAGTCATTACACTCTGCCCGGCTTCCTGATTGCCTGGGAAGCCGGCTCCATGCTCCTTCGTCACATGGGAGCATGAAGCTGGCTTCCCAGCCAATCAGAAACTAGGGCAGTGGGTAATGACTCTGGCTTCCTGATTGGCCGGAAGCCTCTGGTGACGAGGGAGCATGGAGCCAGCTTCCTGGCCAATCAGGAAGCCGATATGGCAATCATTACCTGCTTCCTGATTGACCAGAAAGCCGGCTCCATGCTTCCTCGTTGGATTCCTGGCTAATCGGGAAGCCGGATGGCGAGTCATTACCTGCCGCCCAGCATTCTGGCTAATCAGGAAGCTGGGCGGCGAGTCAGTATCTGCACTCGTACTTGAGACCCAAAAACAGGTGTCGTTGCATTCCTACACAACACACATGAAAATGCACGCTAACACACATAACCATGCATGCATTGTCAATGTGTTGTGGTGATTTTTAATGTGCGGCAGCAATGCAATATCACAGGTGCGTTGCAGTGCGTTTTTACATGCCTTCAAGTAGGACAGCTCATTCATTTGAATGTGTGCCTTCCGCATTTAAATCACACCAGAGAAGTGCTATAAGTGCTACAACCTCCTATCCCTTACAGCCAAGGTGCCATCTTAGCCTCCATTTGGATTGCAGTTGCCATGGTGCTGCAGATTTGATCAGCTATGACACCGACCATTGGAGAGCTTGAAAGTTCTGTTGAGAACTGAAACAAGCACACTGGCAACCTTGACAATTGGCATTCCTTGAAAGTAACTGTTTTGGGAGACATTAAATCGGTGAATAAAGTTCCCCTTTGTGCCCCAGTGCATGATAATAAGTTACCATGCATTGTGGTGTGATGCAAGGCACATGCAATGGCTGTGTGCGTTGGGTTGTCATTAAGAAATAATAGCACTGCAGCACAGCAAATAGTATCACGCACGATCTCGTGCAATGGGGGAACACATGCAGGAGAGCACACGTTCCTGCATCGCATAGATGAGAACGGGGGCCAATAGTGTGAAAGGGCCCGTAATGCATCTAGACATTGGTGCCTTGCGTTCTTTAAACCAAAGGCATGCACAGAACACAAGCGTTTTATATATGGAAGGCGATTTCTCATTGTTTATGGAACTTCAGTTGTTGAGGGCAGTTATATTTAACTCGACACCAGGTACTAGTTTAGGAATTTTCAGAGTTCAGGTCACAGTCAGTCGGGCAGCCGTGGTCGGCGGCACATATTGTACCCACATTCTTGTAGCACAGCTTTTGTTAATGTCGGGGGGAATGCCTCATTGGTGACAGTTGCAAGGCATGCCTGAAAAGCGGCAAGCTTAGCGTGACATTACCTCCATGTGCTTCTTTATGGGTCTCGGGAAGGGAAGGAATGCAATGTTATTAATACAGAAGAACCAGCTGAGCCAGAAGCTAAATCTCTGTGTTATAGAAACATCTCCAAGGGTTCCGACTAATACAGTGCGTCTGAGGGCTCGAGATCATCCTTGTGTGACCCATTCCAAAGCTCAAACGGACATTTCTGTTGACTGACCTCACTGGGGCTCCCTTATTGGCCTTGTGGCAGCAAGTGAAATAGGCCATCAGCCCCCTTTTTAAAATGAAGCGATTACAAATAAAAACTTTATTTTGTAATTTGCAACTTTGTTAATGAAAAGAGGAGTGTAGACCTGTCATTGAAAGGATATTTTCCTGTTCAGTTACTATGGAAGACATGTGGTACGTTGGCAACTTTGCACGTTGGTTACTTTGTGTATTGTAACTCAAAGAACTCAAAGATTTTTTTATTTTTTTTTATTAACCCTTGCAGAGTGGCTACCCCCTGCACTGCAAGGGTTAAGTGCTCGTTTGTGTCTAGGAAGCTAAAATGACAAAGTTATACTCACCTGAAGCTCCGAGTCAGCCAGCTGTCACATGGCACCCTCCAGCCTGTCTCCTCCTCCAATGCAGCATTGGTATCTTCCTCAGCATCCTCACGTCTATACACTGTGTACAGATGTGATGATTTACAGGACTTAGACCTCTGTAGAGGAACGGGAGAGACGTTACAAGGACCAGTCTAAGAAGAAGCCGGCTCTGAGCTTCGGGTGAGTAACTTTTTTTTAACCCAGACACAAACAAGCACATACCCTTGCAGTATGGGTGGCAATAGCCCCACTGCAAGGGTTAATAAAAAAAAAAAAATCCTTCAGTTCTTCTTTCATTTCTTCAATGGGAAAAGCATCATCTATTGATGAAAAGGTCTGGACACCCTTGTGGTCTATTTGGTCTTTGGGACCACAGATATCATCCTGTTAATAGATGAGTGTCTGTGGGGACCCCTGTACAGGAGACTCTGCCTTATGGTAACCGTGTGGTAGTTCAATCCATTTGTACATATCTACACAGGTAGAACTATTCAGATTGTCTTTACAATCTCAGACTAAAGTTCAGGTTGTCCAATCTTCACCTGAGTCGGTCATATGTGTAAGCCCTGAAGCGGTTAAACTCCAACTCCAGCCAAAACATTTTTTTACGCTTAGACAGTTAGTTTAGTTTGGTCTTTGTGCTTTGTCTGACCTCATTGGGGAAATTTCACCTCACTCTCTGGTCTTTGTGTTGACTCTGGCCTCAGTGGGGACATTTTACCTAATTTCCTGGTCTTAATGTTGACCCTGGCCTCAGTGGGGAAATGTCACCACATTCCCTGGTTTTAGTGCTGTCCCTGACCCCGCTGAGGAAATTCGACCTAATTTCTTGGTCTTTGTGCTGCCCTTGGCCTCAGTGGGGAGATTTCACCTTACTTCCTGGTTTTAGTGCTGTATCAGACTTCCCTGGGGAAATTTCACCTCACTTGCTGGTCTTGGTGTTGTCCCTGACCTCATTGGAGAAATGTCACCCCATTTCTCTGCTGCAATGCTCTGCTGATAAGGCAATCCCAGTGTGCATTGCTTTGACACCTGACATGTCTATGTTATTATTAATCATCATACATAGAGGGATGCATCGGTAGAATTAGATTTTTAAGTGTAAAGGTCCTCTTTAATGCTGTCACTGCCCTCACTGGGAACATTTCACCTAACTTTCTGATCTTACTGTTGTCTCTGACCTCACTGAGGAAATGTCACCTCATTTGCTGGCCTTGGTGTTCCCCCTGACCTCACTGGGGAAATCTCACCCCACTTCCAGGTCTTATTGCTGTCCCTGACCTCATTAGGGAAATTTCACCTCAATTCTTATTCTTGGTCTTAGTGCTATCCCTGACATCAGTGGAAAAATTTCACCTCAATTCCTGGTCTTAGTTCTGTCCCTGACCTCACTAGGGAAATGTCACCTTGCTTCCTGGCCCTGTGACAACAGGACAGTAAATAAGGAGAGGGCCTGTCACCAGGGCAGGAAGACAGAAACAGTAACGCTGGGTTCACACCTAGGCGTATTGCAAAAGCGCGTCTGTCGCGCGTTTTTTTTACCGCGATTCGCGGTAAAAAAGTTGCGCGATTCCAAAGGCTACTTGGCTGTATTCCAATGGAAAACGCACTACAAAACGGCCCAAAGTAGTGCCTGTACCCTGCGTTGTAGTGCGTTAGGGACGGGCGGAAATACGGCAAGGTGGGAACGAGTCCATTGACTCCAATGCAATTTATATTTTTGAGCGTTTTGTAGAGCGTTCTTCGAGCGCAGAACACGCTACAAAACGTTCAGGTGTGAACGAGGGCTAATAATAAGGATTTTATTCTTCCTCATTTTACTGAAAACAACCCATTTTGTTGCAGTCTTTGCCTCCCAGTGGAGAGATTTCCAATCACTTCCTGTCCGGTAAATAAAACCCTGAGAGGTATTATTCCTTCCACTTTCTGTCCAGAACTAAATGGGAATTAGTCCAGGTTTGGCAGACCAGCAGAAAACTAATTTTGAGCTTTGAAATAATGAGATGGCGTCATAGAAGGATCACACCCACCATTCCAACTCTGACTGAGACCGGCACACGGCACAGTTATAAGCTGAGTGTTTCTAAAGCAGCTGAAAACTACAACCTCTGTCTGGCTTTTGTTGTCCTCTGCCCTCACTTCCTGTAACAGGAGGACATAGGGACAGCAAGTGATAGGAAATCCCTGACTATAATAATACTTCCCTTTTTGGTAGCTTCATGAAGGAATTGCGGTGTGTGTCTGCCCCTGTGGGGTAGACTCCTTCTTACTTCCTGTCCCCTTCTAATTCCTTCCCCAGAATCCAAAAGTCTGGAATTATCTTTCAAAGTGTATCTATAACCAGATATATTCTTTCTAGTTTTAGTGTTGAAGGATTTGAACGACTGTCAGGTTTTTATTGCTGTGTCCTGACTAGGGAGATTCACTCTTCCATTTTTGTCCTGGTGACCATTGTCACCGGCACTGAAAGTGAGGGAAAACGTTGTATGGTCTTCAGGAGTAGAGGGAAAATCTTCCAATGATGATTCGGTCTGCTGACAGTTGTCTTAGGGGAATTTACCTCACTTTAGAGCAAGGGTAGGCGACCTCGGCACACCAGCTGTGGTGAAACTACAAATCCCAGCATGCCTCTGCCTCCAGGGGTCATGCCTGTGGCTGTCAGTCCTGCAATGCCTCATGGGACTTGTAGTTCCACAGCAGCCGGAGTGCCAAGGTTGCCTAGCCCTGCTGATATATACGGGGGATAAAAAGCACAGAGGGGATTGTACCCAGAGCGAGCTATGAGCCTTCTGCTTTCATTTTCTGGAACCTGCTTGGTTTCTGTAGGAAATAAACACTTCCCTTTTCCCAGTTTAATACAGGAAATACTTAACCACTTACCTGATCTGGGGTGTACCACCTGATGCAGCGGGAGGGGGGAGTTGTGACCAGTGATGTCACTGGCTGCCTAGAGCTCGCTGGGACACTGACCAAAGCATGCCAGGTTGCTAAGAGCTGGGTGGGGAGATGCTGAAGCCTAACACAGCTCCTTGCCTAGCTCCTAGCAGCCTGAGACACTCTGGCCAGAATGGGGGCGGCAGGCACACTGAAAACATTGTGTAGCAGAGCGGCCATGCTGCTCTTCCCGCCACCCCCTCCCCCACATGACCCAAGGAGATGCCGCCTGAGGCAACACCCTCAAGCTGCCACATTATAGTGATGACCCTGTACCCGTTGATAGCAATATGATTTTAGTTTTATCTGAATATATACATAGAAATCTGTTCGATCTGCAGAAAATCTCATATGACTGCTGGATGTCAGAATTGTGTGACCAATGTACATGCTTTCTCAGGCAAATTCCAGATCTGCCATCATTCATATTTTCCATTTCCCTCAGATTTCACCTGTCAGCCCTTATGGCCTTTGTACTAGCAGCTGGAAATTACATGATTGAAAATACATTTCTGTTTATTTAAAGAAAATACCTGGCAGAAAATGATAATGTGAAAGGCTGGCGTGGCTGTAGGGTTGCACAGATACCGAGTACAGTACTCGGTACAAGTACGAGTACATGTATCGATACTTTTGAGCTCCAAGACTACACTAGAGAAAAATTCAAAAATTAGGAGGCAGCTGCCATTTGTAAGGAGCACACGGAGCTCCTGGGATTTGTACATCTCTGTTTTAATGTACGATTTTGTTTTTATAAATAAAGGGATGCACAGATACCAGTTTTGTGGGTACGAGTACTGGTACTTGCCGAGTACTTACAAGTACGAGTACTGATACATTTTTGTTTATTGTCATGTGACAGTTTTTCTAAAACAATACAGACTAATGATTTCAGGACAGTGGTGGAGCGCCAGAGCCCGGTCCAAGCTGCAACCGCTGCGACCCTGGTAGTTCTCATGAAAATGCCAAGTATCTGCACTGGTACTCGAAAAGTATCTGTGCATCCCTACTGTTAATACATGTCTGGATAAATCCCAGGAGCCAGGTCGCCAAAACGCCTCAAAAATTACAGCTGACGCCTAACTTTCACACCAGCCGCTGTGTGCATTGCCTGACAGTGTCATTGTGTATTTTTTTTTTTTTTTTTATCACCATGTAATTTTTTTTTTGGTACAACTTTATTGAAACATCACAAGTGACATTTCATCGAGTTCTACGGGCACATAGGGGTGCAAAGTGGTTGTTTCCGCGTTGCCTCCTGCTGCAATGAAAAGAGTACAGCATGCAGTACTTTTATTCAGCGCACACCACTGCGTTCCCATCGCAACACATTGGTGTGATCTGAGCCTGTCAGTAACAAGGCAAATTGCCATGTCTTGCTTTAGACTGCACTGGAAACAAAGGCCAGCGCAGCCCCAACGCGTATGGTGTGAATCGGCCCTTAGGGTTATGTCTAGTTGGCTCCTGGATTGGACAGACTGGCTCCGGAATTCCATATTTATTTGACCAACCTGTGCTAATGGGATTATTACCTTCTGACATGGCTCCCTGGTGTGAGTTTTGTGCATACATCACACACACACGTATGTATATATGTGTATATAGTCATACTCACTCATGTGACTTCTCTGCTCTGTAATTCAACGACATAATATGTGCTCTGCGCTATTTCTGTATCTGTAGTCTTTAGGAATCATATATGGTAGGAAAATTGGTATTCGTGTGCTATTAGAGAGTCGTCCATGGAAAGCTGGCCATACACTGTAATTTTCTTTTTGTTCAACCCGCGGGCTGAATGAAGAACGTATTACAGATTCCTCCATCCATGCTTACAAGTGTTGATCGAGGAATCCCCCTCTGTCTTCATTGTATTCTGAGCCAGTTCATTAGGAACTGGTCATTCCGATAGTGTATGGCCAGCTGAAGAGTGACACAGACTTCACATGGGGAATTTGCTAACTTATGTCTTGCTATGGGGTATATGATCCAGCGTTCAATGTTCGCCAGCTGAGCATTGCACCCCTCGAGAGCAGAAGGCACTAAAGCAATATTATGTCCAATTATCACTATGCCGTAGTGATTTATCTCTGCTTTTGTTCATTTCCTTTAGTAGATCAGGGTCCGTGAGGTGAGTCACCCATCACCGTATAGTTCTCAGAAGGTCCAGTGCTAATATCTCTGCACCGGAAACTTTAAAGGGGCTCAAGGTCCACATCTTTTACAGCCCACCCCGCCCTCTCAATACAAAGCAACGAGTTGAAGAAACAAATAAAACGGAAGAAAAAGATAAAAGTTACTCAACTTACATCCTGACTTCTGGCCGTAGGCGAGTGTGACCCCGCTGGACTTTACCCAGGGAAAACTGAGCATCTCATATCTTGCAGGAAATTGCTCCAGCACTATGCAGGAGTGACTTCAAAGTTACCTCAGCATTGCCTAGACAAGCTTTTTTCATCTTACACCCAGTATTGGGGAGGATTTAAAAATAGGGCCATACATTTTCATGCAACATCCTCTTTATTGTATCCATCTTCACTGTAGGATTTCTGAAATCTATTGCATGTCGGAGGATGATGCAGTAGGGCTGAGGTGGGAGAGGATACAAAGTTGGCACTTTGTGAGGATGATTGGTCCTTGTATGAAGCCAGCGTGTGATTTAAAGCAGTAACATCTACCCACAACTGAAATACCCATGTTTGGGTGGATTGGCCCTTTAAATGTTACAGATGAGGAATCGGTGTGCGCTCCATTCTGAATCACAGTCTAATAGTATTAAAACACCTTTAGTAACATCACATTTCATATAAAAAGCGTACTATGATGTCACTCCATTTCTGCCTCTTCCATGTGATGGTATTTGTTTGTATTAATGATCTGCTTAGTAAAATGAAACCATTCATCTCTCAGCCAGGAAGATGTAACATAGTGTTTATGTTTAGAGTTATTTAAAATGAACTTTTGTAGTCATATGCACTATTAATAGATAAGAAAAAGATAATTGTACAATCAAATCGTTAGGTCAAGTAGAAGTGAAGCCAACATTTTTGTTTTTAGTTTTGGATAGAGTAAGGGGGGGTTATAACTCCTGTCACCTCTCCCGTTATGTAGATTTCTGGACAGGAAGGGAGAGGAAACCCCACCAAAGTGGGGGAAATCCCACCCACCACAACTAGTGTCCCCATTGGAAGATTTACCATCTATTCCTGTTCCCAGAATTTGGAATTTTCTTTCACTTTCTGTGATATTGGTCACCAGGAACGGTGGAGAGGGTGAATCTCCGTAATGGGGACACGGGCAGCAATAGAAACCTAGTGCTGTAATCTCTCTCCACTCCATCTAAAACTAAAGAAAAATTGTATAATAACTTTAATGCATATTAAATCTTAGTGACGGATACAGGTCATTTTTTATTAACACGGTTTTTTTTAAATACTTATAGTAAAATAGGTCCTTTTATTGGAAACATATATATACTCTGCTTGTATGATTAGTAGGAGATCCAGAGGAAGACATTTAAAGGGCTCATATTCAGCAGGAATCTCCGATATCTGAGGAAGGTTCCGGGTTCCTGAGGCTGAATAGAAAGCTTCAGCGTAGGAATCTGTCCCGTGATTTGGGATATTGGCATCTATGCAAACTGTGAAAGGCCAGATCTTGTATTATGAGTACTGGACTAAATCATAACAAAAGTGTGCACATGAGCTTAGCGTATAGTGCTTTCTATATTTCAATGGGTTATGTTATCAGAACTCCTGTGCTCTGTTGTATTTATAAATTCCTGATGTAATATTTGAATGCTTGAGTGGCATGACATGTACGTGCCTTATGTTCGGCATGTTTGCAGCCATTTTGCAGAAATGTTATTGGAGTAAATAACCAATGTACGCGTTTCTGAGTTCTGATATTAGGTGATTGACAAGTGAGGACACTATAAATCCCCCTGAATTTGAAAAGTCTAGTTCTCCTTAAAGCGGGAATTGGTGAAAAAAAAACCCCAAAATGGCTGCTGGAGGGACCAATTGGGTGTCGTCTCAGCGTGTGCCATATCTTATACCAAGCAAGTTTTCCCAGTACATGCTCTCAAAACCTGCTATACAAATGGCTGGATTGGTGCTTTTAGTTGTAATTTAGAGTACATTTTTTTTGTTCTTTATCATTTTTGTGACATCTTCCACATTTGTAAATATGATGGTGCCTTAGTGGAAGTTATTGCCTTATTAATATTAATATTCCAGCGTAATACCATAGAGATAACCACTACATGAATGAAATGTATGTATTTTTGTTTCATCGTATCACTGGATATTCTTCCAATGGGAGATGTTAAACTGTTTTTTCTTACATGTATCTTACACGTGTTTGTAATATTTACTAAAATGGTGCTTGAATCCAATAGTAATTTTACTCCTTTATCAAAATTAAATGACTTTTATAAGACATTCGTGTTGCGTTTTATGTGTCAGTACATGTGAAAGGTTAGTAAAAAAAAATCAAAATCACCTTGCCTCCTGTTCCGTCGTAGTCACACATTTTTGGATTTCTGATTACTTTCTTTCCATCCGACAATGGTCACCAGTAGGGATGCACCGATAGTGATACTTGTATTGGTGCCGATGCCATGTATTTTGGCGGGTACTCGCCCAAATTCTCCGATGCCTAGCCCAATACTTGCTGTATCAGGAAGCCGAGCAGGGAGTCATTACACGCTGCTCGGCTTCCTGATTGGCCTGGAAGCCGGCTCCATGCTCCCTCATCACTTATGGCGAAGGAGCATGGACCTGGCTTCCCGGCCAATCAGGAAGCCGGGCACCGTGTAAAGACTCGCTGCCTGGCTTCCTGATTGGGCGGGAAGCTGGCTCATGGTGAGGGAGCATAGAGCCGGCTTCCCGGTCAATCAGGAAGCCGACTCCATGCTTTCTCGTCACCCAGTGACGAGAAGCATAGGGACGGCTTCGCAGCTAATAAGGAAGCCAGGGGGCAAGTCATTACATGCCGCCTGGTTTCCTTAATGGGACTTTCGGTATTTGGTATCAGCGAGTACCAAAAAAAAATATAGGTACTCGTACTTGATACCGAAATACCGGTATTGGTGCATCCCTAGTCACCAGGACAAAGAGGGCAAATCTCTCCAGCAGGGCACAGACAGCAGTAAAACAAGGCGCTGGATTTGGTGAGTCAGTCAGATTATAAGGCACAGTGGCTTTAGTAAGGCTGCTCTCCACACAACAGGACACCCAATAAAGAGGGAGCTCAGAATCCACATTCAAAAATCAGATCCACATGCAAAAAAAGGTTCAGGAGTCCACATTCCTAAAATCAGTACTAGTTCACAGCAGGAAAAAGAAAACAAAACAGCCAACATGTTTCGGGGCCCAAAAAATCTCCCTCTTCTTCAGGGGTTAGCGGTTGTAAATGGTAGGACTCAGAAATGGTATCATCACCAGAAATAATTCTTAGTTGGAAATCCTACCATTTACAACATTTGAGCCTCGAAGTGTGGGGAGATTTTTTGGGCCCCTGAAATGCATTGGCTGTTATCTTGTGAACTAGTACTGATATTAAAGGAATTAGGACTTGTAACACTTTTGTTCGGTGCTCTCGGACTTCGTACGAGCAGTAAAATCTTGACATTGGTTTTAGCCCATTTTTCTAAAACTATAGATACACTCTACAGGAACCCAATCACTTTGCCCTTTCAGCTGATACTGACCTCGCTGTCCTACCACTCTGTTCGCCTCAGACACCTTGAAACTAACTAGTACTTAGGAGAATCGGGAACATGTGACCTTTTCCTCTTTCTCCTATGATGTAGTACTAGACATCTAATTAGCCACTTGCAAGGCTCAAACACTGCCTAACATAGAACGTACATGGGGATTTCTACTTAGGGCTCTAGCAGGTTAATGGGCCTAAACACTGACCGACAAAGAGTTTTCACAGAGATCCAGCAGCTGAACAAAGTTACGGGGAAGCACAGGGATGGTAGGTGTCAGTATGAGGGGCATGGGCTATCAAGAGTACCTACTTTGTCCTTCCTGCCCCATTTTCCATTCATAGAGCTTGCACTATCATTGCTCCACAATGCAACACACTCTGTGAATGGAGTAGGAGCAAATGAATGACAGGATCTGCCTTGCCCATTCACAGAGCAACTTACATTGTGGAACTGTAGCACTCACCTCCTAAGTAGCCGCTGGAATATACAGGTCATCCATAGCCTGTCTAGGGATTTTAAGCAACCTGGCTACCCCAATAGCACGTACCACCCTCTGTGGCGACCAACAAAGCAAAGTCCAGACTGGAGATAAATGCTGAGAAACTTTATTGCTGAATTTCAGGGAGAGAGGGTTATGGTCAGGACCATTCAGGCTGATGTAGACTCCTTCATCAGTAGAACATAGTAACTGCTGCCAATCACAGACTAGGACCTATAAGCCAGACATGGCAATCTGTTTAAAGAACACTCGGCAAAGCAGTACTCATCAGTCATGTTCATCCTTAATATCAGTAGCAGCCACTGAACTTCCAGACTCAGGCCTCAGTGTAAGCACATGGCTAGTCCCCAGGCTCCAGGCCTAGCCAAATCAGACAGTTCATAGCAGCCTCCCCCCAGGCAGGGCCCGGGCGAGGAAGAGAGCTCACATGGTCCACCCTGAACATTTATGTCCTCTCCCAGCATGTACCACTGGCATGAACCTGCCAATGATTGGCCAGGGAGACACGTATACTCAGAACAATCCCCTATTAGTTGCTCTTCTCTGTGACAGGGACACACCCAGCAGGAGTCAGATGCAAACAACCACAGATTGCTCAGGAGAAACCAAATGAGTATGCACTATAGATCAATATCAGACTGCTTACAATCTGACAAAAACTAAATTTAATAGCATTCCTGTTTACAGGGTGCTACAGAACAATAATAGTATGAGCTCTATGAATGGAGAAAGGTGTGAGTGAGCGGTGCAACTCTATCACACTGATAGTTGCTGGGGTCAACCCCCAGAGCACGAAAGATAGTCGCTCTGGGGTGTATCAGAGTGAAGGATGTATGCAGCGTGAAAGGAGAATTTATCATGAAGCAGCAGATTGGAGGAGGTGGGATGCACATAACCATAAGCACATAATTAATGTGTTTGGTGCTGTATCCTAATAAACAAGCTTTAGAGAAGAGATTGAATACTTACCTCTCCTGCCACCTGTACCACTGAATGCCTCTTCAATCACCAGAAATGGTCCCTGGAAGTCCACTGGGAAACCAACACTTCTGGGAGTGTTAATCTATGTGGTTCCCTGCAGCTCTCTCTAGTTCCTCCAGCTGACCTCCAAGTCACTGCTTTCTCCTTCAGTGACGTAAAAGTTAGCAGGAAGAACAAGAGAGAGCGGCAGGGGATCACTCTGGGAGGTGAAGGTTCCCAGTGGAGATCGGGGGCCAATTTTGCTTGGCTTAAAATTTTTTAGGTGGACAAAGTAGGCATAGCGTTAGACGTTAGAGTCAAGCTACCTGATGCTTGTTGACGCTGCTAAATTAAATTGACACTAAACTCAGGAGTTAAATCTTAAAAATACTTTCATGTACCTTAACTGTTAACAAAATGTATCTTATTTGTTTATCACTCAGCTGTAGATCCTCAGATCATCTCTGAATTCACGCTGACATCGTACTTCCTTCTGGAGGGGGGGGGGGGGGGGGGTCCTTTTGTTCCCCATGGTCCATGTGTGTGTTGTAAAGTCGCCATAACTCCAAGCTCGTTCCCGTGATGGACTACAACCTCAGTACAAATTATTAAACTAAACATGAGATTGTAGTCCATCAATGGAGTGAGCTTGGAGTGGTGGCGACTTTACAACACACACAGGGACCATGGGGAACAAAGTAGCCACCCTCCAGAAGGAAGGACAGCGTCAGCACCAATTCAGAGTGATGCACAAATAAGTCATAGTATTGTTAATAGTTAAGGTACTTGTTTTTAACTCCTGAGTTTAGTGTCACTTTAAGCCTTGACATCTAGGCTTCACTTATCCCTGGTCAGGAAAGGGTTAAATGACAAAACAGCAAAAAAACAAAAAACAAAGTGATAATAAATCACTTACTTCTTAGCATAAAGAAATGTTCTTTAATAGATTGTATATGTTGCATGTAAATCACAAATAACTTTGACCACATATGGCAAGTGTGTGAATAATATATAATTATTATGCTGTATTATATTTTTTTGTTCTGTCTTAGTTCATGCATGATGGTTTTTCTGGGCTTTGGCTCACACCCACTTATGCAACACAGTGTGTGTATTGCAAGTGTCTTTTGGTTGATTTCACATTTTTGGCCTATTTAGTAATCTATTGACATAAAATTATCATGTCCTCATACGGGGTCCCAAGTGTGGCACGTGTTTAGTACTTGTACAGAACAAATGGCTCAAGCTGAGGTTTATATAAGCAATTGCTTTGGGCGAAATCTAGCGGCTTGCCTTTGCTTACATCATTTATCCCAAGCAACAAAAACCCAATCTGATGCCAAATTCACTCGGTGGAATAGGCGTCATTACATAAAGGCACTATGTGTGTGTGTAACTTGGGTGACTTCACTGCTAGGGGCTTTGGGGAGTTCTTAGGAACACAGACGGGGTAGGGCTTGGGAAACAAGCTGTGCAGTAGGCACAGTACTATTAGTACATACTTATTTCAGTAGAATGTGTCAAATTGTTCCTGCTCATCGTGTGTTCTGTATATTTTCCAGATGGGATTGCGTTACGAAGCACAGAGTTATTATTCCCAATGGCAGTATAGGAATTTACACATTGCTCAAATACAATAAGAAGTAGTGTTACTCCTCTAGCATTGCACATATTATTTTGCATTAGAGAGATTACATAATGTCAAAGAGAAATAACTGAAGTAAATTCAATATGCAGTGCAGACTAAAGCTCTGCATAGTATTACTTTTTTTCCCACAAGATGGCACTGTTCCAATCACATTGGGCATCTTTAGTGTGTTTTCATTCCAAGAAACTCCTGCATTGTGTAAGTCAGTATTTCTCAATTTCAGTCATCTCCAGGAGGTCATATCTGTCAGGATTTTACTGATGCAGTAATAACTGAGCAGCTCACATTGATTCTATTACTTTTGCACGATGAAGCAGATCTAAAAAAACATGACCTGTGTTGCACACTAAAAACTAAAATATAGCATTTTTACAAAAAAACAGCTTTATGTTGGGTACTCATGGTTCGAATTTTGGCCAGTTCCTGATGAACTGGCTGAGATTTGTACTGTTGGCAGGCATCCCTTGATCGCCTGATCGAAGGAGCCAGTTGGAAAATTCTCGGCTGAACGGAGCTTGCAGCCAATCAGCAAAGAACATGGGAAGTCGGGCACCTCCATGGGAACATGTATCAATGTCAACAATAAAAGAACAGTATAGCACAGTATCACACAAGAACAACTCTTCCAATACAGAATAGCCAAAGCCTGACGCAGGGGCATTTTTTCCTTCCAGTGAAAACTCAGGGGCAGGGGTATTTCTTTACTTCCAGTGACACCTCCGATGAAGGGGCATTTTTTCCTTCCAGTGAAACCTACAATACAGGGGTATGTCTTTAGTTCCAGTGACACAGTGACACAGTGATGCAGGGTCATTTTTTTCTTTCCAGTGACACCTCCAATGCAGGGGTATTTCTTTACTTCCAGTAACACCTCCGATGCAGGGGTAAGTTTTACTTCCAGTGACACCTCCGATGCAGGGGCATTTTTTTCTTCCAGTGACACCTCCAATACAGAGGTATCTCTTTACTTCCAGTGGCACCTCCGATGCAGGGGCATTTTTTTTTCCAGTGACACCTCTAATATAGGGGTATTTATTTACTTCCAGTGACACCTCCGATGCAGGTGCATTTTTTCTGTCCAGTGACACGTACAATACAGGGGTATTTATTTACTTCCAGTGACACCTCCGATGCAGGGGCATTTTTTCTGTCCAGTGACACCTCCTACACAGGAGTATTTCTTTACTTCCAGTGACACCTCCGATGCAGGGGCATTTTTTCCTTCCAGTGACACCTCCAGTGCAGTGGTATTTCTTTACTTCTAGTGACACCTCCTACACAGGAGTATTTCTTTACTTCCAGTGACACCTCCTACACAGGAGTATTTCTTTACTTCCAGTGACACCTCCTACACAGGAGTATTTCTTTACTTCCAGTGACACCTCCTACACAGGAGTATTTCTTTACTTCCAGTGACACCTCCTACACAGGAGTATTTCTTTACTTTCAGTGACACCTCCGATGCAGGGGTATTTCTTTACTTCCAGTGACGCCCCCGATGCAGGGGCATTTTTTCCATCCAGTGACACCACCAACACAGGGCATGCTTTTTTTTCTTACACTGATGCCAGGGTATTTCTTTCTTTGCCACTGTTAGCCCCATATTTTACAGTGGGCCAAAATATGCACAGCTATTAAACGTTTCAGTTCGCTGTGGCGTGTGACACAACCATTGGCACTATTTCAGTGCATGCCGCAACAATTACATTCCTTTTGGCATTGCGTGCTGCAAGTGCAACTATTAGTCCCACCCCCTGCTCTGCCAGGGGAGGAGAATGCCACAGTTTTACATCTTTGACCTAGTTGACCTTGTCCCTGCACTACATATAAGGCACAGGGCAGAGCATTGACTTTAGCAGCATCAGTATTTGCATTAATTAGTGCACTGGGTTTTGGGGGCCTCTGGTTTGCTTCAGAAAACTGCAGGCACTCTTAAGGTGCCCATACACTGTCCGATTATCGTACGAGAATCGCGGGAAATCCCGAGATCGTACGATAATCGCAAAGTGTATGGAAGGCGGTCGCACGTCTTCCGTCAAACAAGCTGGCTTGAAAACCCGCCGAGAATCATACGATTCTCGGCGGGTTAGTGGCCTGCTTGTTCCACAACTCCCGAACGGGCCGGTGTGCGTCCCTCATTGCAGTCATCGCTTGCGATCTTGGACAGGCAGATCGCAAGTACGATCTGCCTGTCCAAGATGGGCAGATCGTACGAGCTTTCAATTCGCTTACAAACATCGCAAGACAAAAGTCTTGCGATGGTTGTAAGGTGTATGGGCACCTTAAGGCTTCTCTATGAAGAAAAGGTTTTGCATACAATTTCTGGGGTTGGGTCATACAATTATATTTGTCAAAAGAACAATCATCGCTATTTAAGGAAGATTAGCATGGTATGGGAATTCTTTTTTCAAGTTGATGTTCCCTTCAAAAATAATGACCTAATAAATGAAGCGAGAACATGTGCGTTTTTCTTCTTGCAGTATCACATTACCAATCTCAATTCAGTTTTCTGTACTATTTAGGTTTGTGTGTGTACAGTAAAAGTAATTACTACCTCCCGTAGAATATATTTTGCATTTTATGGTTTTCAGGAAGAGCTGCATGCCAAGAATGTATTCCTGAACATAAATATCCTATGCCTTGGCCTGAAAAGACAGACTGCTCCAATCTGGCCTTTGAAACAACAGCAAATTAATGATCAATTCAAACCAGATGTTTATTTGTCTTTGTAAGGACCATCTTGGCCAGAGGACATACTGATGCTTTGAGAAGTTATTGTAGAAAGTTTAACTCCACAGACCAATGTCTACAAAGCAAAATAAAAAATGATCTCTCTAAAGCTAATGTGGAAAAGATGGATTTCTGTAGTTTTAGTAGGAATCTGGAAGCAACTAGTAAATTGCAGAAGGCAGGACCTTCATAATGAATGATTATCTTGTGCAGATGGTATTGTACTCAGCTGTATCCATTCAAATGTTAAGAAAATATGGGTCAACATACACACAAATCTCTCAGATCACCGCTTTATATATATTATTAAGCTTGCCAAAATTCTATGCTTATTGTCAATTCTATGCTTAGCAGCCTTAATAGGTATAATAAGGCCAGGTTTATATATATTTTTTCAAGAGTGCAACATTATTTGTGACATCATTACCTTTATCCACCCCAGCCTAACCAAGCCTTGCTAGGTATTTCAACATGGTCCCGGGAATAATTTAAGTTTGTTAATTTTTAAACAGATGTTTTATATTATTTAAAGGAGAACTATGAGTTGAGTGATTTTCACTCACCTCATAGTTCTAGCCGACCTGTGACAATGAGACTGTCACAGGTCGGCTCAGTAGATCGGGAGGTGAGCGAACATTTACCGGCGTTCACTCACCTCTCGATCCTGTCACGGCTCTCTGGATTGCTCCCTCGGCTGGATTCCCCCCTCGGCTGGATTCCCCCCGCTCCGATCCGCCAGCGCTGACTGGTGGAACGGGGGGGAGGGGGCGGGTACAGCTGTGTCAGTCACGCAGCTGGGCAGATCCCGGCACAATTGTCGGGATCTGCTTCAGCTGCGGCGTCTCAGTATACCGCAAGCAGCTGCTCGCGGTATACTGCGGCGTCTCAGTATACAGCGGGCTACAGCTCGCTGTATACTGAGCCTAGGGTGACGGGAGGACGCTAGTTTGTGTCCATTCGTTACCCTAAGGAGAACTATGGGGAAAAGACTTAACCCCATAGTTCTCCTTTAAAGTAGAACTATGGCCTCCCATTAAAAAATATTTGCTGCATTGTAAATGCATCTGCACTTACAGTTTTCTCTTAGTCGTGCAAAGTCTCACAAAAAGCTGTATAGCTTGCTCGTAAAGTCAACCTAATACAACTTCCAGTGATGGTGCGACAACAATGCTGCACTGCTCCTAAATTAGAGCAGATTTGTTATCCTCATGTAAGCTGTGCCTGCTTGCACTACAATGGGATGAGATGTTGCAAGGGGGCATGGCGGTCAACATTGTTACTGCTGATTCACAAGCCTGTAGCTAGTCAATCAGCCCCTGGCTATGCCAAGGCCTGCCCACTGCTCTCTGGATTGACAGCACTGCCTTTGTTGCCGACACCCTACCACTGTATGTGCCTGGGAGGGGGAGCATATAAGCCACAAATAAAGGAGGATTGGCTATGTCAGGGAATGTAAAAGGAGTTTCTGTGAACATTTTAACTCTTGTGTATCACATAGCAACTGAATTTGGTACTGATTTAGACCATATGGTTGCCTTTAAATGTATTTCAATTAAATTTTACCTGAATTGCAGGGCTCTTCTCCCCACAGGCTGCTTTCACTTTTGAGATTTTGTAAATTACTACAACTACAAGTCCTGTCTGCCACCATGGCTGCCAGACGTGTAGTTGGAGTACAAGTGCACTGATATCACTGCACTTGTAATCCATTCATACTTCCTCCCATCCCTTAACTGAAAGTGTGTACCTAGATACAGACATGTGCTGGGAGGAGGAGTCTAAGGAGCCAGAGCATTGCACCCACAATCCACTGATCAAGTGTCTCAAATGCTTTAAAACCCGACTCCAGGCTTGATGCCCTGAGCTCAAAGGAAGAGGGTTAAATAATGCTGGGCTTCATTCAAACCAGAAGAGGAGCAGTGCCCAGGTGTTTGAGTGGTGGTGGGAGAGCTATTCAACTCTTTAAGCAGCACAGGTTTTTCCTGCCAAACAGGACAGCCTGGAAATGCATGAAGGGGACCAAAGGGCTTCACCTGCTTGTTATAATTGAGAATTCATCTTTTACTGTAAAAATAAGGCAAGTTACTAGGTAAGGTAAAACTGGCAGGTAAAAAAGCTCCCATGTATGTGTGTGCATTACACCTGTGTATTTACCTGTTAGCCCGGAGTTTATCTTCAAAATAGTTAATTAACTCAACTTTTTATGTTATGCTTTGAACGTTCAGCCAAATAAATCCTGGCTTGCTTCATTAAATAATATTGGGATTATTAGGACTGCCCTAGACTGCAATAAAATACATAATAAACAACAACTGTCACTGTCCTGGAACAAATTAAAGGTAACCGGCCATCTTCCAAAAGGTCCCCACACACCTTACGATAATCGTACGATAATCGCCGGAAATCCCGCGATCGTACGATTATCGTAAAGTGTGTGGAAGCCGTGCGACCTCTACTACTGTAAGGTCGCACGACTTTTAACTTACGGACATGTTCGAAAACCGCCGAGCATCGTACGATGTTCGGCGGATTTGTGGCATGTTCGTACAATAAAAGCCGTACAGGCCGGTGTGCGCAAACGCACACTGCCCGTTCGGCATTGCGGTCATCGGAAGCCCGCCCCTCAGGGGGCGTGGCTTGCGATCATCGCAAGTACGATCTGCCTATGCAAGATGGGTAGATCGTACGTTTTTTTAAGTACCTTACAACCATCGCACGCAAGACAAAAGTCTTGCGATGGTTGTAAGGTGTGTGCCCAGCCAAACAAAAAGGTGTTGAACTTCGCATACTGGCATTTGCAGGTTGCCTTCTATGCTCCTACATTAGCTTTGTCAACACACAGTATAAGCCAACATGTTCCATCTTCTCAAGATCAGAATCATTATATGATTGGAGACTAGGGATGCACCAATACCATTTTTTTGCAGAACAAGTACGAGTGCCGATACTTTTCCTGAAGTACTCACCTATACCAATTACCTATACTTTTTTTGTGTCATGTGACAATTTTTGTAAAACAATACAGACTAATGATTTTAAGACAGTTGTGGAGTACCAGGGCTGCAACTGCTGCAACCCTGGTAGTTCTGCCACTCTCTCCAAGCTGTAGAGGGACTACAAATTTCAGCAATACATTATATAGCAATGCAGAATACCACCAGCTAAAGAGGAGTACAAATCTCAGCAATACATTATATAGCAATGCAGAATATCATCAGCTACAGAGGAGTACAAATCTCAGCAATACATTATATAGCAAGGCAGAATACCACCAGCTACAGAGGAGTACAAATCTCAGCAATACATTACACAGCAATGCAGAATACCACCAGCTACAGAGGAGTACAAATCTCAGCAATACATTACACAGCAATGCAGAATACCATCAGCTATAGAGAACTACACGTCTCAGCAATACATTACACAGCAATGCAGAATAACACCATCAGCTGTAGAGAACTACAGATCCCAGCAATACATTATACAGCAATGCAGAATTACATTTGCTATGAAGTACTACTAATCCCAGCAATACATTATACAGCAATGCAGAATGGTCACAACTATAGAGGACTACAAATCTCAGCAATACAATTTACAGCAATGCAGAATAGTACTTTTATAAATTATACTTTATAAATGTATCTTTCAGTTTCTTCTCCAACAATGAGATACTGTATGTGCGCTCCTTATTGCCACCTTATTGTTGCCGATGTAATTTTTTGGAAATGCTCAGTATTTGCACCATCGGCGGTATGGGCAGTGCATCACTATTAGAGACTTTTGTGGCATAGAGGTTGTATGATGGTATGTTTACTATTTTTCATGTTTAGTAGTATGGGAGTGTCAGTATGATGCTAAATTGTGTCCCTCTTTCTAGTATTGATAAGCTTAGAAGTATAACTGTACTGAGTAGCGAAAGAAGTTAGAGAGAGAGGACGTCACCATGGCTGCTGCATAAAAGATTACATAATAAGAACATATTCCTATTCAGATATTTTCTGCACCAGTGCTTAAATAAAGTTAATGTCACTGCACACAGGTTTATCATATGTACATATAAGTTCCACTTCAGAAATATTACCTTTTTCATTTTAAAACAGGTCCTGCCATCTAGTGGTGTTTATTGATAATGACATTTACCTCTTTCAGTATACACGCCTAATCAACTTTTTAAATATATATATACTGTATATATATTCTTCTTTAAATTGCCCATCTGAACATTAAAAGCATATCATGTAAAGGTGTAACCAGTGCCGTCGCTAGCATCAAGCTCCCATGGAACATGCCTGCAACTAAAGCTCAGTGCCCTCGGTTTCAAGGCCACCAACAGACTATTATTTTGCTTCATTACTACATTGCTGCAGTAATAACAGTAAGGACAGTGCTCCTGTCCTCATCTAGTTTCTCCCAGCAGAAAACAAAACCACCCAATACTGCTCTCAAACCCACTGGAGAATGTTATTGTATACCCGCCTCTCTGGTTGCCCACCCACTGTCACTGCCACCAACATCAAGAGGATGCTGCTGATAATGGTTTGTGAGGTGGGGGGCAGTCAGGGTGGCCACCAATGCAATAAAAAAGGGGCACACTGACCACCAATGTAAAGCGGCACACTGATCACCAATGTAAGGGGGGGAAACACTGTCCACCAATGTAAGGGGGCATACTGACCACTAATTTAAGGGGGCATACTGACCACCAATGTAAGAGGGCATACTGACCACTAATGTAAGGGGACACAATGATCACCATAAGTAACTAATGTGCAATTATGTCATATTAAGCATACTTTTTTTTAAATATGTGCTCATATCTTATATGCATTTTATCTAACAGAAAACAAGAGGGCAAGTGGACAGTCAAGTTTTAATAACTTGGAATGAATTTAATTATACATCAGCTTTGTTCGTACAAGGTAAATCAACATTCAGAGAAAACAGTACGCAAGGTAATGAAGAACACATGAAGAACACATTGTCAATGTGCAGGAAGTTGGTGCACTAATATAAAAGTTCACCAGTTGTGTCTGACAATTGAAAATGGAGCTGAGCTGCTTGGGGCCCCAGCAGCACAACATTCTTGCATACCAGTAATTTCTTACTGTATGTGTGCTACTATGTGCTACTTTATTGCCGATATTGTCTTTTCGGATTTTGTATCCTTTTTATTCTTCAGCCAGTGAACATCCAGTGATTAGTTTAGCAAAAAAACACCTACTAATTTCTGATACTCAGTTGCGCATAGATAATATGAAAACCACAAATATGTCAGTGTTCTAAAAGTAGCTATAAATGGATACTATGTATGTAGAAAACCTACTCTGAGCGTGATACAAACACCATACAGAAAGAGAATGGGGATGCAAAGTCCAAACAATGGTAATCCAGATGATAAACTAATAATAAGCTTAGCCAGCCGCAGTCCAGAGCCACTACAAATCAGCCTTGCAGCTCTTCTCAGAAGCTCAGGAAGGGGGCTCTCTCAGAAACTAAAAAACAAAAGTATAGAAGAGTGCATCGGCATAGTGTAGTAGTACCATTTATTAAGAAAAATCAAATTAAAACAATTGCAATTACAAGTGTGGAACTTTGTATGGCAACAGAAATGCAGCGGAGTATGCTGCAGATCCTGTCTCTAATAGACTAGCTGGGTGATCCATAGCTAGAATGGAGCCGGCGATGGAGAGGTTTAGACATGTTTCCAAAATGGAGGCGGCATCCATTGGTTCCTTCCGTTTTCCCCTAGAGATCGATCCGTCTGACAGCTCTGGTGCATCTGTCTGCACAAAGTAACTGTAGCTAGGGATGTGTTTCAGGGAATCTCATCCCCTTCATCAGCTTCAGCTGATTAGGTTACCATAGCTAGGGATGCATTTCAAGGAATCTCATCCCCTTCATCAGCTGAAGCTGTGCATTATAGACATGTGCGATTCGTTTCGGAAAAATTTGTTTTTCGGACTAATTTTCGTTATTCGGAGATTCGGATGTATCCTTTCACACGGGCGGTCTGATCAGCTTGAAAAACTGACAGGCGGACCCAATCAGATGTCCAGTGCTAGTCTATGGGCATTTGGGTCTAAACGGACGGCCATACATTTACACGCTGTTACCCCCGACTCTGGCCAGGTCCGGAAAAGTAAGCGAATCAGAAATCTGTTTCATTGGACCTGATGATTTCGGATGGGGGTAATCTGATGTAAATGGACACATGTCCATTGACATCCAACTCCCCATAGACTTACATGAAGCCCAGCAATTTTAGTTATTAACTCCATCGCAGGATGGAGGAAAAAACTGGATGGACACATATGTGCATGGTGCACCGATCCCCTCCTAATCAGCCCCTGTGAAAGGGGCCTAATTGATAACACATAGGAATATATATTACCAGGGAACTTTTAAGAGATGAGATTTATTATGTTGGGTGAGGATTGCTTTCTAGTCCCAAACCAGCCATGCTAATCAAGTTCTAAATGTCATAAGTGTAATTACGGTCATTTCTTGGAAGTCTAAAGAGCCCTAATAACTAAATAAATCAACAATTTAATATACAGGTATATCCAGGAAACTGAAGGTCATAATCTATATGCCTCTACATCCAAAGCTGCAAATAAATATAACTATATTATAGAGCTTGAAACCCCAAACACTTGCAATAGTTGATATGGCAACTCCTAAAATTGCGCAAACTTTACAGTGGCAGTCCTGAATGTTGAATCCTTGTAATGTAATGTAATGCTGTTCAGAAAAGTGAACTAACATGCTTTGTGACACGTTAAACTGTCCTGAATAGAACCCTGTAAGCAATCTGACTTAGAAAAGTAGAGTTTAAATTTAACCAACAGCACCATCTAGTGGGCTTGTAAAAAAAGTGCATAGTGCACATACATGTAATCTAGGAATGGGTTAAACCTATATTGGTTGCTACAGGACAATTAACTGCTAACAGGCAATCAAGTTATTAGTAGCACACTGATTAAAATGTAATGAAAAAGAGGTGACTGCCAACAAGTGGGTGAATGTCTTAGTAACAAGTGATTCAAACCGCTGGAGACACTCAGAGTACAGTGACATTCAACTATTTAGGAGCTCACTGCAGAGGTGCAACCAGTGCTCAAATTTTCCACCCACAAGGAAAACAGCAGAGGGGGCCACAGCTGTCAGGGTGAAGTAAGCAAGTAGTTGGAGGAATTAAGGTGGCCATACACTTTACAACCATCGCAAGACCTTAGTCTTGCGATGGTTGTAAAGTAATTAGAAAAACGTACGATCTGCCCATCTTGGACAGGCAGATCGTACTTGTGATCATCGCAAGCCCGCCCCCCTGAGGGACGGGCTTCCGATGACTGCAATGCCGAACGGGCAGTGTGCGCATGCGCACACCGGCCCGTTCGGCATTTGTCTCCCGAGCACCGTTCAAACCAGCCGAAAATCGTAAGATTTTCAGCTGGTTTTCTAGCATGCTCCTTAGACAAAAGACATGTGACCGTACAGTAGAAACGGTCGCACGTCTTCATTCACACTGCACGATTCTCGTACGATCGTGGGATTTCCTGCGCTTCTCGTACGAGAATCGTGCAGTGTATGGGCACCTTTAGGGTTAGTTTAGGTTGGGGATCTAGGAAGGGTGGACTAGTGTAGTATTGTGTACAGCTAATCTTGTCCTTTTAAAGTGCATCTAAACCCAAATATGTGTTGCAGCTTACAAAGTTGTTGTGGTTACATTAATTTTCTACTTTTCAGTCTTTTTTTGCCTTTATTTTCACCTGTGATCCCTCTTGTAAGGCACTTCCTTTCCTGGGGTGACAACGCTCACTCACTGTACTGTATCTATAAAGGAGCATTGCCACCTTAGGACAGAAAATATGTTAGGACTACAGCCACCCCCCTCCTTCCTCGTTATCTCCAAAGTATAAGTTATATCATTTGCAGAAAAAGACTTGCTGTCAGCAACTAGTATCATAAAAGATTTTGGACTTTTTAAAGTTCATCACAGTACATTAATGAGATACTAGCTAATTTACAGTTCCATACCATCAAGGTTTCTTGGAGGGCCAGGGCAACTTCACTTGATCCTTAAAGTAGAACCTAAGCCAAAACTTGTATTTAGTTTTAGATAGAGTAAGGGAGGGTTACAACCCCTGTCAGCTTTTTTGCCATCTGTGTCCCATTAGAGAGATGTCCTATCACCTTCTGTCTAAGCCAGCATAAACGTGTAAAGGCTTACATAACAACATTTCTCTGAGCTCAAATACACTATGGGGCATATTTATTCACCCTGCAAATAGCTGTTAATGTTCATTTTGGCCGAATTTTATTAACATAAGTTTAGTAATATCTATGTTTAGATACCTACCATAATACCTATCTTTAATTAAGGCATATGGAGAAAAGCTGCACGTGCGTAGTACCACATAGTCCATTGGGTTGGTAGACGATAATGGCGGAGTGTAGGATGGGGATCCTCAGGTCTCTAGTTGGCCATATGAATGAAATGGGGGGTTGAGGAGGGGGCAGCTAGGGTTGACATACCTATAAATAGTTATTCTTTTACATATTTGATAAAGGTTGTAGAAGGGAATATGCAAACCAAAAGGTTAAATGTCAGACTAATTAAAAGGAAAATAGTAGATGATGGAGAGATGAAACATTTAAGAGTTTCTTACAGCTCTTGGGTACTCTAGCAATGAAATCTTGGTGCCTCATCTCAGGCATCAGCCCCTCCCTGTGGGGCAGGGGAAACAGCAAAGATCCTTACGTCCCAATACCATTTAAACATAGTAATTACAGTTGTACTAACAGGATTTTGCCCCAGCACCAAGCAGCATTATTAGCCTGATTTACTAAAGGAGTAGATGCTGTTAGCTTAGCAAAGTAAGTAAGGTAAAGCTGTGTTCACTTTAAATACCCAATCATGTTCAAGAGAAATGACCAACAATTGATGTTTGCTAGCACAGGATTGGGTACTCAAAGTGAACACAGCTTCACCCCCATTACTAACATTTACTTAGGAAATTGAACATATACTCTGAAAAATGATCAGTCTTTGTAAGCTGGCAGGCTGTTTTCCTTTAGTAAATCAACCCCATTGGGTTGCTTAGGTGCATTTACCATTCACCCTGTACCCTGGACCATACAAGGAGAAGAGATATGCAGCTGCCTAGAAAAACTGTCTTTCTGCTAGGCACAAACTGAACTAGAGCTGCAGCTAACGATTATTTTCAAAATCGATTAGTTAGCCGATTATTACGTTCGGTTAATCGGATAAAAAATAAAATAAAATACATTTTTAAAAATGGCTCCAGTGAAGGACTACTACAGATCGTGAGGCGGGGAGGAGGTGCGGCATGTGGAGCGTGGAATGCGAGCGCCCGGGTCTGGCGAGCTTGAGGTGGGGAGGAGGTGCGGCGCGCAGCGCGTGCGGAGCCTTAGACAGGGCCAACTAATCGGAAGCAGATTTACCAATGATTGAAAAAGTTGACAACTTTTTCAATCATCGATTATAATCAATTTAGTCGATTAGTTGTTGCAGCCCTAAACTGAACTCTGGTCAACTACAAACAAAGAATACACTGCTACCAACAGGAGGAATCATGTACCCAATAATTATCCAAAATAATGGTGCTACATAGTAGAGAAGGAACTGAAGATTGGGGGGCATTTATGACTCCCATAAAAGCAATTGCGCTGTAGACTCGGACAAAGGCTGAAGTGCTTGAATGAAGCGAAGGTAAGAGAGAGGCCACTGTAGAAGTGAGTGTAATACCGCTTATATAGCATGGGCATTTTATCTGCATTTTTTTTGGTGACTGACAGGGTCACTTTAATCACCCCAACTTCTGATTGCAGGATGCCAATACCAGTGAATCTGAACCTAAAAAGGTACTGCATTAGACAAGTACCATGCTCCATATTATTCACGCCACATAGAGATGTTTTCCATGCTTAGCCCTCCTAAGCATTACCAAAGTTAGATTTATAAAACATGGATACCATTAATATTGTTTGCTAATTAGTATGCAGGTGGACAGGGCAAGACTTTATACTTCATAGGTCCCTATTGTGTCCACACTGTCACCAGCATTTTTTTAATCAATATCAGACGCGTAACTTCGGAGACATTAAGATATTGTCTCAGTGTTTTGGCGTCTTTGAGAGCAGGACCTGATCAGTGGAGTGACAAGATGATGGGGACACAGAGACAGATAAAATTAAATGAGAAGGCTGGTGACATCGTCTGTGTCACGAAACAAGATTTAAAAAGATGTAATGGAGGAAGTCATAAATCAGACTTCATTTTATTGATTATTTTGGACACAGAATTAGAACTAATCAGTAACCCTTGACCCAGAGAAGAAGAAAGAAGAACACAAGTTAGAAAAATGGAAAATAGGTCAGGGAATGGGCTATATAGCTGTACAATCAAAAAGTCCCCTATTCAAAACCAAGACAATGTCAGTTTCACTGGTTTAAAACCTTTTTTTATGATTATTCACATAATTTTGTAGTGGATTCTTAGTACTAGATTATTAAGTATTAGACAATGTCTAATGGTAAATAGCTAACAGGGATGGTGCAGCATACCAATGGATATTTGTGACTGCTGATGTTGCACAGCTACAATCTATATCAAAAAAGGATGCTTATAGAAACCATGATACCTTGCCTATGCATGGCAAAGTGACACTGTCTCTGTAAAGGCAGATTTCTGTACCAAGCTGGAATGTTAAAAGAAAGTTACATTTAGATTTTTTAACAATTTTTGAAGGTTATTGTTGAGTAAAGATTCAATTAGAGATATACTATTTATATGTATTTTTTATATACGAGGGAGAATCAAAAAGTAAAGGCAATTTACAAATCATGCAGTACCCGTAACAGGGAGAAGCTTGCACAATGCAGCATTTTTTATATATAGGCTATATTTACATAGCCTGTTGGATAGTTCGACCATGTGCAGTACAATGGCTTTAGTTGAGTGGTAGACACATGGACAGAAACATGGAAGCTCCATTGCGAGATTGCACCATCGAAGCACAACATGTTGTGGTGCGCTTTCTGTGGCTGCACATTTGGATATCAGCTATTACATAGTTAGTCAGGTTGAAAAAAGACACACGTCCATTGAGTCCAACCTATAGAGATATGAAAAAAAAAAAAAGCCTAAACAGAAAGCTATGTCCACAATTACCCTCTGTTGATCCAGAGGAAGACAAAAAAAACCCTATAAAACATGGTTCAATTTGCTCCAACAGGGGAACAAAATTCCTTCCTGATCCCATAAGGCAATCGGATATTCCCTGCATCAACAATCTCTGATGCTTAAAGGAGAACTATGAGGTGAGTGCTTTTCACTCAGACTCATAATCTGAGCCAACCTGTGACATTGAAACTGTCACAGGTCGGCTCAGTAGATCGGGAAGTGAGCGAACACATATGGCCGCTCGCTCACTTCTCGATCTATCCCCGCAGGTGAGCCGTGACAGGGGAGTGACTGGATTCCCCCATCCCCTGTCCAATCCTCCAGCGCTGACTGGCAGAACGGACGGGGAGGGGGCTGGTACAGCTGGCTCTGCCTCTAGATAGGCAGAGCCAGCTGAAACTCACGCAGCTGGGCGGATCCAGACATAATTGTCGGGATCCGTTTCAGCTGCGGCGTCTCAGTATACCGGGAGTTGCAGTAGCCCCATAGTTCTCCTTTAATATACCTATAAGAACTCAATATCCAGTATGGATCTGCATTTTTCATAGTGCAAGATGACTTAGGATACAGGAAAGTCTGCACATGATGGGTTCCCAAACAGCTTACTACTCTGCACAGACAACAGCGTGTGGAGGTTGTGACCCAGTTCTTGAGACAGTATGAAGAAGACTGGAGAGAATTGTTACCGGCGATGACATATGGGTGCACCACTATGACCTATAGAGCAAAGGAAGGAGGTGCTCCACAGTCACAGGTTCAGTCACAGCAATACAGAAGCCGGTTGAATGATACAACAAATACATCATCTTGTATGGGGACTATGTGGAAAAGTGATATGTTCAAGTGCTCACAGTTACTTCTGTTAAAGCTATTGTGTATTTTGCTTTTACGTTTTGATTCTCCCTTATACAAGCATTTTTGTAACTATTAAATAAATCAAATATTTTCTCTTTTTTTTTAAATAAACATTTGTTTTCCTTTAACTGCAATTAAAAATCTGTTGGTACCTACAGTATTTCAAATATTTATTTTGCTGTTTCTTTGGAGTTCTGCCTTAAATTACAAGAAGACAATTTAACTGTGCTTCAAGGCAATTATGACTTCATTTAATAAAGAAAGCGCATGCATAATGCAGTCACAAGCAGCAGCCTGCTAGAATTATTTTATTTATCTTACCACTACATAGATAGAAGTCTTCTGGTTCCTTCAAGTCACGGCACACTGATGCTATTTGTACGAACCTAAACCAGTAATGTAAATATTAAAACTGCTGTTGCTGAAGCTCGAGTTCATAGGTGACCTGAAGCCTGACAATTTCTGATCTGTCAGCTCCTTGAACTCTATTTTCCAGTGTGCACTGTGTGTGTGAGAATAAACAGTTGATAGATACAATGTCAAGCTCTGATTAGTAAAGTAGACCTAAAATATAAATCTGTCATAGGTAATCCCAGCGTTTCTCAACCTTTGTTCAGTCACGGCACCCTTTAAAAGTATGAAAAATCTCAAGGCAACACGGTGTAAAATGTAAAGATGTAAATGTGAAAAGCGATATGTGGCCTCTTTAAATTCCATACCGGACCCTAATCCCAGATAGGGGTCTGGTAGGGATTTTAAAGGGGGACCCCACACAAAAAAAACACATCACATTAGAGCCCCCCTTTCAAATCAGAATCCCCCTTTCACATCAGTAGCCCCCTCCTTTCCCATTAGAGTCCAGCCTCTCACGCTAGGAGCCCCACCACTTCACATCAGAGCCCCCTCCTTTAACATCAGAACCCCCCTTTCCTTTCACCCCCCCCCCCTCTTTCACATCAGATTTTCCTTTTTACATCAGAGCCTGCCTGCACCATGAAAAGGCAAGATACTGTGTGAAAATTTTGAGGTGCCCCTGAGGAGGCCAGAAGGCAACCCCAGGGTGCCATGGCGCTCTGGTTAAGAAAGGAAGGGTGACCCTGAACAAGGATAACCAATAAAGATGGAATAATTACATTTCTGATTAAACCCAATCATGATTGGTCCTCTTTAAAAAAAAAAAAATTAAAGCCTGTTTCATATTTCTTCTGCAATAAAACAAACTTACCTTACTGCTACGATCTTATTTAAAATGTACACTGAGCTACGCAACTTTTTTTTATGGAGAAGGTGTTCTGTAATACTGTCCTGTGACAATGCTGCTCCTCTATAGACACAGTACAGTCAGTGAGTATCCTAACATTAGGACATTTATTTATTATGAATGGTTTTACTGGCAGGATCACCAGATGAAAATAAAGACAAAAAAGCTTGAAAAAAAAGAACACTAATGCAGTCACCACTTCTAAGAACTGATAAGCAGCAATATATTCTTGGGTTAAGATATTCTTTAGAAATCCACTACAGAGAGTAGTGATGTAGTTGTGTCTTTGGAACATAGCAATTACATTGTCAGAAGACTGTAAAAAATATTGTGGATTGATTGTGTAATGTGTTTGTTATCCATGCATATTTACAAATGATATGCATCTATACAGAGGTAAGTTTATTTAGCCCTGTGCCAGGTTTTTGGAATATAAAGCACAGGAGGCGATTGTCGTTGATGTGTAAAAGTCCACTTGGGGGCACTCTTGTGTGAGAAAGCAATCCAAGCAGCATTTGTTTTCCTTTTATGCTAAATCCCAAGCCTATTGTACAGTTACATATTGACAGCTCAATGAAATTCTGTAATTTAACAGTTTTGCTTCAAATAATATTAAAGGAATTCAAGTGTAATAACAGGCGCCTGTTATTTTACGGCTTCTTTTCATCACTATGGAAAGCCTGCCTCTGGGTTGACCAGCAAATAAGAATATAGTAAAAAAAAACAAAAAAAAACACTTTGGTATAAAGGTTTTCATCCCTTTTATCCATTTCATGGGCAACTATCGACTGAAATATAAATATGAATAATTCTTTATTAACTTATATTCAAAATGATTTCCTTTTATAGAGCACTAACTGAGGAATCTGTACATGGGGCATACTGTCTGATCCAAGTAGCTTACCCTGGGAAATACTGGCTTACATGGTGTTGGTTTCAAACAAAACAAAAGCATTAACAGTGCCACTCTGTAATTTACAGTGCACATTGGTAGTTAAAAGAAGCCGTAAAGAGGAATATGATCAACTGCTGCATTCCCAGGCCTTGCTATTTAAAATGTAACTCCAGGAAATACGTTTTTCTGCAAACTTACTTTGGTCCAGCTTGGCTCAAAGTAAGCATCTATATATGATCTCCAGAGGGCTGTTGGGGATGCTGAAAATCACTTTTAGAGTCTTCCTCACCAGTGTCTCAAAAGAGGAATGCTTGCACATAATCAAGATCATCTTTTTTGCAAAAAGTCAGTGATCAATACGATCAAATAATTCCACTCCATTGTGAGATCCCATCTACTCCTGACCGAGATAACCCTAAACATTAAGGGGGGGTGCTGCAGTGGCCGCTGATGTTGCCACCAAGTGTTCAACCGATAAGACGAATGGTCACCAGCACTCCAAATGTTTCTTCAAAACATCTGGTATCTGTTGATTAGTTGTTGGGTTTATACACTGATATATATATATATATTTTTTAATTTTATTTTTATTTTTTTTGAACA
>NW_017306272.1:3189559-3197860 GCF_000935625.1 Nanorana parkeri
CTGTTGATTAGTTGTTGTTTTTATACACTGATATATATATATATATATTTTTTTATTTTATTTTTATTTTTTTTGAACACTACATCTGTACATTTATCACTTTGTTTGCCTAATGAAGGGGCCGGACAGGTTCAGAAAAGTTAAAATGATTTGGTTTTGAAGAAACATTTAGAGTGCTAGTGACCATTCGCCTTATCGGTCAAATACTTCCACTGACTCCTCATATGGTGAGATTAGCGACTTGCAGACAACTTGCATCTGGGAAGAGGAAGAAGAAGATTAATTTGCCAGGACTGTAAATTTCAAACCCGCTGGATCTGCTGCGAACCCATGCTGGAGGTGAACCAGAACCTTATCTTTTGTTTTACCCCATGTTGCCTCACAACAGACAGCCAGGAGGGAAAAAGGCACATAAAGTACTTTGTAAGAAAAGGTTCAACAAGTCGTACATGTTGATTTGAAGAGAATTTTCACACTTTTTACTAGCTGAATAAATCAAAAGTGTGTCAAAAGAAGGACAATATCACATAGGAGACATTCGGAAATACCCAATCAGAGTCATGTTTATGAGAACAAGGAGAATGCTGGGTAATGGAGTCTTGCATCATAATCTTCATGGCCTATTTTGTCTGCCTAAGGGCCTGTGTTAACAAGATTTGGGCTTCTGTCATTGGACAAATGCAACATGATTTTTATATCAGTGAGGCCATTCACAATTAATTAACTGATTCAGTTGACCTGCAGTTGACCTCTTTTTGACTTGCATATGACTTGCTTCACTTACAGCTCCGTGCTGTGTGCACGGCCGTATCCGGCAGCTCCCGGGAAGAACAGGTGCTGCCTGTGATTAGTACGCAGCCCCTGTCCTTCTCTATGGGAGTACGCGGTCATACGCCGCCCTACGCTCACCCCAAGTGCAGGTCCGTACAGGTGCGGGTGTTCCAGCTGGGACGCAGACAGGATCAATCCTGTCAGTGTACGAGTACGGAGACCCGCACCCGCAAGGACGTGCAGGGCGGGTGAGCGTAGGGCGGCGTACAGCCGCGTACTCCCATAGAGAAGGACAGGGGCTGCGTACTAATCACACGCAGCACCTGTCCTTCCCGGGAGCTGCCCGATACGGCCGTGCACGCAGCATGGAGCTGTACGTGTCAGCTTTTTCTTGTGTGAATGAGGCCTTACGCTGCTTTTGCTTACCCATAGATTTGTATGTGAAAAGAAACAGTTCTGACACAAACAAAAGCTCATAGACATTGGCTCCTACTGTGCCAGAGTGGGACAGGATTAGGGTGAAGGATTACATAAAAACCTCATCTTCCAGCTAACTCGAGGGGCTGGATAATTATCAATGTTTGCTTTTGCCTACCTGTGGAAACATTTCCTTCCCATTCAACCAGTGTCTGGTACAATCAGTGTTAGAGAATCATTCACTCGGCTGCCCTCGGCAGCTTTGTGAATAGACCCCTAAGTTCCTATTATGCTCCCATATTTCTTTCCCTATACACTTCGCCTTCTATTGCATGTCTAAACTTTGTTTTAATTATATTTGCTGCCTAAAAGTGTTTGCATGTTCAACGATTACTTCAACTTCAGAAAAATACTGAGGCATTAGGGAAGTAGGAAGTTTGGAAAAGTAAAAAACATACCACTCAGCTGGAAGCAAAATGCCCCACACTACTAAAGCAGACACATAGGTCATGTAACCCATTGCAGCTCTGCATTGTGGGTGCTGACATCCTGTCACTGAAGCCTCTGCTGCCTCAGAATGTATGACCTAAAACTACAGCAATATTATTTATTAGAGTATTGTTTTTACACTTCCAGGTCCCACCAAGCTGCCACCTATAGAGGCTCTAAATATTTCCAAAGCTAGTCTAAACTTTAACCTTTGGCCTGCTTTACCATCCCCAACCTCACTCTGCTCCAAATATACAAAAGTCTGAATACTAACCAGCCAGAGATACTGCAGATTTCGTTATTTCACTCCTCCCAACTCTTATAACTACTATCGGTGTTATTATTACCTGTGTCAGCCTCATTGGGGAGGTCCCTCCTTAAGCCCTGGGAAGCCATAAGGGAAATCTTCACCCAGAAGGTGATTAAAAAGGATCAGTCATTGAAGTGCACCTGAACTCAGTACACTGTGAAAAACAAAAGGTCTTTCCTCTTACTTCCTTATGGGTAATCACCATGGCATATCGGATAACTGTTGGGTTCATCTTCCATGCGCTGTGTATTTTAACTTTTTAACTCTGCACACAAGTTCCTTTATAGACCACTGCTCTTGACTGCAAGTTTACAGAACATGTAAAAAATATACATCTTGATCTGAAAATCAGGCACACTCTTGACTGTGGTTAAATAAAATAATGTGGAGCTCCTAGAACATTTTTACCCACAGGCTAGCAGAAGTCTCTGATTGGGGCAAATACTGCAGTATAGCATTCTCCACAAAGAAAGACTCATCACCTTCTGCCATATTCTGGATACCCAGAGGAAATTTGTTCCCCATTCTGTTTTTCACAAGTGAAAATGACTCACTTCTTCACATGGTGTGGCCTAGTAGTGTCACAGCTCTAGAGAATAAGTCTTCTTCCTCTGACTGCCTTTGCAGAACCCCTCCTCAACCCCAAAACCAGTGTCCTTTTTCCAGATTGGAGAAATATTTCCTCCAATCACAGAGCAACACCTCCGTTACACACTGTAGTAAGAGGAAAGGGACCACAATGCTGTAGGCACGCATTACAGGCCCAGATACAGTGATAAACTGGGATTGGGATATCAAGTATAAAAGTCAGTGTACAAGGAACACTCATATATTATTACAACCTCCTGGTCTCTACAGTATGAGTAGACTTGTGTTGAATGTGCCAAGTCTGCATTGAGCTGTTTGCATTTAAACAGGGCTGACTGAAGCTAGGCAAACCATGTGAGCTCACAGCAGTGCACAAAGAACTTGTAGGCAAGTCGAGTCAAGGACTGCTCAAACAAAAAGAGCAAACCCTGAATATGTAGGGCCCATCTGAAAATGCACATATAAGGCAGTAAACACTTAACATTAAAATTCCACTTACTTTGTAACATTTAAATCATTCCTCTCAATGAAGCCTAACGTCCCAAGCCACTAATGATGACAACATTTTCTGGGCTGCATTTTTACACTTCCACTAGGTGAAGGACACCTGCTTATTATCTCCAGTTGTAAATAGCTCTAGTCGTGTAGGGGATAGAGGGAAATCTGACTCTTGAGGTTCAGGCTACTGTATGTGTCCAGCAAGACATGGAAAGGGTGTGTCACCTGCAATGATTCTAGGAATCGTCTGGACCACTCGTTGATGAATTTGGTCTCTGTTGTCCTATAAATTGCATAGCAAGTCATGTTGGATAGTTTTAAGGCTCCCAGTCTGATTGTTTAAAACGCATCACTGTTTTTTTTACAACATGGAAGCTTTGCATAAAAAGCTCTTACGCCGTATAGATTTTGAAGTGAAGGGAAAACATTACTGCGTCTGATCAATGGTTTGGTGTGCAGGCATATTAATTATTATGTGTCCCTAAAGAGTTTACTTTTCCACTGACATATTAAACATATTAAAACAGCAACCCTCACTGCTTGCGCACGACAGGGCGTGAAGTAAAACTGCGGCCAGCGTGACAGATGTAATTAATTTCAGCCCAGCGGCTGGGAGGCCATGATAAATACTTCATCACCTCATCACTCTGATCGAGAGCGAAGCAAAAGGAGGGGCATCGCTGACCCCCAAATATAAAACATAATAAAACAAATCAGAAGTATTTGCAAGCTTTTCTTCCTCATTGTTATTTTAGGCGCCAAATATTCGGCTCCCATTTTTCTCCTTTAATAAAACCAGTAAGAGAGGTACTATAGCCAAGTTAGCTCTCCATGGTGATGGAAATCATATCAAAGGCCAACTCCTTCCAAATGTGATAATTTAGTATTTGGTGGATACACGCGTGTTGAACAATCTGCCAGTTTCTTAAAGCACTTGCAAATATCATTGGTTTGATTTCTCCATATTAATCATGTCTCCGTCTTCTTCAACAAGGCTGATATCAGCATGGCCTCTCTTGGAGATGGAATTCCTAGTTAGTTATATCTTTTGCATTAGGATGAATTTGTTGAAGGAATGCGATGACATCAGTTGCCTTCGGATTCACATGCATGGTTCCAATGAGGTAGCATAGTTTTGTAAGCATTTTGTACTTGTAGACAGGGCCGGATTTCCCACAAGGCCAACCAAAGCCCGGCCTTGGGGCAGCAGGGAGTAGAGGGGCAGCAGGGGAGTGGAATTACTATCTCCCGATACCCAGCACATGCAGTTCTGGGCACCGGGCGGGTAGTTGTTTTCTACATTTAGCCCTGGTTTGGGCAAGCAGAGCTAAATGTACAGCGAGGAAGCCGCTGCTTGTTTTGTACAAGTGATCTCGGCGATGTTGCAGAGATCACTTGCATGCAGCCTGCAGGTCAGCCATTCTCCATGCTGGTAGGGGGACGCATTGAGGAACCTGGCCTTGGGGCAGCAGAAAGAGTAAATCCGGCCCTGCTTATAGAATGTGGTTTTTCGGACAAAATGAAAGGGCCAAACACTAAAAAACATACAGTATGTTAAAATTGAACTCCAGTAAAACGTTTTGTGGGCACATAGCACCAGTCAGATAAGTCTCCCTCCATTGTTGTTGGATACTCCCATGCAGCCATGATCTTGTAGCTCCGGAAGGATGAGAGGCCGCTGTTGTGAATATGAAGGATCATGCTTTTCACCCACCCCTTCCTGTCCCCTTGCCCATTCACAAAAGTCCTTGTATTATTTTCCCAGAATACAAGAATGTTCTGTGAATGGAGGAGGGGGAATAAATAACAGGACTGTCCCTTGTCCATTCACAGAATGTCTTTCTGTGGAATTAGAATAGGAGTTTTGTGAATGGATGAGGGGACCAGAAGTGACACAATCCTTCACAATCATAGCCACAACTCTTAACCCCGGCATGGGAGAAGATTTTTACAGTAACCAGCAGCCAGCAGGACATGGAATAAACTTTACTAAAGGTAACCTATCTGCCCAAAAACCTTTTTTATACTCGATTTCAGCTTTTAAGTGTCGGAAGCCCAATTTTATTTGTTTTGGATAGAAGGAGAGAAGGTTAGAACCTCTGCCAGGTCTCTGCCACCAAGACTGAAAGGAAAAACCTTTTTGCATTGTCATTGACTCAGGAATAGAAGAGAAAGCCTCCAATTGGTTATGGTGATAACTGTCTAAGAGAGGATTTCTCTTATGCTGGCCATACACCAATAGATATTTTTCATTCAACTTGCTACATGGTGTGGATGGGTGAAACTCCAGCTATGGCTATTGAATTCGGAAAGTGGGCACCCGGCACTGTTAGAATACATGAAAAGTGAGTGCAGCTTAATGGCTGAAGTTACTGTTCAGCCCAAAACGTTTGACCCAGATCCTTTGACAAAAGTGGATCAAATAATCTACTTTTGTCGAGCTGGCATGGCCACCAACTGCAAGAGTTTCAGGCAAATCCTGTGATTAAGCCGAAATTCTAACAATGTATGGCCAGCCTTACTTAAGAGAGCTATCTTCTAACTTCCTAGATTACACACCAAGGACCCATTTCATTTGAATCAGCCCTATCTATTACCAAAATATTAATAAATCACACTTAAAGTTTACCAAACTGTAAGGAAAATTTGTAAAGTACAGTTACTGTATAGCACTGCAAAGCAGGAAGGAGAAACTGTATATCGAATGAACCAGCACTGCGGTCTCCCTATACATACTGTATGTCATTGCACACTAAAACATGTTTTTTTAATGATTTAAAAAACATTCATGACATTATTCATACCAATATGATCTATTTTATGTGCATATATAAAAATGCATTTAAAAGACTATACATTCCCTTTAATCTTGGGACCCTGAGGCCACTGTGCATTCACTGAATGAAAATCTAGGCAGAGCTGCACTTGCTTTTAATCCGATATTGGATTTCAAAATACATACCTGTATAATTTAATTAAAGTTTATGGACATCAGTAAAACTTGGCCATAATTGTCACTTGAAACCCTTGCATGAGAAAACGCTGAATTAATAACAAACTTGTATTAACTCCTATAGCTATATGGTGGTCCCACTGGGATACGACATGAGTATATTGTTACAGCGGCTTTGGAGGCAGAGATCCTTCCTTTAATGTTTCCTCCATGATAGATCTTGTATCCAATTTCTGTCTTGTCAGCCTAGGAGTGAAAATCTGCCAGGACGCTATTCCTATCCCGGAGTTTATAAGCTTGTTCTTAAGGACATCATTGTATTTCAGTTCTGGATCCTCTGTGACATCTGCTTTCCTCGTTTACTGTAATAGTACAAAATGCCAGAATTTCGGGAGACAAATCAAAGTGAAAGGATAAGCAGAGATCAGGTCTTACACTCACATATATAGATGACAAGATTTTGAAGTTGGGAAAAGAAGAATTTATTACATTTGAATCCATTTCAAATGTTATAGAAAACCACAAGAGCTCAAGTGATGAGGTGCAATTCTGCATCACCTGTTAAAGAAAAATCCCATAACATTCTAGATTCCACATGCTCTATTAAAGGAAATGTACAGTGGTTTGGCATGTATTTATTTTTATATTTTTCTTCATCATGGATTTATTTTTTATTTTTAGTCAGGTAAATGTAAAATACTGCATTTTAATATTTTGTATGTCCATTTTAACAAAGGGTGCTCTATTCTCCTTCTCACGTTAACTGTGTATTCTTATCCCTATCTACGTTGTTTACACTGCTCAGTAGCTAACGCTGATATTGAATAAGTCAGAGCAGTGGCTTAAAAATATAATACAATTGTCCCCATACCTTTTAAAGCAAACATGTGCTCAGGGAACGTACAGGCTGCCACTGCTGACCTTTACTTCTAAATATACTGTTTGCCTGACTGTCATGCTAATCTATTAACTTCAGTACTTTGAGGCACTGACCCAGAACAAGTATGCACATAGTGGGCTCAATAGGCTTCACCCTGCCTTTACATGCTGCATGCTTGTTCTGGGTCAGTTATTTAAATTATTGAAGCCAGTGATGGTTAGGAAACAAACATTTTCAGAAGCATGTCAGCAATGGTGGTCCATCATCTTTCTTTTCATACAGCTTTCATACAATTTATAGGGGAAGGGCTATACAGCATGTGAGTCTGAAAAATGCCGCTTCCTGTGGGCCGCACTTTAAAGATCTTGGAGGAGCAGGGACAGGTAAGTATACGACTTTCAGGGGGCTGTTACGGGCAGAAGGGGACATTTAAAAGATAACTGCATTAAAAGTATAGGTAGTTTTTAAATCCTTACACTGCACAGTGCTAAAAAAATAACATTTGCAATTGGAGAATATATTGATTCTTTTCTAGAGAATTATATAACAAAGAGCGATATTTACCTTAATCCACATCAACTGAACATTCCATTTGTGATGAGCGGTCTTCCTAAGCTTCTATTCTTGCTGATCTCCAACCAGTCTTTTCACCATCCTCTCGATTACTTCATCAGGTACCATGCAAGACTGCTGATATTCCTGTGCTGAGAAGAGGAGAAGAGAAGAGGACCGGATCGCCATGTGTTGCAGGCCCATGGAGTAAGGTAATTAATACTCCGTTTAATACTCCTGGAAAACGGAAAATTATATTATTCAGACATCCCAACCTGCAAAACCTTATTTCAGGGAGGTTCCTGTCTCATTTCAGGGAGGTGCCCTTTCTGTTTTTTGGGTTGTTTTTTTACAGCGGCCGTCGTCAGAATATAAAAGAAATAATAATGATAATATATATATACACACACACACACACACACACACATACATACATACACACACACACACACACACAGAGTAAACTAAAATCCCTATACCAATAATACAATATATTTATTTATATATACATCAGATTTGTGAATTGATGTTCAAGTATCTGTCAGTGTAAAGGTCACAATTTATTAGACAGCCCAAGACCTTTTTAAAAAACCGCTGAGGAGTAAAGTCCCTGATACACAATTGACTAGTTGCTATGGGCAGCAATTAATTCTATATTATCCACAAAGGGTTAACAGCACTCTCTCAACCCTGCAGCAGTGCCTGTACCTGCTCTCAATAGTAGTCTATGTCCGCCCTCTCTGTGTAGCAAGTAACTTCTTCCTTCTGAGAGCCAAGCCTCGTTCTGAGGCTACTCTAGAAATCACATGACCTTCCTCCAGGAGGCAAGCCTCACTCTGAAAC
>NW_017306272.1:3198422-3205033 GCF_000935625.1 Nanorana parkeri
ACACACACACACACACACACAGAGTAAACTAAAATCCCTATACCAATAATACAATATATTTATTTATATATACATCAGATTTGTGAATTGATGTTCAAGTATCTGTCAGTGTAAAGGTCACAATTTATTAGACAGCCCAAGACCTTTTTAAAAAACCGCTGAGGAGTAAAGTCCCTGATACACAATTGACTAGTTGCTATGGGCAGCAATTAATTCTATATTATCCACAAAGGGTTAACAGCACTCTCTCAACCCTGCAGCAGTGCCTGTACCTGCTCTCAATAGTAGTCTATGTCCGCCCTCTCTGTGTAGCAAGTAACTTCTTCCTTCTGAGAGCCAAGCCTCGTTCTGAGGCTACTCTAGAAATCACATGACCTTCCTCCAGGAGGCAAGCCTCACTCTGAAACTTTAACCACTGATATCTTACCTCAAAGGTTTACTTTGAGTAAACCTTTCAGGGAGAAAATGCCTCTCTCGCGGACATCAGGGAGGATGGAGTATGGAAGGGTTATAACCCCTGTAGATTTTTTTGTTTAGCTGTTAAGTGTCCCATCAGGGAGATTTCCCTTTTTTGCATGTCCCAGAGACACAACAGGAAGTAAGAGGAGATGTCTTCAAAGAAAAAGGCTATCCCATCTTAATTATTACCAGAACAGGTTTCCCTATTAGAAGATTTCCTCCCACCTCTTTTGACAACTCAAAAATGTGAGATTTCCTATTACTTTCTATACCAGGACAATGGTCACAAGGACCACTAGTAAGGTTGAATCTGCCAGTGGGGACACAAACTGCAACAAACACTCCATCTAAAACACAAGAAAAATATTGGTTTTACATACACTTTAACATATTTATATTTTAAATGGAGCTAAACTTTTGAGTGTAGTTCTACACACATGACAACTCTAGTACTTTATATCTGTCAGAATATTTCTTCAATTAAGTTTTCAGATGCAGACCCACTTGAGAACTTTCGGTGAAATACGTATACTTTTCCACTGCATGTCAAGCTCTATTAATATGGATGGAAGAATTGATGTCTTCATTTTCAATCATATAAAAGTGCATCTGCATGAAAATGTCAGGGGTAATATAAAATGTTGCTCCTGTTTCAAGGAAACACGTGTGCCCATTCATTTAAAGGGAGTATTTTTCCCAGGCAGCACTGTGGAATGTGGAATACACCAGACTTAACTATCTCTTGGTCCGGGCGCCAAACACAACAACATACTTCTCCAGTTTATGGATGTAAAGAACAGTCTGTAGACAGAAATCATTTATTTCAGTTTGATCTGCATTCTACACGCTGTAAGATCTGCAATAATCAGAAAAACATGTGCTTCCTCACCTAAACACTTGTTTCCACATTTAGGGATTTCTGGCACCTATATGTACTATATAAATAATTGTTCTACCTGCGATCGTATACTGAAAATAACTAAATGCAAAGCAGATTCTTTAGCATGGTATGGAGTAGGTTGAATGTGCTGTGTATGATCGGTTGAGTAATACACTATATACACAAGTAATGCACTAATGCATAATGATTTGTGGACACCTGACCATCACCACAGTTTATTGGACATCCCATTCCCAAAACCATGGGCGCAAATATGGATTTGCACCTTCCGCGTTTGCACCTATAACATCCTCCACTCTTCTGGGAAGGCTTTTCACAAAATCTGTGGAACTTTGTGCCTATTTAGCCAATAGAGTCTTTGTGAGGTCAGGTAATGATGTTGGACAAGAAGACATGGCGCGCAATCCACATTCCAATTTATCCCAAAAATTTTCAGTAATTTGAGGCCAGGGCTCTGTGCAGATGACTTAAAGTGACATTAAACCCTCAGATTTTTTTAACATAAAACAATACTGTAATGTGTGCCTTACTGTAATCCATGGTTGATTCCCTTCTCTTTGCTGCTCTTCCTTTTAAATCTGTATCTGTTCTCATGCTCTGCAGAACTTCTGTTTTGCAGCAGACTGCCTTGTCTCAGGAATGGATACACGGTGTCTGTGTATAGGTTTGTATAGGCTTGTAACCTGAGCCAGCACTACAGGAAGAGGCCCTGAGCTGCATAGGGAAGTTCTCCCCAAGCATAAGAAGACATGAGGATTTAAAAGGAAGAGCAGCAAAGAGAAGGGAAACAACCATGGATTACAGTAAGGCACACATTACAGTATTGGTTTATGTTAAAAAATCTGAGGGTTTAATGTCACTTTAAGTTTCTCCACACCAAACTTATCAGATGTGGACCTGTTTTTGCGCACAAGGGATTTTTGTTCGATATTTTGATTGTTTTATATCTGTCCTATGTAACTAAGTAGATGCCCCTATATTAGGTGATTCCTAATATTGTTGTTTCTTGTTTCAGGAGTTCAACTTCAAACAATGCACAAAATCAGTTATTTTACAAAACCCTGGTTTCAGACTCGCCCACCTTTATACATGGCTGGCTTGGTCTCGTCGGGAACTCCTAATGCTATAGTCTCCTCTCTAAGTAATACCTTTCTGTGTTATTTCCACACCATCTGGAAAACCTGGCGCCAGGGAACCCTCTCTTAGGTCAGACCTCATCATCTTGTAAAATGTCTTGTAAAATGCATGACAAGGTAGAACATAGTCCCATAACAATTTTACACCCAAACTACCATGCTGCTATGCCACCACCCTCCAATAATCCCCACCTCCCAATTAAGACACCACACTTGAGATTGGGAGTTAAAATGGCAGATATCTTGTTCCAATTCCCGGTGACGAACCACCAACCCCCCATTCCTGACAGCAAACCTTCCCACCTCCCTGTTAACCTTGATTCTTGCTTTGTTTAAGCGGTCAACTGACCGGGCCAGACGCCAAGAAGTCCGCGCCACAATTTCCGACCACACGATCAAGGTGTGAGGGAAAGATGACCAGAGGCGCAAGAAATCAAATTTAATGTCCCGTATAAGCTCCCGCATGGAACGGAGTCCGAGATCGTTACCCCCCACATGCAGGAGCAAGATATCCGGTACCCTATCCCACCTGGAAAATCGATGTACCTCGGGGACCACTCTTCTCCATAACATACCTGGTACACCTATCCAGCGTACCTAAGCAATGTTTCTAGGTATGCCCAGCTGCCTGCCGTCTGGACAAACATTTGCCCGTTTTGCACCCCAAAAGACATAAGAATGGCCCAAAATCCACACGAGGCCAGGACAGGAATCTAGAAAAAGAAACAATAACAAGACAATACCGCAAAATCCAGGAACCGCCAGAGAAAAAAAACCCACTGTTTAACACGTAAACACAACTATACAAACTGGTCACAACAAATGGGGGTGCACATACAAACGATATCTGGAAGACTCCCACCTCCCTATACGCTTTAAAATTTCTTCACTCAAACCCCATTGGGCGTCTTCTGTGGCCGCACCAATACGAAAAGAGTGGGATGAAAAATTGCTCACATCGTGCCCAGCCCTCAGAAGGCAAGCGCATAACACCTTACTAAATTGAAAACGTGAAAGTGACGCCCCATCCGCATGTATTAAAAAGGAGCCCAGAACCTGTGGGCGGACTGCCCTAAACTCCTCCACCGCTTGAACAGGACACACAGGGGAGAAACAAACCCGGCTGAGCTCCACCCATCTCCCCTTCCCTCCTTGATCAGTCTTAGAACTACGTAGTAACATTTTTACCCCATATGATGTCACCACCACAACCGGAACATTCATGTTTGAAGCGGCAACCACTTCCACCGATGTCCTTATGGTCCCAACGAATGGAAGGACGAACCGATTTGCGCTGGCAAAACTGTTCTTCATAACGTAGCCACGCTAAACCCCCATAAACTCTATGGGCCTCCCCTATAGCATCTAAATAGCAGAAAAGAGCAGAGCAGTGCTCCGGCGTTTTTTCGCCAATAACGCTAGCTAAAATTGCAAAGGCCTGTAGCCAGTTTGCGAAGGTTCGAGGGATCAGACGATAAAGACGTTTTTCTTCGTCCTCTTTTTTGTATATATTAGGGATGCACCGATATATCATCGGCCGAAAATGGCACTTTTGGCATAATGCCGAAAGTGCCATTTTTCTGCCGATCTGCTTTCTCTCCTCCCCGCTGGTCACTGCTCTGTGTCCAAGCGGGGAGGAGATAAACTGTGATAGCCGAGCACTGCGAGAGGAGAGCGCTGTGAGCAGCCGGCGTCTCCTCCCACATCACTCAGCCTCCTATTACAGTCTGGCAGAGCGGTGTGTGGGTGGAGACAGGCCGCCCTGTCACAGGAGGCTGAGCTCTGCTCACTGCTCCGCTCGCTGAGTGTTTGTAAGGTAACACCCCCATTTCCAGTTTCTATTAAAATGTACGCAGTTTAATGTCACTGTGTACTCTACAAATAAAGCATAGTACAAATAAAGAATTCTTTAACAAAGTGTAATCTAGATTTTAGACTTGTCAAAGTAGCCCCCTTTTGCAGATATAACAATTGAACACACTTGTGGCATTCTTTCTACATTGGAAATCAAATAATGTTCAGAATGTTCTTCCCAACACTGTTGCAGAAGTTCCCCACACATGTGTTGCAATTGTAAGTTGCTTTGCTTTCACCATTCTGTCCAGTGCTGGCTATTCCATGATTTGAAGCCTACCGTCTTGTTCTTTTCTTCTAAGGTACTTCTGACACAGCCTGGAGGTGTTTTGCTCGGTAGTTTTTTAACGCACTGTTAACGCACTGTACTAGTGTGATTAGGCCCTCAAAAACACTGACACACACACAACCACAGACACAATCTCACACGCTCACAGACATTCTCACACACACTTCAACATTTTTTACATTTTATTAAAAAAAAATCAGTCTCCCTACCTTATGAGAACTGGAGCAGATCCACAGCCTGGCGTCCAGTGTAGGCTGCTGAGCTGTGATGGAGCTCCATCCATATGTACATTGCTTGTACAGCTCCCTCGTCTGCCCGATAGAGGTGCCCGGAGCCAGAATGTGACGTCACTCCGATCCAGGCACCTCTACAGGGCATGCACAGGAGCTGTAACCAATGCACTTATGGATGGAGCTCCCTCGCGGCCATAGCGCTACCCCACCTCAAGCTGACACTTGGCACTGGGCATCATATTTTAAATGGCTGCTTGGCGGGAGGACTGACAGTGCTACGCTAGGGGGAGGCAGAGGAGCCTCTCGCCTAGAAAAGTGGAAGGCATGCGGTGACCCACTAAACATGAGGTCGTGACCCACTTTTGGGTGACGACCCACCAGTTGAGAGCCAAGGCACTAGAGGGTATTGCATGTCACTGAAAAATGCTGTGGTAGTAGTTTTGGTAAGACTCTCTGCAAGTCACCTACTCTGGATCCATCAAAAGAGCCCCAGACCATCACGCTTCTTCCTCCAGTTGGTGTCACATACTGAAGAACCATCCTTTCACCTATTCAACTGCGTACATAAACCCTGTGTGATGAACCGAAGATCTCAACTTTGGATTCATCGGATTCTCCCAGTCTCCAGTAGTCCGCTGGGGCTGCTTTATGGCCTAGGCAAGCCTCTTTTTCTTATTTTGCTATCTTAGCAATGGCTTTCTTACTGCCACTCGACCCATCAAACCTGCAGCTTGAAGTCTTCTCTTCAAAGTTGAAACTGACACTTTCTAACCTCATTCAGTGTTAAGCTGTGCTTGAAGCTGTTGTCCTGTGAGCCACCAGTCATGCAAGCTGTTGACTCTCAGAAACCTGGCTTTTGATTCTGTTGTGGCTTTGGGTCTGCCAGACCTCATCCTGTCAGAGTTTCTTCCAGTTTCCAAGTGCCTTTTGATAGAGTAGGACACTGTACTCACTGACAGCTTGGCTTTCTTTGCAATTCCTCTAAGGGAAAGACCTACACCTTTATAATGGTCTCTCTGTCTTCCTTTGTTAATTAACTTTTTTTTCCATTTTTTGAGAAATATACTACTTCCTGCAGTACAATACTGTCCAAATATTGCTTAGAAGGGTGTAGTAACAAAGTCTGTTCCAACTCTGCTTAGCTGGCCATACACCTTACAATTATCTGCAGATTTTCTGTGGTCAGATGGAAAAAGTGCAACAGATTGGCCCAGGTGGAGATTACTCCATCCACACAGTTAAGTGTAGATGGAGGAATCTGTTGCACCTTTTCCATCTGACCACAGAAAATCTGCAGATAAATTGTAAGGTGCATGGGCAGCTTTACAAACAGAGGGCATGTGAGTAATCAACAAAACCTGGGACACCTGTAGGAATTATTAGCATAGATTTTCAAGGCTTCATTTACTTGCATTGCTGCAGAACAACTGTGAGTTGTTAACCCATTACTTCTTCCTTAAAAAAAGGCCTTTTTATATTACTCTGAAATTTACATTATTTCTCAGTTTTTGTTAACCTAAACCTTTTTTGTTTTCACCGCTGGCAGTTTACCGCTTACCTTTGTACCATTTCAGGTTACTCACTGGACTTGAACTGCTTACATTTCAATAAAAACGGGAAACATGGGGGTGTTCTAAAACTTTTGATCCGATATATATGTATATATCGGGCCAAAAGTTTTAGAACACCCCCATTTTTCCAGTTATATATAAATTGTATTCTATATATAGTTTTATATA
>NW_017306272.1:3205056-3220571 GCF_000935625.1 Nanorana parkeri
TATATATGTATATATTTTATATGAAAGTTCCACAGCACTCCCAATGCATCTTTTCTTCATTTTCAATTGCAGAAAGTATTAAACCCAGAATGTAATTTTGTCTTGGAAGACAGGGCAGTGATCTTTGATATCATGCACTCCATGCCATTCTGTCAGCTCAATGTTAAAGGAGAACTATGAGGTGAGTGTCACAGGTCGGCTCAGTAGATCGGGAGGTGAGCGAACACATACCGGCGTTTGCTCACCTCTCGATCCTGTCACGGCTCTCTGCCGTGACAGGGGAGGGGCTGGATTCCCCCCTCCCCGCTCCGCCAGCGCTGACTGGTGAAACGGACGGGGGAGGAGGCGGGGACAGCCCTTAGGCCCTAGGGAGGCAGAGCCAGCTGTCAGTCACGCAGCTGGGCGGATCCAGACATAATTGTCGGGATCCGCTTCAGTGTCGTCATCTTAATATACCGCGAGCAGCAGCTCGCGGTATACTGCGGTGTCTCAGTATACCACAAGCTACAGGATACCATAGCGGTATCCTGAGCCTAGGGTGATGGGAGGACGATAGTTTGTGTCCTCCCGTTACCCTAAGGAGAACTACGGGGAAAAGCCTTAACCCCATAGTTCTCCTTTAACTGAAGATCCGTGAATAATGAATTCTGATCCTTGCTATTGGTTACTGCAATGTGTTCCTTCCTATTTAGTTAATTGAATAAGCCCACATAGAGATTGTTAATGACAGGAGTCATTTTATATTGGCCCAGTACCTTTCTGTTCATTGAAACAATTTAGGTAAAAAGAAATGTCATTGTTCTCTCACTTGATGTTTGAAAGATACAATTAACTGGTGTGTGTTGTATATTTTACTGACATTATTATAGCACCTCTGGTGTAAACGAGCACCTGACTACAAAGTTTGTGAATAAATGTGGAGATCCTTTATTGGATGTGATGTGTCTGAAAATTGTGAATGGGATCTATATAGCAGTGGAGTCCAGACAGTGCAGGTCTTGTTTTCTACCTGTAGAACATAGACTACACATTGCACAGACCTGAGGAAGACAGACTTACACAGAAATCCTCGGACATCTGGGATTATTTATGGGAAGGAAATAAAGGCCACCTTGGTTTCCAGCAGGTTTTCAGGTCTTCAAGTGGTCCAATGTCCTGCCTGTGGTAAAATATAGCTGTCTGCTTCATAGTAGTCTTGTGACATGTTATTTTTATACCAATGACATCTTCAGTATGATCTGACAGCCCTGGTGTCCCTGGATCGTGCTGCAGCCTCTTTGCTAGACGCTTACTGTTTCTCTGTGGATAATGTCTCATGTGCGCAAGTAATATTACCATCCTGTGGTCATATAGAGGGCACTAAAGTACAGTTCAGTTCAGGATATGGCTTGCAAAATTAAAAGAACACTCCAGACAAAATGAAATATTAAGTCATGGCAATCATACATAGAGCACAACTACTAAATACTGACATTTTTTTGCAACAGGCTTTCTGTATCTGAAAGGCAAAAAGACAACATTACAACGTCACCAGCAATTGTGTTCCAGGATCAGATTACAGATCAAAGGTACCGAGGTGGACTGGCACATGACAGCAACACCGGCATGAAAAGCTAAAGTACTAAACTAAAAAACTAAAGGCTCAGTAGTTTACTTTTTTTTCATTCATGTGCCTGTCGGCCCCAGTACCTTTCATCTGTAATCTGCTGATCCTGGAACACGCCGGCTGGTGATGTTGGAATGCTGTCATTTTGCCTCTCAGATACAGAAAGCCTGTTGTAAAAAATGCCAGTATTTAGTGGTTCTGACAGCCACCAATTGAATTTAAACCTGCGTTGGAAGTTTTGATAATGCACTGGACTGAATTCAGGAAGAACACTCCTATTGCCCTCCTACTGACACTGTGAGAACCCTAACAATGAATTTCTCTTATTTGCTCCCATTTGGTCTCTTAAAACTGAACGTCAGGATAAGCAAATATTTTCTAAATACAAGAACCGTGTGTATTCTTACTTGAATTTTGGTGCTTTGTGAATTTCGCCTTGATCTGTTCAGTAACCCAACATGAAACTCCTCTGTGCAGGAGCTTCCTGTAATAAAGACCAGTCACGGCTGCTCTCTCTCCTTGTCCAGGGTGCCTGGTCTGGTATCCGCCTGCCTCTTGTAGTGGGTGAGCCCGCTGTGCCCCTCCCACTGTTCTCCTGTCTGCATCAGATATGTACAGAACAGTGAAGATGTCCCTGCTTTTTTTTACGAGGTAATATCTGGGTATGCAAGGGCATTTGGTGAACACAAAGTGGATTTATATGCTTTGTGGCAATTGAGGAAAATATTTAAATTACTTTTGTGCCCGAAGTTCAGCTTTAAATACGCCATTAAAGGTGGTTTTTTTCCCCATATATATTCATTGCTCCCAAGTAAAAAAACCTGTTAATCCTCACAGAAATCTTGAGATAGGATTAATTTCTGTGTTGTCTGCATGTACTGCACTGTTATCAATTACATTGTTTCTCTGCTTTTTGTGTAGACGTGGGATGTGTTCTGTAGTCCTGTCCTAGCGTGACAACACTGGTTCTCTATAGCCATAACCTGGTAAGTCTGTGTTTTCACACTAGGAGAAAAAGTGTATTACCGGCACAATCATCAGGTAAAATAAAGGATAGCATGGAAAAAGAAAATTAAGAAAAAAAAGAAAATTAATATCACATCTAAGGACCTGCAAGTAGCAATATATTGATTTTTTCTTCTTGGGTTTAGAAACAATTTAATCTGTACTGCAATTTAGGAAAGTAAGCTACTATTAGGAAGGAATTGCAGCATCCACAGGTACCTTAGGTTTTATTCATGCCTACCATTGGAGTCTAATCAGGTCCCCACTACTGATTGACAGCAGCAGAGGGCGGGTACAATAGCTAGCATTCGGCTATTCACTCACAGCTGTTCGGCATCTATAAGCATAGACCGAATAGCAGCGAGTAGCCTGGAGGTTCAGCTTAGCTGATCCAGATGTTGGATAGGCTGAGTCGAACTCCTTCTGCACTTCGGGTCGGCCGAACATGCTGAGCATGTTCGGCCGACCCGAAGCCACCCATTGTTCGGCTGATTTCAGCCGATATGCGGCTGAAATCAGCCGTACCAGCCTGAAGTGAATAGCCGAACAGCGTTCAGCTCACTTCGCTTTAGGTCGGTCATTCACTCGGCTGCCTATGACAGCTTAGTGAATAGACCCTTATAAGTCCAAGCCCCAGGGAACTTTGGTCCATGAGGCTTTCCATCACATTGAAGGACCAATAGTTAATTGTTAGAGGCAGCGGGCCAAAGAGACGCCTTCCACAATAAAGTCCGTATTTTCATAAAAGAACGTCCTTGGTTTCAGGACTCCAGGAGCTCCATAGAAGAGATGATGAATATCTGATGGCACTTTACTTTCTTAATCATCAGTAAAGAAACACTTCAAAGAACAATTGTCCTAAAGCTGCCCATACACCTAGCGATCATCGGACGACACTTTTTGTCCGATGATCGAACCGTTGTACAATTTTCGTAGGGCGGCCCCATCCGGCCCCGATTATCGGAAGGTTGGATCATCGGTAATTAGAAGAAAGCACCTGGATGAATGGCGGTAATCGACCGCATGTCCATTACCGCCTGAGGCATTGGGTCACTTGGAGCCTGCTGTCCCCTTTGTGTCCCAGATTGCTAAGAGCACTTAGGAACCCGTAACGATCTGGCTGCTGTCTTGCCCACCACCTGGCAACCTGTGAGGTCAGTGAGCTGGAGTCAGACAGAAGAACAATGCACCCCCCCAACCCAACCCCACAAGGAACGTGCACCACCAACACAACCTCCCTTGTAATGTGCACTGACAACACCCCTGCACCCTCCCCCCGGCCTCAGACAGCAAAAATTTAGCACTTTATAATATAACGGGAGACAGTACAGTTACAATACAGTTTAAAACTATTTTTCAACACTTTCTCAAACAATCATCCCCACACAGCTACCTCCTCATGTATCACTTGCCCCTCCCTTTTAGTTTGTAAGCCCTCACGGGCAGGGCCCTCCTTGCCATCTTGTCTTGAATTGTATTGTGATTGTAATGTCTTCCTTATATTGTAAAGCTCTGCGCAAACTGTTGGCGCTATATAAATCCTGTATAATAATAATAAAACAAGAAGATTAGGTGGGCCCTACCCATAAGAGCTTACAATCTAAAAGGGAGTGGCAAGTGATAGAAAAGGTGGTAGCTTTGTGGGGATGGGTTTTGAGAAAGTAATAGTACAGTTGTTAGGTGAAGAGGGGATAGACTTCCCTGAAGAGATGAGTTTTCAGGGATCCCCTGAAGGCAGACAGATTAGGAGATAGCCGGACAGGTTGGGGAAGAGAATTCCAGAAGTCAGGAGAAAATCTGGAGAAGTCCTGGAGGCGAGCATCGGAGGAGTTAATTAGGGAGCTAGAGAACAGGAGGTCTTCGGAGAAGAGAGGAGGGTTAGAGTGATATTTTGAGATGAGGTTGGAGATGTAGCCAGGGGCACAGTTTGCTTTGTAAGTGTTTGTTAATATTTTGAATGTTGTTCTTTGGCCGATTGGAAGCCAGTGATGGGATTGGCAGAGAGGGATTGCAGACACTTGGTGAGGTGGATCAGTCTTGCAGTCTTATCTCTATAGTTGTTCTGAATCAGCAACTCAGTATAAATAACACTTAGGGGTTGATTTACTGAAGGCAAATGGGCTTTTCACTTTGCAAGGGAATTTGCACTTTTCATGGGCTGTTTCCCATAGCTTAGTGAATGTGATGAAATTTCACTTTGCAAAAAAATACCCAATCAAGAGCAATGCACATGACTGGATGATGGAAGTCAGCAGATCTTTGCCTCATTCACTAAACTAAAGGAAATATTTCAGTGTAAAATGCAAATTCCCATGGGAAGTGAACAGCCTGTTGGCCTTCAGTAAATCTACCCCTGACAACAAAGCTCAGTAAAGACAACTTTCATATTTTTCTCATGACAGGTTTGATTTCAGTTAAGCACAATTTGATATTTCAGTCTTAGATTGTAAGCTCTCATGGGCAGGGCCCTCCTTACCATCTTGTCTTGACTTTTATTATAACTGTAATGTCTTCCTTATATTGTAAAGCGCTGCACAAACTGTTGGCACTATATAAATCCTGTTTAATAATAATAATAATAATAATATGGTTACTGGCAAGTTGAATGGCGTTCCTTCTATATCTCAGGGACTCCAGTAATGAGCTACCTCCACCAGAATCTTCAGCTCTGCCAACAAAGCTAAATGATGGTGTCACACTGCTCAGATGGATTCTCCGTAATGCAGAATAAATCTATGGGCAGTCCAGCTGTGGGAAAGTAACACCTTTTTATGACTTACTGTGGGGAAACCTTGCTGCTGGAGTAATTAGGAGACACAAGTAGTTGCTGGGTGTTTTTCGGCTCGGAAGGAAAGTACATTGCCAGACCCCATAAACTCCTTCAGAAGGAGGTACTGGGTGGAGTGGTTCTGTTATTCGACAATAAATTCCTCAGCATAAGAGACTTTGCTATGTGTACCCTGAGCCTTTCCCTTCTGGTTTGGTGTCTACTGGGCTGACATGTGCCAGCTTAGCATGCCACCAGACTGCGTTGGCAGAGGAGTTCAGCCCAGAGCTATGAAGTGTTCATTGAGGTAACATGTTTTTTTTTCTTAACTCACTTAAGGTTTTGAGTGGAGTTCACTGTTAAAGCTGAACTACAGTACACAGATTAAATACATATATTTTATACCTGCCATGCATCACTTGTATTTCTGTCCATCCATTCCTCAGATTTACACGGCTCTTCCACACGGTATAGTCCTGCCTGGCAGAGGAGGGGGCGTGATCTTTTTCTTCAGCTGTCAAAATCAGAGTGTGGTCATGGCCCAATATCACCCTAAATGGACAAAGTATGGAGGAGGAAGTTCCTACAGTGCGTGTTTTAAACATTTTTTTATTGAAAGCTGCTTAAAAGTAGTTGAAATAGCTAAAAAATGTGTACCTTCAATAATATTTTGTATTATTATCAGAGCAATAGCAATTCTAAATGCCAGATGAATGGACAAAAAACTCAAATTAGTTACTATAGGTCGCTGTTCTTTCTGAAGGTCTGCATTTCCTATTTTGGCATGTGCAAAAGTTTTATATCATTAAAACTGATGGACTTTATTGTTCTGCTCTGGAGATGTGATATGCATTTTTTTTCCAACCTCACACTTTGAGTTAAAGCCTTTGATTTTTGAGAGCTCTGAGGCCCTGATCACACTGTTGCCCTGCATTAGCACCTGCATCAGTTTGCCAACGCAATGCACACTGGGATTGCCTTGTCATCAACAGAGCATTGCTGGGAAATATCATCTGTAATCTCATGAGATCTCAGGGAAAGGCATTTTCCTCCCCTGAGATGATGTGCATGGTCACATGTCCTAGTCACATGTCTAATCACATGTGCCAGATTTTAAAGAAGTAAAAAGAGAGCTAGTAATCTGCCCTTAGTAAACATGGCCACTGTCAGAAGACTGGGGAAGAAAAGAGAAATAAGGAATGCAAAGAATACAAAGCCGGCAGTTATCTAGAAGTATGTGTTTGTAAATTGCCATTACTAAACATTTCTAAAGGTGTGTTTGTTGTTATTTTAAAGATATGGGTTAGGGTCAGCTTTAAGGACACTTACCTTCCATTTATCGCTTCACTTCGTACACATTCTGGCATTCGAGCTTTCAAACAATATGTGCAATTATACTGCAGAATTGCGCATGGTCTTAGATTTTATTGGTGTGTGCGCAAATGTGTGAATCAGGTGTGATTGCGAGCAAGTATTTTTTCGTTTTCTCATTCAAAAGTTTGCACTTTTGCTTTAGTGAATCAACCCATTTGCATGTACCGCCTTTGCTATATCTATACAGAGAAATACATGCTGAGACAGAAACGTTTGACTTTTGAGTGCTTTATTATATTGGAATTGTAGTGGATATTAACATTTGTACAAATATTCTTTTTTACATCTAGAAAGAGATGTAAAAACTGAACAATTAAAACAGTCTCTTTGATGAGTGTAAAACTCAAAAAGAAAAAAACAAAACATAAAGCAACACAAAGCTTAACATAATAAAACATAGCAACCGCTGATGAAATTATTTACACATAAGGTACCAAATGCTTTCCCTTCCAGTAAGGAAGGTGGTTACTGTACAAGGTTTAGCAAGCGAGAAATTATGTTGTGGACCTTGCAATATGAGAACATACATTGTATACAGCACATTTTGCGGTTCTTTATTTGACACAGTGTTAGATGAAATGTTACAAAATCACTTGGTTGAGCACACTCATGACTTCCACCGAGTAGATTGAGTCCTGTAGTTAGCTAATCAAAAATACATTTTATCAGTTTTGCAGGAATAAATAAGATTGCTAAGGCATAAGGCACAAAGACCCTGATTCATCGAGCTGTGGTAACACTTAAGGCATGCTATAGTGATCATCAATCATATAATAATATTGTGTGATTGGTAACTTTAGCACACCTCAAGTGCTACTGTAGGTAAATATCGGGGCTCAGCCATATCCTTTGTTCCTGGAAAATGAATGATCTCTGTTTTGTTTCAGCTTATAAAAGACTTCTTCCACTCCATGTACACAAGTGGTGCTTTTAATAGAAGAACCAGTAAGTGATACTTTTGTCCCCATTGATAATAGACCAAATGGTTGAAAGGTTAACAGAATTATAGCAACTTAGCTTTGTTTGTCATAATTAAACAAACTGTTGGATTAAAGAGACCTGAGACGCCCATAGCCACCAATCTAACTGCTCAGCTGTTTTGTTAGTGTAGCATAAGTTCTGGGATCTGGTTGCTATGGACAGTATGAGTGATTTATGAAAACTGGTACATGTGTCAAGCTGTTCTCCTTAGCGACCAATCAGATTGCAGGGTAGAAGATGAAACTGGACTGGTTGCTAACAAGAACAGCTTCAGTTTTTGGTCCAGTCATTTTTCAGTTTTCAATCGGTAAATAACTTGCCCACATATTACTACAAACAGTCTGCTGGCTTTACCGACATATATGAATATTGTAACGGAATCTTTATATGAAAACACCGCTGGCTGAAAACCAATGGTCTGAGTCGCAAGAACGTGTCAATTTCAGGAAACATTGTGCAATTCTAGCAAACACTGAAATCCCTGTAAATATTGTCATAAGAGTCTATGTAACAGTCATCATTGGTTAGTCTCCCTACTCAAGTGCAAAGGACATGTTCAGTAGGCTAGCCTCAAACCATGAAGGCCAGTTGCTGACACTCATCTTTAGTAAACCTTTTTTTTTTTGCTATAACCATTATACTCCAAGTCTATCTTCTAAGTGTTGTTTTTATTTACAGGTAAAAAAAGTTTAATTCATTTCATGTTTTTTATTTTTATTTAATGCAATAAATGTTATAAATATTTCAGGCAGCATAACGATCATACAAATCACTGTGTAGCTCGAGTTTGGTCAGTCGGCTCTCAATCAGGCAGGATTTTTAAACAGATCCATTTAAAGTTTGTTGTTGGAGTTTTCTTTTTCCAGATAAATATACAGGTGGGAGACCATTAATGTTGTATGATACAGCAACATGTAAGGTTGTCTGTGCAGCCCCTAAAGATGGCCATGCATGTACAATCTAAATAGACAATCTCTACACAACCTCCTTTAGAATTACCAAAACTATGAGGGCCGTCCTAGGCAGTCCATTTAATCTGCATCCAGTGAGGCACTACATGGGTGGTGGTAAATCTGAATTAGGTTGTACAATCTGACTATGGACATCTTAAGGAGTAAGTGACAACATCTACTGTTCTGAGTCCTAAACTGCATACAGGTTTTTGAGGCAGTGATGTCACTCTTTCTGGAGATTCACAATCTTAGAACTAGTAGACTGCCCTAGAGTCCGAGAAGGACAGACGTCTTTTTGACTTTTGCTAGTGATTGTACACTTACTACAAATTGTCAGTCCTGCTTAGAAGGCTTCAACTTTTTAACGTTCCCTGAACATGAATTGGGCTTTTGGTGTGACCACACCTTCACCTAGATCACAATTGTATATTCCTTTAGTTAATCATCCCCCTATGACTTTTGAAACCTTTTTTTTGTTTTGTGACAACTTCCCTTTACGGTGCTTGAATTGACGAGTCCGAAAAAAGATAATTTAGGCAGTGTGAAGGTAATCTGCATCATTAGAATTAAGATATTGTTCCATGGATTTCTCAATGCTTTTGAGGTGACATCATACCCAAGTTGGCTCTAGAGACTGATATTCTTATTCAAAACTGTATTACAGGGGCCTTAGCTTCAATTGAGCTTTAAAGGAACCCATCAAGACAGCTGGCAAAGCTAAGTTTTCCTTTAGACCTGGAGGCTCTCATAGCCTACACACTGGAAGAAGTTCCAGTTTTTGGACAAGGCTGTATAGCGTGAAGCACAATGAGGTTGCTGCTCCTGAACTGGCTCTGCTCCTGGTAGTAAACTCCTTCTGTGTTTGATATGTACTTCAGCTGTGCTGGGTAAAATCTGTCCTCACAGGCTATTTTAGGTTAGCTTATACCTTCACAAAAAACAAATCACTGTATTGTTAAGGATGAATTGCCATTGTATTTCCTAAGGGTTTGCAGAAGGTTGATTGCGATGCAGTATAATTATTTGAAAACCTTTTACTAACATGACATTATTTTGTACCATAACCATTCATTATTGTTATTACAGTTCCCACAATAGGCACCAGCATTCTGCCCCTTACACAGCATAGAAAAGGTGAAACCAGACTGGCAACCCACACATCAAAGACACTTCTGTCCTCCCTATTACAGTCATCTGTCACTGCTGTTAGGAGATGGATATGAGGGCTTAGCAATATATTGACTATTAACAAAAGTAAAAATTTGCATATCAGTATCAGCATTGTTCAGGCTGCAGATTTTGGGGTAAGAAAGAGCGTTTGAAGCAGCTGATGGATGCAGAATACTGGAACACTGCTAATTTACATTCCTGGGGATGGGAAATGTTCACAACAGCTTATGGTAAGGTATCTAAAACAATTGGGTGAATATCTCAGGAGTCTGAAAAAATACACTGTACATCTAGTAGACTAATTTTTAAATACTGGCCTTTTAGACATTGCTGAAATATCTGTGAACTGGGAAAGAATAAAACACTTGGTTACTGTCGCAGAAATACGTAAAATAAATACTAAGCATCCCCACTAGTAAAATGTATGCAAACATCAAAATGATCATCGGTTCATTTGTTAAAAAATCTGCTTTTATGGGTTGTGGAATAAAATCACAGACATGTTAAAAACACATGCATGATCTAATACATAATAATAATCACTAGCAATTAAGTAGACTCTGGCAGTACTATAGGTACAACAGAATACCCAATTTAAGAGAAAAACGTTATGTAGTTTATAAATCTGCATTTATTGTAGTATCTAACAATCAGTATCTGATTTTTGGTATATAAGAGGCACGTAAGGTTGGAGGCATGAAGCAGAGAAAAACCAAAGCTTATAGAAGCAGTATATTTGCAATGGACACCACCCCCAAAAAGGCTGACACCTGCGTATTAAGTGATAATGGATAGGTTGTAATGCTGATCAATCAGTGTTGTATCTATTGTTTAAGTATTTGTAAGATGATCACAAGAACCACTTATGCAGTTAATGAAGTTGTGCTTGTCTTGTGGGAAGCTGTTTCATAGTGGGTCAATGTTTATAGGTCATTTTGGCTGTTTTGAACTGTTTTGTTTACACTTTAATGGCATTAAACTAACAGCACACATTTTAAGTCATCATGCCTGAAATAACTTTTATTTACTAGCAGGATTACCATTGTGAAGTGATTTTGCACCTTATGTGTTATGATTATTGAGTAGTTTAAGTGCTTAATGGTTTTTATACTTTGGCTATGTACCATATACTGTACTTAGTATCAGAGCACTGTTTTCTGGGACTAAAGAATTCTGTTAGTTTTGTACTTATTTTTTGCCTCAGATAAAACATCTGTGGTCATTATTGACTCTTCTATACTGATTGAAAACAAATGTTTGACATTTGCTAGGTCCAGATGAATAAACTCAAATGCTTGGTATACTACATACTGAGGGCTGCCGGGGATGCTAAAAATCTCAGTTGTATTTATGCTGGATTTACTGTCAGCTTTCATCTTCCGGCTCAGCTGCTTTGAGTTCTGCCGCTCATGCAGTGAAGTATAGCGTTGTATAGTCTACCCCTTCCTCCCTCCTTGTCCATTCCAAAACATCTTGTATTGTATTCACAGAATATAGGACTTTCTCTGAATGGACAAGGGGAGACCCTGACATTCATACACTAGACAATTTAGAAAAAAAAGCCTTGTATTCTCGACGGGAGGAAGAAGGAGAGAAATTAGAGGTAACTAAGCTGGACTCAGCAAACATCAAAAAAATAGTTTTCTTCCTGGAATGCCACTTAGAGTCAGCTCTACAAGATGAAGAAAACCTGGAAACATAACCTTTTGGGTGAACACAATATTCTGATACAACCCCTTTATGTTGCAGAAATAATTTTCCCACCAAGAGCTGAATTTGTGCAAAAGTGACACAACCGCAAGCGTGCTAAAAATTCAGAAGGGGAAAGGGGGTTGAACGCACCTTGTTGTATAATTTCTTCCTATTTCTTTCTAATGCCTATCATAAAAAAGCAGGGAGCCACCATGGGTTAGATACCAGATACACTATCAGCAGCAGACTTGAAGCATAGCTGCACTTTTATTTTTATCAAAATCAATATTGTAATGAGCTTAGCACACTTCTTAAATCAGCAAGATAAATATAATACCTTTTCCACATAACTAAGATTTTGCCATAATTAGGTCTGCCTAACTTAATTTTGTTGAAAATAAAATCACCCAAAATGATGGCCTCTTGCATCATCGCTAGCTGTCCATCTAGGCTTCTATGGAGGAATGAATATACCGGACGTACTGTCCTGTGCTTTGCCAGCACTCATGGCAGAACCTAGCAAACTTTTATTTTATGTAGAAAAAAGGTATCACCTTTATCATGCTGTTTTAATAAGTATGCTAGGCTCATTACAATATTGATTTTTAAAACAAAGGTGAATTTGTCTTTTAAAGTAGAATCTACTAGGTTCCCACTATAAAGTAGATGGAATTCATCTCCAATTTATTTAGGTTTAGGTATACATTTTAAAGTGTAACTTTGTGGAGGTGTCTTGATTCTTCTTTATTCAGAAGCTTCTATGAAAGACTGTATCATATACACACAAGCTTTACTGAATTAGAGTTTATTTCCATCTAAGTAACAGTTGGGGCCTGATTATTTTCAACTTATTTAGATCATCAGGAATTAAACATTGCAGGAATAACATTTCCCAATGCAGAGATGTATTTTATACAAGGTAAAAGGCACTGTGCAAACACTAAGATCTGTGCTTCTGTGGGCAACCTGGCAAAAAAGGTCTAGGTTCATATTAGTGAAATCTAGCCCTGCCCTTACCATACGTATCTGCAATGGGACACTCAATGGAGGGAGACTGGGAACTTTAGTTTTATGACGACTATGTGTCTTTGTCTGTGGTCACTATAAAACGCCGTCTATGCCAGTACAATCTGGAAGCTCTGCAATGTGTAGACCTCACAGATTTGATTATGGGCATATTGCCAAAAAAAGTCAGGAGTCCTAATTATTTTTAAGGAAAAGGACAGTTTCTCACTGTAACCTGTGATCGTATTATTTTGATGTATTCGCCTACAGAAGAATAACCCTCCATAATGTGTATTTGTTGTGGACAACACACATCATTTGCAGACACCATGTTGGAATTTATAGCAAAAAAGGCAAAACAATTTTTTTTCCTTGATCTATGATATAACAAATTGGTAAAACCTGTGCAGTAAAATGCTATGACATCCAACAATAATGGATCAATATATTCAGTGCAGTAAAAATGCAGGCAGGTATTATGCATAGAGAAAACCATGCAGCTGTATGGATGCATAAAACATGCAGAACAAGCAATTTAAGTCCAGTCATAATTAGTTATAAAACTGCCTAAACAGTAGTTTAATTAGGAAAAAAGCACTGGAAATTATTTTATTGCTCATTTAATGAGCTTCAATAAAATGCCAAACATGAAAACGGAAAATAACAGTGTAATTTCTGTTGATTTATGTTCTTCCTGTGACTAATGCCTAGAATGGCAAGTAGGTGGCTGTTCTATAAAAATGGGATCAAACAAATTTTCCACTTGTTCTATCACTCCCTCCAACGGTTCTTTCTAGTTACCAGGAAGGAATAATATACATTTGCCATACCAGTCCTATGATACTATCCTATCATACAGCAATGAACAATGTACAAAATGCAGAAAATTTCCTTTGGGGAAAAAAAATGAAATTTGATAGATTGCTATTAAAAATTGCCCATCGCCATTTCCCTATGTACTACCTAGTTATTAAATACCAGAGTAGTGGAAAACAAATTGTTGCTGCACATAGCAGTCAAGCAGATGTTTGATGTCTCCTAAAATGATAAAAGTGACAGCGAACATCTTCTCTGTTGCTGTTGGCAACAAATGTTTCTCCAGCTTTTTAAAAATGAACTGTAAGTCCTCTTCATATCAAACTTCTTAGTTTGAAATATAGTATGTGATTATTTTCAGCAGTTTTTTCTTTTATAGCTTTTTGGATTTACTATTTGTTTAGTCGCTAAACTACTTCCAACATATCTACTCTTTACCCCATTTGCATAGACAGTGTTATTGTAAATTATTATTTATCCACAATATCTGAAGAAATATCTTTTTTCACCTTACTCTCTTTTGCATAGTACAGTACTTAATTCATTGCAAATAATTGGTGGGATTACAGGAATGTTATTTCTAAGTAGCTTCTAGTAAACAGGTAGCAGGTCTGCTGTAAGGCCATCAGGAGGTGGAGAAGACTTTACATGGATCATATTGTTTTTCAATTATTTAATTTTTTTAGATATGTATGAAAATAAGACCAGCATGATGTATATAATCATATCAATGTATGGTAAACTTAAAAAAAAAATGGTATAGTTTCTTACTGGGGGCAACCATATTTACTCGTTACTCATTCTCATGAGCAGGGCCCTCATTACTTAGAATTGTATTGCAACTGTATTGCCTCCCTTTATATTGTGAAGCTCTGTTGGCGCTATATGAAAATCCTGTATAATAATAATAATTCGATTATGCAGGCTCTGCTTCTTGCTTTGCAGTGCTATGCAATGGTTGTTCTTTACTGTGTCTGTGAGTCGGCCAACACATTGAAAACCATGCACTCCCTGTGTGATATATTGTCCCAACAGTTTTCTAAGAGTAACTAAACCCACAAAATTTGATATATTGCAGCTTACCAGTCCTTAAATTTTGTGGCTGCATCTGTTTTATTTTTTTTCCTCAATTCTCTTTCCTTTATTTTTACCTGGTGATTCTGCCAGTAACAAACTTCCTGACCTAGGGTGACGCTCACTCACCCTACTGTAACAGGACTAAGAACACCTCCTCCTCTCCTCTTCCCTATAACTTGTGTTGTTCTATAGTCCTCGGAGACAACTGGAACAACCTAACAGATGAGCAGAACAGAAAGCCCAGAAAGTTATCAGCTTACAAGATTTTGCGATCTACAGGTTTTTTAAAAACATACCAAACAGATATTACCAAATGCTTTCACTGGTATATTTAATAGACCAATAGGGACCAAATAAAAGATGTTCATTGTTAGGGTTTATATATCCTTTCAGCAGTCATTGTAGTATCTAGTATGTTGCTTCTGGTGGCTATCTACAAATCTAAGAAAATAATAATAAAAACCAAATGGAGCTTTTAAAAAATGCAAAGTTTTATCAAAAATTGCTTTAAATATACTTAAATATGTGCTCACTGAAAATCAATTTCCCTTTTTCGTTCCATGCATGCCACTGAATAAGTATTTGGGAGTGACTAGTGCTTTATGTGCTGTCTGTAAGGGTGGAATCCTACATAACGTAATAGGGACTTAGTGACAGGTTTCCTGTTATACATACAGCCTAACACTTTCTAATGTATGCCAAAACTCTTCAGATCCGGCACTTAGATTGAAGAGAACACTTAGGCTGAGGGATAAAGAAAGTGGTCTGCTGTCTGAGCTGCCCACACACACATAGCATAGCTATAACTAATGAACCTGCTCTCATCCACAACTTATATTTATTTATGATACTCAAGCTATTTTCACAGTTAACTCGTACATGGCCTCAAATGCAACTGGAAGATGAGTGTCAACCATAGAAAGAGCTGACATCCGATTGCTTTGGACAACACCTCCGAATGGTTTTTACTCCAGCTTTGTGATTAGCAATATGTAGCTTGGGATCTGCTGCATAATTCAGCATAAAGATAAACTGTTATATATTCATATACAATTCTATATAAATATAT
>NW_017306272.1:3220658-3266630 GCF_000935625.1 Nanorana parkeri
TTTCTTTAAATTTTTGCTTTGGTCCGTTCCAGCTTTTTCCCCCCGCAAGATGTGAAAAATGTGCATAGAAGAAAGTATACCAGATGGGCAATTCGCTTCTGCAGTACAATTCACCTCTCACCGAGTTACAATGTGTTTCATAATGGAAATGAAGCTATCGGTTTACAAGTTACTAAACAGCTACATAAAATTTTACAAAGTGAAGAGCCATTACTTAGAGCTTTGGACACATTCCGTTTCCTATCTTTCTATGTACATATCATTAATCACTGTTGAATCAAATGCACTTTTCTTTGCCACCATTTATATGCCGTTTTTAATTTAATGTCTGCTAACCAGGAACATTTCCCTTCAAGTGCAACTGAAGCCAAATTTGTTTCCTTAGTTTTGGATATAGTGGAGAGGGATTAGAACACCTGTCAGGTTTTAATTGCTGTCTCTGTTCAGGTATTGGAGATTCCCCATCTCTGTTTGTCCTGGGGAAAGTGAAAGAAAATCCCAATTTTTGGCTTGTCATTAGAACAGGAATAGATGGGAAATCTTCCGATGGGGGCACTAGTTCTGGTGACTCTGTTGACCACCAGGGATTTCCTCTCACTTCCTGTTGTGTCAGACAAGAAATGAAGGGAAGCTCCCCAATATGAAAAGGATGGCAAAAAAGCTGACACTGACACTCCCTTACTCTAAGTTTTGGCTTCAGTTCTACTTTAGGTACCTGCAGATTAAGGGTTGTTTTTTTTTTCATTTTCTTCTAAGAAAACAAATTAAAAACTTTCCAGTCTTAATCGTTACACCTACAGGCTTAACTGGAAAAAAACCCAGCACAATTACAGTGTAATACAGGCAGCCTCTCACCTAGTGCTAGGGTCACACAAAATATTTAATGCTTTTGATTTTGATCATTTAGAATTGCTGCATCAAAGTGACATTTTTACTATTTAAAAATAATAAATACAAGATGCAAAGAAAAGCATGAATACTTGTTTAGTTTACTAATTTGTATTGAGATTGTAGTCCATCACAGGAGGGAGCTTGGAGCAGTGGCTACTTTACAACACACACAGGGACCATGGGGAACAAAAGTACCCTCTTCAGAAGGACAGTGTCAGCACCAATTCAGAGATGATTTGAGGATCTACAGCTGAGTGATACACAAATAAGATACATTTTTGTTAATAGGTAAGGTACTTGAATGTATTTTTAACTCCTGGGTTTAATATTACTTTATTTTCCTGCTGTCTACACCACCGAACTCCACTAACTTTAAACAATAACTTTGCTGAATAAAAAGTCTTCATCCAACACTACAAACTGGTGTGTAGGATGTTTGCATTCCCTGCTGTGCTCAGTCATTCCTTTCAGCGGCGTTATTGTCACTACAAGACACAGGGGCAGTGGAAAGATCCAAAGAGAGCAGAGGGGAACCAGGCATTCAACACAACTGAAACCATGCTGGAAGCCAGAGAGTATCCAGAGTTTTTCCATTTCAGTATATTTATCGATTTTACAAAGCAATGAAAGTAATGTCAGGGTAATTGTAATGCAGCATTTCTAAATGATCAAAATCAAAGGCATGATCTCTGAATGATCTACTTTTTTCAGCCAAAGAGCCTATTGTCTGACAGGTCTGTAGGCATTGAATGCTGTGTTGTATAACTCTGGCCTTACTATATTGCTTCACTTACTGACTATTCCATTTACATTTCTACAATTCTATATCCTTGTCACGTTCCCTATCACTAAATCTGATCTAATTATTCTTATTTTGGGTCCTTCAAAATGCCTGGAACATAGCTTTCTTTCATGGCAAACTATAGTAAATAGTCCAGGTATGTCTTCTGTTGGTAAACAGACAACCACGAAAACTATAACAATCTGAAAGACCCACAGACATGTGATGATCTCATGTCTATGGGAGCATTGGACACCCACTAGCAAACCATTTTAGAGGAAATGATTGACTGGACAGATAAGAAAGCCTGTTCCAGTTGCTTTAAATCTCCACTACAATAAGCAATACAAGCAGCATGTGGCTTCTCAGTCATCTGGTCATTTCCCTTCTCTATTGACACGTCTAAGCATACAAGTTTATCTAGTGCTATCCAGTTTTCTGTGGTTGGGTAGATCATGCTTGCAAACTGAATTGCCCTCTAATGACTAGGAGCACTCTAACTGAAGCTACCTTACAGACCCAACAGAAAGTGAAACATCTCCCTGCATCAGAACATGTTTTACTGTCAAATGCAGTTCTGCAGCAATGATCACCGTGCTGATGATTAGAGTAATGTGCAACTTCAAAATGCAGTTGGGCATGCGATGATTAAAAATGCCTTCAAAAATGCAAGTAAAATTCAATATTTTGCAAAGTAGCCCAGTAGAAAAGTAGGCCAGATTGGACCCAGCAAACCCACATGACAGCACACTATACATTTCAAAAAACTCTAGCTTCAGCTGTCACCCTGCCACAGGGAATTCATCCTGTTTTCTTCATCCCCTAAAAATTCATTTGTGCAGACTGATCAGTATTTGTGTACGAATGGATTTTACACATGTCTTTTGAAATTCTAAGTTTACAGGTCTGTTCTAGTGCATCTGTGAAGGTTTTCAGTCATCCAGGTCATAGCATAGCCGCTGGTAGTAAATCAAACAAAACTGGATTTGCTTCACTTCTCATCCAGCTTGATTATGGAGATTGCACTACCCATAAAGGTTTAAAAGTCAGGAAAATTCCTCCCATCAGATGAACTGCAGAAGCCACTTGGATGAGTAGTGAAACATTTGAGAGAACATTCAAAAAACCCAGTTGGGTTTGCTTTACTAACCCTAGATATTCTACTCTATCATTAATAAATTATGGGATAATGCAGTTTCCATACTATGCCTGATGAACAGACCTGAACTGTCTCAAAAGATTGCAGTTTTCCCCAGGTATTCAATTAAAACGTATCTAAACCCAAAAACAAAAATGTTATTATTGCAGCTTACCGGTACTTAGATGTGGTGGCTTCATTAGTTTTTTTCAGGCCTTTTTCATTTTTTTTTTCACCTGGTGATCCCGTGAATAGAACACTTCCTGCACCTTCATTTCTAAGCTTGTTTTCTCCATTGTTTCTTTGGGGGTGGCCATGGAGGTCGCACAGGTTGGAATTCACACATGTCTGTAGATTGATGGGGCTAGTAGTTTACACAATAAATATAATGGTCCTTGTACTTTCTTTTGAGCTTACAGGACGCCACAAGGTCACTGCATCTCTAGGAAAACCAAGAGGTATTTTCTGTATAGCCTGCAGAAATGGAAACTAATGCTGCCACCATATCTATGGACTGGTAATATAAATGTATACACTGGGTGGCCAGATTATTATGATCACCCCATCAGTACTTCGTTGGGCCACGAGATGACTCCACGGAATGACTTCCTTAGGCCGCCTCATGACTCCACGAGATGTTGAAAGGTGATGCGAGGAATCTGAAACTGCACTGTTGCCCTTCTGTTGTCTTGTACCAGTCTTGCCACTCTCCGTTCTGCCCTAACATTGACTAGTCGCTGAGGCCACAATTTGCACGTTCAGACCCAGATTTTCGGCTGACAGTCCAGTCTTTAAACACTTTAACAACAGCTGCTCTTGAACATTTAACTAATTTTGCTGGTTTGCTGATAGTCGCTCCATGGCTCCGAGCGGCAACAATCATCCCACGCTCAAAGGCTGTTAAATCGTGTTGTTTACTAATAGTTGTTTACTAACTTGTTATAGCTAATTATAGCTAATTTGCCTACAAATGTCAGGTGGTCATAATAATCTGGCCACTCAGTGTATACATTTTGTTTTGGGGATTAAATACACTGATACAATGGTATAATTTACTAATAAATGTTCTTTTTGTTATCAGTGACTAACATTGTACAATACTCTGCTACATAATTACAATTTTAAATGAATAGTTGTACACATGATGTCACAGTTGCTCTTTGTTAAGTACTGTCCTTATCTCATTCATCTTAATGATCTCTTTGGTTAATTCTGCAATATTCTGGCTATCAAAATAAAATTCATTAACTATAATTTAAAAAAATGTACTGAGTTCCATCTACATGAACACAATATGAAATACACCAAGAAAGGGGTTGATGTGATTATCACCATCTATTATTATGAGTTGGAGCTGGCTTTTAAGCCAATGATATGAAGTTATAAATACATGTGCAAATGTTATAAACTGCAAAAAAAAGGAGCTTGGTCCATTAGATGACAATTGTAGGGCTACCGTATATTTCTATGTAAATGCATTTTGTTTTTGTATTGCCACAACCAATAGCATGAATAACGTGTACTTTAATCATTTCAAAGCTGCTTGTGACAACATATTAATGCCACAAGCCTTAAAGGATCCCTCCACACAAAACTGATACTTATTTTTTGGGTAGGTTTAACCACCCACTGGCTTCTGTACATCTCTTGAGAACTAACGTGAATCTGAATTTCCAGTTTCAGGGCCATCATGTAGGTCTCTTACTTTCCCTGTAAGATTTTCACCTATTTTAAATTATGGTGGATGCTACAGTTGTAGCAGATGGAGTGAGGCTCCATTGTGGTGGGAGGTCAGTACAGAGGAGCTATCAGTAGCGGGATAATTTAAGGAGAAAGACGCAGGGAGATAATTTTGTCTCAGGTGGTGCACTCCAAAAGGAGGTGTGGGACAAAGCTCTCAAATTGCCTCCTGGCTGATACTTGGTGTTAGGGGCACCAAAGAAACTGAGGAAGGTTTCAGAATCTACATTTCTGTCTTGTTTCTTTGTGTTCAATTTGGGGAGAAGAGATGAGGCTTAGCATCTGGAGTGGCGGGGCAACTATTTTGGCATCATACCTGAAGTGTATGTTTTATGTAAACTGTCTTTAACTACAATTTAAAATGAGCATGTCAAAATAATCAGTAGATCCAGAGATACAGACATCTGCAAATATATTGGTCCCTTACTGTGATGGTTGGTGTCACTGACAATAGGGAAACTCTGGAGGTGGTGGGGGGGACCAAGTTTAATTGTTGCAGGCAAAAGTAAAGCTTTACATATCTGTTCATCTGTCAGTATCTGTCGATCTACTGTTTTACAGACATTAAGTTTTCACCATGCATGACCACTGCTTATGCATTTTTCATTATATGCCTATTTTGTGCTGGCTAGCTTCCTAAAAGGGAAGCTTTAAAATTAAAAAGTCAGACTTCCTAATGATTTAAAACAAAATGTTTGCCTTAGAGCAGGCCCCATGCATAGGTACAAGCCCACCTGGCATCCCACAATTCAATGAGCGCTCCTCGGTAGCAAGTTACGTTGCTCTAATTAAGTAGCAGACTGCAGTAGTGAAAGGGTTCATTTTCAGGGAACGTTCTTATGTCAGATGTCAGAAAAGTCATGACACCAGTGACAGTATGGGTCTAGGATCTTCTAGGGTCACAAAAGAAGGTTTTCAGCTTAAAAAAGGCAATAGAAGACACCAGTTCTAAGAAAGGACTTTTAATTTAGTTTTAATTTATCAGGATGACATATTTACTCTAAAGCACAACTCTCAACTTAAGTTGGCCACCACTTATATTCTTATTCACTATGATACAAAATGGCAATTTCACTAGGAGCCAGTGACACAACTGGTATAATTATCTCAATAGTTCCAAATATTTGAGTGTCTGACAAACTGTTCCAGCTTACAAAATGGCTTGCTCCATGGTGTGCAAATAAAAAGCACACTTTAAATGCACAATTAATACTGAGTATTGGTAAACTGTACAGGAGTACATGGCTACACATACTGGCCTGCCTGTTTAGCATAAAAAACAGACAAGCCTTAGCCACAATGTATACACATGTCAATCTGTCAAGCTACAAAACTGAGAAAATTCAGATGACCGTAGAACAGCTGAGCCTTATTTTTTCTGCTGGTTAAAAAAGAAGGGGAAAAAATGAAAAAAATACAACTATGTTTCAACAGAGGAAACAGAACCAAACCATAAAGCTTGATTCCAATCAATGGTAACATAAAAATGCCATTCTTGTGTTACCTTTAGTGCTTATGTTCATATAATTTCACTTATGTTCTGTCCATAAAAAAGAAAAAATCTAACTAAATTAGCACCCTGGGGCATTTTAAAGATATAGATTTTTTTTTACACATGGTGTACTAATATATATTTGTTCCATTTTTATAAAAGGCTATCTGATTTCCCATAAAATGTAGAAAAGCAATAAAAAAGAAAGCATTGGACTAAACAATTCCAAAGTAAATGCTTGCTCAAAAATATATATGTATATATATATATATTTATATATATAATGTATAAAAAAAAGGCCTGTACATTGGTTTTGGTTGACTGGGTTAAATTAATAAAAGTACAGTGCATGCTCAGACCTGATTTGGGGTTTGGAAGTTTCTATAACAGTTTACACATACAATAGGTTTTTCAAAAGTTGCTATCTTTTGGTTAATATTTCTAACAGCAGTATGCAGTCATAGTTTTACAGGCAGCATTATTATATTTATTTGGTACCAAAGAGAAATGTAAACCCGTGCTTTTTCCAAAAGGCAGGGATGTCTGCATTTGATTCTGGTATGACTACATTGAGTCCAGAGACACAATAACACAAAAATAATGTAATAATGCTGACTGCACCTGTTTGTTACATTGCCCACGATACTTGTCAACATATGATGAGAAGGAGTTTGTATATGGCATGATTTGCACTCAGTTATTTTCATTCATCAAGGAAAGAGTGTCATGTGTTTCTTTCTTGACAATGTTAAATGGTTCCCTTTAGTGAAAAACTCTGCAATTAAAAACATTGCATCCGATAAACTTCTTACAATCATTTTTACAGTGGTGGTTGGCATATGAAATAAAAAAGCTAATTGGTTCCTCTTGGGTGGTTAAAGGGTGGTTATTTCAGACATTTTGGTAAATGAAACCCAATGAATTTCCCTATCACTGTCTATATTCTGAAATAAGGAAATAGTGAGTTTGACCTATGCTACTGCATTAATTCCTCCAACTACTAACTATGGATGGAGGAAGACAAATATGGGTAGGGTGTTTCATGTGGCAGTAGTAGATGAGGGGAAGCTGTATTTCTGTTGATGCTTCAGGAGGTAGTGAAGAAACAATCACTTTTTACCTACTTAAGGACCACTAGAATTCAGATGTTCTGGGACTTTAAAGGGTTTCTTCATCAAGATTTAATTTTTTTAGGTAAGCCTACTCTTAGATCTAAAGTACAGCTACAGCATAGTTACATTTCTCTTTCTTACTGGTCTGTAGATTTTCTGAGATTGCCATACTAGTTCTTAAGGTAGGAGTGAGTTTTTTTTTGACATTTGCAGCATGAAGATGGTCATCAAAAGAGAAAATTCTACAGCTTTAAGAAGCAACATAGCTGAAAGCATGGAAAGCCAGATCAGAGGTCCAAAACCTAAATAAATGTGTTAATCACATCAAGTGTGATAAGCCAGCATTGAAACACATTTATTAAAATATGTTAATAATAATGTTTTGAGTGTTAATGAATCTATATAAATTAAGTAATATATGTTTAAAATTATGCTTATGTGAATCATATAATGCATCAGGTGTGCAACCCAGAAGATACTGAGCACCTAAAAAGACATTGTTGCGAACAGAATAAGAAATATCTCATAGCCACATGTGGCTTAGGAGCCATGGGTTGAGGACCACTAAGTTTGATGAAGAAACCCTTTAAAGAGGCACTTGGCAGCCAATTGATTTAGATACAGTTTGTGGAGATTAGAATGCAACATATTAGTATAATAATTAACAGAATATGGTTATCTTTTATAACACACAAGTTTCACAAAAAACTGTCAAGAGATGGCATTTGATTAGGAATAATGGCATTAGAGCTTACTAAATGTACAAATATTTATAACAGTCCTTAAGCATTGGAACATGACTTGTGTATTATAAAACTGGTTTGTTGATTTAAAATGGCAAAAAGAAATACACTAGAAATGTAACAGGTAGTAATGTAAAAAAATTCAACAACACTACATTTAATGTCCAAGTGCAAGCACCTAAATCTGGTCTTTGAGCAGAAATGGCTATCACCCTATTTCCATAAATGATAACACAAAAAAAAGGGGAAAAAAAAAGATTCAGGCCACTTTGAAGACTGTTGAAAAAGAAACCAAATCCGAAATGTTACTATGTACATAAATGCTTCAGTTCACAAAGTAACGCAATGTACCAGAATACCGAGAAAGCGTCACACGTTTCCCAAAACTGCTAGCATAGTATTTGCATAAATCCCTTTTCTTATAAGGAAAAAAAGAAGACACAGTTTGAAGGAATACTATAAAAAAAGAAAGGCAAGGTCTTTCAATGACTGAAGAGACTTCCAGGATTGAAATAAAGTTGAGAAAATGTTTGTAAAAATGGAAGATCTGATTTAATACCAAACTCCCGAAGGCAGTTTTTGAACCCATTGTTTCAGAGAATCGTGTTTAGGTCTGTTCTGTGGTTGGCAAGAGGGTTGAGAGAGGAGCTTCCAACCATATCACTGATGGAAGAGGAAGTTGTGATGGTGTTATGCTGAATGACTTGCTGCTGGGAACAGGCAGGAACCGGACTCTCAGGCGGGCTGTTTTCGGGACCTGAGGATGACATTAGCATAATGTTTTGTAATCAGCTAAAATATTGAATACAAAAAGCATTTATACTTTTTAAAGAGAGTAAATCCTGTAATTTTTCAACTATTAAACATACTAGCATCATCTCAATTTCCATTTTTGCTGCTACACTAGATCATGAAGACAGCAGACTTGCATTTTGACAGTTGAATCTCATGTATTTTCAAGGCTACATGGGCAGTAAGTTCCTTGCAGCATCTATTCAGGGTGGCCGTGGAGCTCATATACATCTTGATATACCTAGACCATCTCTAATGGGAATCTCATCTTGCTCTAATCGATCTCAATTATACTTTGTCAAATCCAGTCCCAGTTACCGATACCCATCCCAAAATGCCCATTAAAAGATCTACATGGCCAGGTAAAGACTATAGACACCCAAAGATGAAATCACCTCCCTATATCAAAGCCTACGCATGGCGTAGTCTACTAATTAAATTGTTAGCTCAGTTGCTTTCCAATAATTTTCCAGATCGCATATTCTTCCATAACAATCTATGTGTCAGATTTTAGCGTTACAGGATCATTCTTACACATGTTTACAATAGCAGGAAGCACCACCTGGGCTGTTTTACAAACTCTGGAAAATAATTAACAGATTACACATTAGCAGCCTAATGCTGAGCTTGTCTTATCCTGCCTGGATAGATGTAGAGATGAAAAGTTCTCTATGATTCCTAAAACAAAAGAAGACACAAGATCTGGGGGGGTCAAAAGGAGTTATACCTATTAATTCAGTAACTGTCTGTTTTTTTACAAGGTAGCTTTAAGACATTAGTGGGTCCTGACCTAAGTCCTCATAGCAAGTTTTTAAGGGAAATAACTTTAATTAGTTGGTATGTTATTCAATACAGTGAGTATTAAATGTAGTAGAAGATTTTTTCAAGCGAGGATTCTCTTTTCTTTTTGTGACCACTTCTTTTTTTGTTAGGATCCAATTGTGGCTCCTTCTTTTAGCCACCCCAAGAGAATTACATTTTAATAAAGCTGTCCTACTCTATAGTGAGAGGACAGCAAATATAGGTATTGTTCTCTAACTGCCGTTATGTTGCAAAATACAGCTGACCCATAAAAAGACATAAACGTGCCCCCTGTCATCTAACTTGCTATTTGCTGCTGTCTGCTACATCTGTTTGTTTACTTAACATTTCCCGTGATAAAAGAAGAGTGGTTCCCTCTCATTGTAATTTGTCAATAGCAGAAACATGCAGCTTCACAATGAATTTTTTAGGTTGAAAAAGGCAGTGATTGTGCTATTAGTACTAGAAAACTGGATTAAGGAAATCATTTGAAAGATTTAGCCTAAAATGCCACTATAACTAAACATAAACCCTCTGACTCAAGACATTAATACATGTTATTAAAGTGTATCTTAAGCGATTATTTGTATTTGGTGTTGTATAGAGTAGGAACCGTTTATCAACCCTGTTCATTTTTATTGCTCTTTGTCCTCACAGCGGAGAGTCACCCTTTCTAAATTGTCCTAATAACCATTGTCACTGGGACCGAACGTAAGGGAAAAATCACAAACTTCTAAGTTGTCAGTTGAACAGGTATAGAGGGGAAGTCACTAATTGAGAAACTTGTGGCAATGACAATGTCTAAGAGAGTATTTACTATTTACACATTTCTCTCCCCTCAAAAAAAAGAAATATTTTCTTAAATATGTTTAGCTGTGATATGTATCTGAAATGCTTTAAATGTCTCTGTAAATGTTCCCATCAACTTGCAACTACAACTTTTACGGATCTACAAATTATTCCTAAAATAAATATTGCTAGCTGATGTGAAACACAACACCATGCTGATAAACAAGGATATTATAAATGGTGTATTCAATGGTAATAACTGCTGGGTAAATTAATGGGCGGTTACGTGAGAGACTTCTAAAGCTGCATCAGGTTTCTTTTTTAAACTGCCGTACTTAATCATAGGAGGTGTTACATGATGTATAATAAGCTACATGCTGCACTACACAACCTACAATAACACCTCTCAACTGCTTATTATATCCAGCGTACACCTGCATTATGATTGAACACTGTCAGAGCAATTAGATATGTTTTATGTCTATAATTATAAACATTTTATTTACAGATAACCATTTACAGTGACAGAGACCTTACTATTTCTATTATATGATTATTGGCATAGAAGCTGATAAAACATTGTAGCACACAGAACAACATCTATCTATCTATCTATCTATCTATCTATCTATCTATCTATCTATCTATCTATCTATCCATTATCTATCTATCTATCTATCTATCTATCTACTGTATCATCCATCTATCCATCCATCCTACAGAGGAGAATTTATTTCTTAAAATTGACATGTTGTAAAATTTCTGGAAAATGACAAAAGACATTTTACACTTAATATTTAAAGTATATCTAAAATCAAAATATTTTTTTTTTCAATTTTCATAGTGTAGGGAATAGATAGATTTAGATCGGCATTAGAATAGATTTTTTCTTCACTTCCTGTCACACAGACACTACAAGAAATGACAGGAAGTCTCTCCAAAGGGAGCAAAATCTTTATTTGTCAGGGCAAAAAGTGTCCTTGTTGGTACACTTCTTGATTTTGCAGTACCGGTGACAATGGTTACCAGAACAAATAGAGGGGTTGATCTTGTGGGGACACAAACAGCAATAAAACATTGATAGGGTTGCTAACTCTTCTACACTTTATCCATTGTAGATAAACTTTCAATAGACACCAATTGTGACAGTGAAGTAATGTTGCAGGTAGTCTAGTAAGGTAGACTACAAATAATTCTTGAATGAATGCTGTTACTCTGAAATGGATCAACAATTAGCAGCATATGTACCAAAATAATGGGTGCGATTTTTTTGAAAAGTGGAAAACCCCTTTAACTTGAACCTTTAGTGACCATTCTTACCCTTTTGAATAAAATAACAGATGTTGTTTTAAATTTTAAATATTATTTCTATCAGCAGCAGTCCACTTAATTTTCAGGTTGCCATCATTCTGTGTAGCTGATCTTGTTGTTGGCATATCTATAAAGCCACATTTTCTAATTTGCATCTCCTGGGCTGCAATAACTGTGCCTACTTGGCTGTATATGCCTCATGGAAAAGAAATACATCTATTTTGCATGTAGTGAAGTGTTATTCATTTTGAGAAAGGGAAGTGAGCCACCTGTATACCATACTCCCAATGGCTAGGATAGTATGTGCTGCTAAGGAGGGGGAAGATAGGTAAATGAGTTGCTTTGCCCTGCTTAGGCAAAATACAGGTTCATTTAAAGTTTACATAAAGTTTACAATTAGCTCCCCCCAGGTAATTCCCCTACCCACGGCACAGCTTGTGGTATCTTACTACCAAGCCAGGCCTTAGATAGTAAAACAAGAAGACCAATGACTTGAAAATGAATTGCTATATCTTTAAATGAAACTCAACTTACCATGAACTGGGCAGCTTTTGAGTAGCGGTACTCATCCTGCATAAAATGGAAAATTCATTTTAAATGCTTTAAGCAGCTCTCCTGCACTGTGATGTTGGCTTAAAATAATTCTTGCAAGAAGTCCAAAGATGACATCATATAAGCCAGGTTTAGAAAAAGAAAATGTAATTGACTTTGTGTTGTAAAGGTATTGTATTTTTGTATGTGTAAATGCTGAGAAACCACGCAGTATGAAGGGATAATAATGCAACATTTTAGCTTATTATAGAGCTAGTATGCCATTATATAAAACACTTTCTTAGTCTGAATATTGGAAACCTTTGGCTCTGTGTCATGGAATAACAAGTCATGGTATGCTGGAATGTTCAGTTCCTTGAGCTTTTAAAAAACTGTGTTTTATGCATGAAGAGCCAAGGGTTAGCTGCAAGCAGGAACAGTCAACATTCAAACATATTTGCAACTTAAGAATGTATTCCACAACAGAAACATAACATAGGGTTTAGTATATATTTTCCTGATGTTACATTTATGAAAAAAAACATTAAAGAGGTTGACTTGAAACTACAAACTTTTCTTTGCAAATTCACCCTTCTGCCTCTGGACACATCCATACATCACCAAACTGGAACAACAAAAAGGCCATTCACCCTGACAAGTAGAGTACATAGTATATCATGGGTTGTTTGCCATGGACACAGACAACATCTGGCAAAGTTGTGCCTCAAGTAGGTTTGAATGCCATTCTTGATGTAACTGCAGTAGACTAATCTTTGGACAAATCTATTGAATATGGATGAGTGTCCTTTAGAAGAACAGTGGTTTTGCATATTATGTAAATTTACATTATTTCCAGGCTTCCAGCGCTAATTAGAAATCCATCCATATTTTGTTTCATATCATAAACGCCATGTATGCTCCTAGAATATCCTTTTTTGCAGCCGCTGATCTCCTCCCGTCTTTTTCAGGTCCTTCTTGTCTACATCCATTTAATCTAGCATCAGCTGAACATCATAGTGACAGCAGTGAACTATGCCCCACAACGTGTGTTGACACAGCCATCTGTAGTCTCCATCATGTGACAGAGTAATAACACAGGTATACAATTGGGAGACAGTTGTCACACCATAAAAGGAAGTGCCTAAACAAGGACCTTCATAGCAGGATGACTAGACATTAGTAAAAGCTGCAGATTTAAAAAGACTGATAACAGCTTTTGGAATTACATAAACAAGTTACAGCTTATATGAGATTTACGTGATTATGTTAATATCTACTTTATCCCTTTATTTACACAAAGGTAAACTTAAGCACTGCTTTGATGTTTAAGTCTGTTTAAGACTATGGTGTATGGATAATAAAGGGTTTACCTATTATACAAAGACTTTCTTGCTAATGGGCCACATTTTAAAACTCAGGAATAGGAAGGTTTACATAGTCACATGGTGACTAGAGTCTCCTCCAAATCTCAAACTGCCATTTCTATATGTGCTATCAGACATAATGACTCTATCAGAGGGGTAGGCAACCTTGGTACTTCAACTGTGCTGAAATTCCAAATTCCATCATGCCTCTGCATCTAGAGTCATGGCTGTGGCTGTCAGAGTCTTTCAATGCCTTGTAGTTCAACAGCAGGAATGCCTAGGTTGCCTACCCCTGGCCTATAACATCATGACTTTTGCTAGTTCAAAAGTTATCAGCTATAACATAAGGGGAATGCGAAAACACACAGGAACAAAATAAAGTCCTTGCGTGTGTAGAAGTCTGCTGACTATATAAACAGAAAGGGTAGTATTATTAATGTTGGATTAACTATTATGTTATGTGGCATGTGTTTTACATAGCAATATGTCTAGTGGAGGTCTTCAAAGCATCTATGTAAATCTACACTGCAGAAATAGACACCACTTTCCAAATGAAAAAACATTTTACATCTAGAAAGCAGTGTTTATAGACAAAGTTTAAAGGGAATGTATAATGCTTTTTAGTTTTTTTATTTGATCTTTTATATGAAAATATTTTATTAATTTTTAATACAAACATTTTATACAGTGTGTATCATGACACACAGTTTTGGAGAGGATGTTGGGCTTTCTCATGAGAAACTCCAGCACTGCCTACATGCTTGCCGCCAGCCTCTGTATAACAGATTTGGCCGAAAGGAAGGGATCTTTTCAACTGATTGCATGGCACAGATATATAAACAACCCATAGCAATTTGTACTTTAGTCTGGAGCTTAACAATAGCCGGATGCAAGTAGTAAAAATTAAACACCCATTGAATATTTCTTATTAACCCGATTACAAAAACAAACTACTTTGTATGTATTAGCACTGAACTACAAATTAAAATAGAAATATATATGTAAAAAAACACTATACATTCCCTTTAAAGAACTCTTTGTAACTGTTAATAACCAAGAACATGTTTCCAAGAAGCAGATAAAGAAAAACGTATTTGTCCACATGTGTATGATGGTAAATTCATACAAAACGTTATACAAGAGACAGAGGGAGCGCAATGTATGAGCGGTTAGACACCTGTTTATGATGTCATGCTTTGACATTCTTGCACAGGGAAGCAGGAAAGCAGATTAAAGAATTTGAATTCTTATTAACTAACATGAATATGCTGCTTTATACAATCATTTTAAGACAAAAGTCTATGTTTGATAAGTCAAAATGCAATGCACAGAACAAAGCAACTATGAGCTTTTAGCAATTTATTTTAATCAATGCAAGTTGTATCCACCTTTTCATTGCTCTTTGCATTACTAAATAAAGACCAAAGGATTTCCATTGCTTCTACAGGAAGGCTGGCTTTCTTCAAATGTAATGCAAACAATATTATTTAACAAGAGCAAGGCTATGAATGAATTTCAGTAAACTGTGTTGTACAAGGTGTAGGATCATCTTATAACACATGTTTGTATAGACATCAGATAGGAAAAGGATCACCAGTGGGTAAGGCAGAGCACAGATTTTTCTGCATGAAGCATTGTCCACCTAAGTACTAGCAGCTTGTATGACATCCACTAGAATATGTAAATATGGAGTTGTGTTGGTAGTAGTATTCCCAGAATTTGTAGTTATATTAATTACATTAGCACTTATGGTGGACATATGTTCTTTTTGCCCAATATAATACATGCAGACAGAGGTGAAGTCAATAAAAATTGAGCTGTGTCACAGAAATGCTGGGCCCAGTGCAGGGTAAAAAGCAGCTGCTACTTAAAGCATTAATAAACTCAAGAACAAAAATTGAATATATTGCAACTTGCCAGCCATTAGTTGGGATGACCTCTGCTTTAGAGTGAACCCATGCTCATCCAACCCGGGAAGGAAGCTGTTAGTGCAGGTCCAATCAGTTGCAGGCCAGGGCATTCCCTGTCCAGCAGCTGCATGTAAACAAAGGGGCGGGATGCAGGTGAAGTGGTTGACATTATATGACAGCATAGCCATATTAGGTGAATATCACTGAACTAATATAGCCATTTGGCCCTTTAAGATCATTGATGTCACAGCATCCCGCCACTTTTTTTACATGCAGCTTCGGGGTGGGTAATGCCCTCGCCACATCTGATCGGGCAAAAACTGACAGTTTCCTTCTGGGTTCTGATGAACTTGGGCTTGGTCCGAACCCAAGCTCATCCCTAGTCCTTAAATGTGGTGCCTGCATTACTTTTTATTTTCAGGCTAAGAACATTTTCAGCAAGTACAGAAAATATCTGTTGATCTTGCCCGGAATGCAGCTTCTTTGTTACTTTTTGGAAGCAAAAACAAAACAATCAAAACTACTTTTCTTATCACCTAATTTGTAATAGAGATAATCTATAATGACATTAAATCTGGGTGGCAACCATGGCTCCCTCCATAGATACAGTAGAGTAGTGAGTGTAGCCACTCAGAGACAAGAAGTGTGTTTTTCATAGGATTACCCGATGAAAATAAAGGGAAAGAGTCTGAAAAAAAGAAAACTGATGCAACCAACACATCTAAGGACCGAAGGACTGAAGTTGAAATATAATAGTTTTTGGGGGGGGTTTCATACATTTTAATGTCTTAAGACTTTTTGCACTGTTTGGTCAAGTCAGACAAAAGGGCAACTGTATAGTTAAAATGTATGGGGGTAAATCACAATTCTGTTAACAATTGGTACTGTAGGTAGCTTAAAATAGATTTATGGTTAGCTGCAATTGCTTGGCTAAGGCTTATGTTAGGTCTAGGGTTAAAACAGTCTACATTTACTTTAGGCCACGGATTAATTTTAGGTATTAATATATGTGAAAGGGTTAGAGTGAAATGTTATCCAATTAAGGTTGTGGTTAGAATTGCATTGAATCATTTTTCAGATTAAAGTGTATTATCCATTATTATTTTTTGTAAAATGTCTGTGCTAAAAGACTAGATATTCTTACATTAATAAATGTCTTTTTGTAGGAGTACTAACAAGTGTTAGTTAGCACTCCTTCATAGGAGTGCGCCTTTAACTAATTCTGAATAGAGCTGGCTTATAGTAGTGTATTCTGATTGTGGGCCCAGGGTACTTTATTTAAACAAACTGTGAATTACATTGTATGTCTATCTCTTAGTGTAATGTCTGTTCCAAAACATACCTAAAGTGAACTAAACTCAGGAGTTAAACCTTAAAAATGCATTCAAGTACCCTGACTATTAACAAAAATGTATCTTATTTGTGTATCACTTGGCTGTAGATCCTCAAATCAACCCTGAATTGATGCTGACACTGTCCTTCCTTCTGGAGGGTGGCTACTTTTGTTCACCATGGCCCCTGTGAGTGTTGTAAAGTAGCCATCGCTCCAAGTGCACTCCAGTGATGGACTACGATCTCAATACAAGATTTTAGTCCATCACAGGAGTCAGCTTGGAGTGGTGGACTACTTTAGCTATTAACAAAAATGTATCTTATTTGTGTATCTCTCGGCTGTAGATCCTCAAATCATCTCTGAATTGGTGCTAAAACTGTCCTTCCTTCTGGAGGGTGGCTACTTTTGTTCCCCATGTTCCGTGTGTGTTGTACAGTAGCCGCTGCTCCAAGCTGACTTCTGTGATGGACTAAAAGCTTGTACTGAGATTGTAGTCCATCACAGGAGTGAGCTTGGAGCAGTGGCTACTTTACAACACTCACAGGGGCCATGGGGAACAAAAGTAGCCACCCTCCAGAAGGAAGGACAGTGTGAGCACCAATTCAGAGATGATTTGAGGATCTACAGCCGACTGGTACACAAATATGATACATTTTTGTTAATGGTCAGGATACTTGAATGCATGTTTAATATTTAACTCCTGAGTTTAGTGTCACTTTAAACTTATTTAACAAACCAAATAACTACATGCAAAATGCACTAACTTATAGCTGTGTCTTTTAGGTGGGGCTTCCTCCAGTAGAGCCAGCTCTCTGTTTGTACACTGCTATATATGTCCCATAGTTGGGAGACTCAGATAGTGTAGAGTTAGGGACCACACTTATTAGAGGTGCCTTGATGCGGCAGTATGTTTCCCCATATATTTGCAGATGTAAGTAACTAAAACATCTATTTTTAACCTGAGTAGTTGAACAGATTAGTTTGTTTTTGTTGCTGGCTATGCTGAAAGTGTGCTAGGGATCTTTTTTGTATTTTTTTGTATTGTTATGTTCAACCCAGACACTCTTCTAATTCTGTTTCTTTAATGGAAAAAGCTCCGGTGCTGTAAAGGCACCCCTGTATAACAACATTAAATAGCTATAGGTGTTTAAAGAACACATATAAACTATAAATATTATAGTAAGATAATGTACTTACTCAAGTATCCTTGTGACTCTTTCTGCATGGCAGTTATTGGACAATCTTTATGTGTAAGCAAAAGCTGTTTTAGTTGTGCTACCTCATTTTTCAACATGGAGACCTCATTCTGAAAGAGAACCCAAGAAGACTTTCATCAATACAATGGAAACCACATTAATATTCAGGATGCTGTCAAACACCTGAACAGTGAAACTACAGCTTCCGACACTCAGGTGACTACCCTTTATTTGCACATTTACCAATTTTTACAAGACAGATATCCAGCAATTAAACTGTTTTGCCTTGTTTTCAGACAATCACCTGAAATACCTTGACTTCACCATGTTGGCCTACGAAATTAACCTGTTTTTAACCAATAATAAATATTTCAAGACTATTTTCAAGAGTCCCAATCTTCAGTTACAGTTAACCACAGTTTTTCATGCTACAACATGTTAATTAGGCTAATACAGTCTATGTCTTAAATTACAACCCAAGACAGTTAAACAATAGAATTACTTACAAATTCATATTCAACGGGAGTCTAGATAATTATTGTTTTTAAAACTTGCTAACTAGAACACATGTAATTTGCCAGAATGTGAGATAATATCAGGTTTTGAAAGGTAGAAAGCATTTATTAAAATTCAAGGCTGCTTTTTTTATCCTTAGCCTTGGAAGAGACCTAAAATGATAAAAGCAGCATCATATTCTAGTTAATGAGCTCTACCTGCTTCTGATGATGTACTATATGCTTGTCACAGGTTGTTCAGGCCCACACTCTAACATACAGTTTATAAATGCTATACACAGCTTTGTTGCAGTTTCTGTAAATAGGGTTGATTTACTAAAGGCAAATAGTCTGTTCACCTAGCAAGGGAAGTTTCCCTTAGCTTAGTGAATGTGGGGAAATTTCACATTGCAGAGAATACCCAATCACGAGCAAGGAAAATGAAAAAACAGTATTTTTACATACATTGCTGTCTGTGCTTTGACCTGCTGCTTCCTTCTGTCCTCATATCACAGTTGGTCAGTGAGATCTTTCGTTAACATGATGGACCCAGAGAAAGGTTTGTAAGAGAGCAGGTCAACATACCAACTTGTGGTCTGAAGACAATATTTGGGTTTACAATTCTTTAACCTCCCTGGCGGTATTCCCGAGTGTCACTTACCTTGTCCCTGCAAGCCCGCGGTGTCCTCTGCTGTGTGCGCCTGGCCGATGCCGGCATTCGGCTTTCGGTTTCTAATTCCGAAGATTTACTAAGAATTACAGGCCTACAATATAAAACAACAAATTGGCATGAAAAACAATGTACCGCTTTGGCATGCTAAAATCCTGCATAATCATACCGCCAGGGAGGTTAAATACCATAGAACAGCGTTTCTCAACCTTTTTTTCAGCCATGGCACCTTTTAAAGGAAGGAAAATCTCAAGGCAACCGAATCTAAAATGCAAAAAATGTTAATGTAAAAAAAACGAGAAGTGGTCCACTTTGAAAAATCGAAACCAAAGCCTTATGAGGGGCCTAGACCATAGACAGGGGTCTGGTACAGATTTTAAGAGTGGACCCCAAGCAAAAAAGAAAAAAAAGTCGACATGGAGTTTCCTCTTTCACATCAGGAGCCCCACACCTTCCCATCAGGAGCCCCACACCTTCCCATCAGCAAACATTAGAAGGTACCCCTGACAAAGCCAGAAGGCACCCCAGGGTACCCTGGTTCAGAAAGGCTACTTTTGAAGAGAACAGGTTATGTGCAGACACTGCCCACATTTGATCTTGCTGGCACAGTAAGCCTCTGCTGCAGTGCACATAGACTGGCAGACAACGTGCTGACAGCGGGGAAGAGCCCAGTGAAGATGCATCACTGTGCTGCTTTGTTAACATTATCCAATCAGCATGTTTGAAGGGTGTTCTGCAACATACAGCTGCAGTGGTGGTTGCAGTCAGGCAGGGGTGTCTGGATGACACAACCTAGTGCAGAGAATCAAAAATCTACTAGCATGTGAAACAGTTGCCACATAGTCCCCCTTTATAAAAAATATATTTTTCTACACAAAATAGTATTAAAAAATCCCACAACCATTATAAATAATATACACTTCAAAAAAGAAGATGCTCTAGAACCTTGGTTCTCAACTGGTGGGTCGTGACCCAAAAGTGGGTCGCTGCATATCTTCCACTTTTCTAGGTGAGAGGCTCCTCAGCCTCCCCCTAGTGCAGCACTGTCAGTTCTCTCGCCAAGTGGCCATACAAAATATGCCGGGTGTCAGCTTCAGGTGGGATGGGATGGGGCTATGGCCACGAGGGAGTTCCATCCATATGTGCATTGCTTACATGTGTCCTATAGAGGTGCCTGGACCAGAGTGACATCACATTCTGGCTCCCGGCACCGCTACAAGGTGCACAAGGGAGCTATACAAGCGATGCACATATGAATGGAGCTACATCACAGCAGCCCAAACTGGACCCCAGGCTGAAGATCCACTCCAGTTCTTGTAAGGTAGGGAGACTTGGTGGACCTACCACGTGTTCTGGGGTGGCAGGTGTGTTGCATTGCCATTCATTTGAATGGCACCCCAAACGAACCTCCCACCCACAGTTCGATTGCCTGCACCTGAATGCACGGTACCGCAATGCTGTGCATTCCTTTGCAGTGCGACTTGGGTCATGACTTAATGACCAAGGACAAATGTGGAGAACCACTGCTCTAGAATGTAAAGCTATTTTTGTTCCGTGCTGCCCCTACTTGGGTGAATGAGCGTTCTCTTAAGCAATCGGTTTCACGTAGCTTGACATCTTTCAGGTGCATATGGCAATTGTTAATATTCTTAACCTTTCCACTTTAGCACTTAAATATAAAAGAGGGGGAGATAGTATCTTACCTTGGGGCACAGTGCTGACATATATTCTTTCATGGCCTGTATTTCTAACCTCTGCATAAACTGTGACATTATAACCTTTTAAATAAAGCTAAAGCATCTCTAAACTTGCCCATGTGTGAATTGAAACCAAGTGTCCTGTAATAGGATGCATATGCACATGTACATATATAACCTCAGGCCCATTTGGTTTTGAAGTCGTTTTCAAGATTTGTGTGCATTTACCATACACTTCTAAGTGACATGGGAGATAAACGTGCACCTTATGGTTAGAATCATAGTAATCTGACCCTATTGAGTGGGGGGACTTTTCTCTGGAAATTATGCTGATTGTGAATGCTATCTATCTATCTACTTACTATTTCTATTATATGATTATTGGCATAGAAGCTGATAAAACATTGTAGCACACAGAACAACACCTATCTATCTATCTATCTATCTATCTATCTATCTATGCATTATCTATCTATCTATCTATCTATCTATCTATCTATCTATCTATGCATTATCTATCTATCTATCTATCTATCTATCTATCTATCTATCTATGCATTATCTATCTATCTATCTATCTATCTATCTATCTATCTATCTATCTATGCATTATCTATCTATCTATCTATCTATCTATCTATCTATCTATCTATGCATTATCTATCTATCTATCTATCTATCTATCTATCTATCTATCTATCTATGCATTATCTATCTATCTATCTATCTATCTATCTATCTATCTATCTATGCATTATCTATCTATCTATCTATCTATCTATCTATCTATCTATCTATCTATGCATTATTTATCTATCTATCTATCTATCTATCTATCTATCTATCTATCTATGCATTATCTATCTATCTATCTATCTATCTATCTATCTATCTATCTATCTATGCATTATCTATCTATCTATCTATCTATCTATCTATGCATTATCTATCTATCTATCTATCTATCTATGCATTATCTATCTATCTATCTATCTATCTATCTATCTATCTATGCATTATCTATCTATCTATCTATCTATCTATCTATCTATCTATCTATCTATCATACATTACATGCAGTTACTGTATACACCTCTCATATACATATACAGAATCACATTACCATACATGCAGTACAAAAGTAAATCATACTGTCTCACTCTTTATTCTGCTTTGCCTTAAAGAGACCCTGTCAGCAGACCATGCATTTCAACTAAACTCTTGCCATAATTTTATGTGTATTTAATGTAATGTATACACTGAGTGGCCAGATTATTATGACCACCCCATCAGTACTTCGTTGGGCCATGAGATAACTCCATGAGATGACTTCGTTGGGCCGCCTCGTGACTCCACGAGATGTTGAAAGGTGATACGAGGAATCTGACACTGCACTGTTGCCCTTCTGTTGTCTTGTACCAGTCTTGCCATTCTCCATTCTGCCCTAACATTGACTAGTCGCTGAGGGCCACAATTCGCACGTTCAGACCCAGATTTTCGGCTGACAGTCCAGTCTTTAAACACTTTACCAATGAGCCCCTCTTGAACATTTAACGAATTCTGCTGTTTTATTGATACTCGCTCCATGGCTCCAAGTGCCAACAATCATCCCACGTTCAAAGGCTGTTAAATCGCGTTGTTTACCCATATCTTCAGAAAAAATCACTTCTACTGTCGTGGTAAACAACCTGCTTCCCTATTTATAATGGTCTGGCCCTCTAGCAACTTCAGCACGAAATGTGTAGCTAATTTGCATACAATAGTCAGGTGGTCATAATAAACTGGCCACTCAGTGTACATGTTATTTACCTTTAAAAGCCTCTCCTTTGTAGACATCCAAAAGACCTGAGATTGCTGCTGGGGACCACCATCTTGAATGTGAGTCAGTAGCCCCAGCAGACCTTTCAAGTCACTCCCTTTTAAGTCACTCGCCTCCTCTCATCGCCACAGCTACATAAAAGGTTATGTAAGGAGGAGAAGGAAGAGGCGGATGAGCTGGGCTACTCCAGACAGTAATTAGACACTCCCAGAAGAGGAGAGGTCTATGATGTTCAAGGAGGGAGGGGAATGTGGTAGAGAATTGACTCTTCTTGGAAATGTCAAGTTTTCTACCAAGTTCAAGGGAACATTGCAAATGAATAAAAAGTCAAATTAAAAATGCTACAAGCAAGCATTAACAATACACGATTTTTCGGTGATTGTACCTGCAATTGGTTAACTTGGTTACACAATCTCTTTAAAGAATGAGGGAGCAATGGGGGAAATTTACTAAAACTAGAGCAGACAGAATCTGATGCAGTTGTGCATTGTAACCAATCAGCTTCTAACTTGTTCATCTAAGCTAGAAGCTGATTGGTTGCCAAACACTGCTGCTCCAGATTTTATCTGCTCCAGTCTTAGTAAATTCCCCTCAATGTACTGTATAAAAAGCCTAGTAAAGCTATAATTTCTTGTTGCCTGTAGCAACCAATTAGTTCCAGTTTCAGTGTCATTTTGACAGTTTTAAAACAAATCAAGGAAATGGCAATGGGCAACAACAAATGTTACTTTTACCATACTTTGTATACTGTATATCAGTATACTGTATATTGTGATACTGTGCATCAGACTCGTAGTGTCCCCCTCTGCAGCCTGCCATTTAAGTTTCAACAAACCTTATTTACAGCCTGCTTGATTGACATTGTATTAAAGCAAAAAGCTCAACAATTTATATAAATTACCAAAAAGCCAAAACACCAATTTATATATATACTGTGGTGTGTATATATATGTGTGTGTATATATATATATATATATATATATATACATATATATACGCACACACACATTGTCATACTGTATATACTAAGTTATCATGTTTCAATAACATTTAAAGTGTATCTAAACTCCCAACATTTTTTTTTTACTATATTGCAGCTTACCAGTTCTGGCTGCATAAAGGCTGCGACACACTGCATGCGAAGCATCGTGGAGCGAGCAGTGTGTCATGTAATTTTCCCCCCAAAACGTCAGCTTGCAAGAGCTTGCATAGCTGAGCGTGCCGAGATGAAAAATGTAATCTGCAGCCAATCGGCTTGCGCATATAAACATGCACTGCACTCAGCTCACACACTGCATGCAAAGCTCCATGCCGGACAGCCTTGCTTCGCTCTGCACAGCTTTGCGTGCAGAGTGTCATGGGCTTTAGATGTGCTGGGTGCGTTAGTTTTCTCCTTTACTCCTATTTTTTTATTGGTACCTGTGGAAAAGGGACCTCCTTGCAGCCCTGAGCCCCTCTTTCTGCTTCCAAATCCTCCCCAGCTCCTTGTGGGTTCCCCCGTCCTGGCTTCCAGCCTCCCCTACTGGCTACAGCAGCCTGGGCTTTGATCTCTGGCACAGAGCCAGCAGATCAAAGGGGTCATCTGCAAATCTTCTTGGCTTTACACAGAGGAGACCCACAGTGCTCTCCCTCTAGGACCCCCCTCCCCCTGTCCTCCTGTCTTTTACAGCAAGCAGTCTTCAGAGCACAGGAGCCCTGCTGTGCTCTTGACAGCAGGGTACTGGACACTTGACAGCAGGGGTCTGGACACAAGTTGCCCATGCCCCAGTACACATCTTCGGATTCCCACCAAAGCGAGCGTCCTCCCCTGAACAAAAGACACGTGGTGGTGGTGGTGGGGTGAGGCTAAATGCTCATCCCTTGCCCCTCAGGTCTCCACCTCCCAGGACCTTTGCAAGCTGGTGTTCTTCTCTTTGACTGGCAGACCAGAGGCCGTTCTGCGGCCAGGCTCTGTCTGTGGATTCAAAGGACATAACACATGGCCTACACACTTTGCTTTGTATCCCGGGAATCCCCCAATATTCCCCCAATAATCACCCCACACGTCGGGTCCTGCGTGATTCGACTCAATACCTAATGGGTCTACTAGCAACAAACTTTCTAGGGTGACAACACTCACTCGCTGCACTGTATCTATTGAGGAGCTGCGTTGTCACCCTAGACTCCTCTCCTGATTAGTGCTACAGGCACATAGAGAAATTTGTTTTGTAGTCCACAAAAGATGGCTGGAAAAGCTGATAACATTGTTTTGGAGCACATGAATTTACAAGGACTCCAGATTTATGGCAAGATCAACAGGTATTTTCTATACTTGCAGAAAATATATTTAGCTTGATAAGGACTGGTAAGCTGAAATATATATCACTTTGTTTTGGGGTGAAATAAAGTTTAACTTGTATTAAGTATATATGACTTAAAAATAAACACTTAGACAACAGACCAACATGAAATGGATTTAATAAATCTTAAATTGTCAATGTTGTAAAGTAGACTGAGACAATGCAGAATTAAAAGAGAAATATGGCCAAACTTTTTTTGGGTCTACTTTCTTTTGGGTCACAGAAGTGCATTCACTAATGTAGTGCTGTGACCCAAAGTCTGCATCTAGTGGGCTAATACCCACTATATGCTGACAGTGCAGAGCTGCCCTGCAGCTGAGAAGATTGTCAACAATTTGTATTACTATTGCTATATTGTCAATAATTTACACATTCACACCAGCCCCTGCCTTCAAGGAGCTTACAATCTAAGGTCCCTATCTCCCAATTAACCTTCCAGCATGTCTTTGGAGTGTGGGAGGAAACAAGAGTAGTAACAGGAGGAAACCCACAGAAGCACAGGGAGAACATGTAGATAGTGACCTTGCTGAGATTCGAACCAGGGACCCCCAGTGCTACAGGGCAAAAGCGCTAACCACGATGCCACTGTGCTGCCCAAATTTTGTTGTGATCCACGCAGATGCCTGACTGACAGCTAACTCTGCCTCTCTAGAGCCAGAGCCTGCTGTGCCCGTCCCCTCCCCTTCTGTCCCTCCAATGAGAGCTGGCAGAACAGAGAAGAAGACCGTGAGCTTAAAGTGACATTAAACCCTCAGATTTTTTAACATAAAACAATACTGTAATGTGTGCCTTACTGTAATCCATGGTTGTTTCCCTTCTTTTTGCTGCTCTTCCTTTTAAAATCTGTATCTGTTCTCGTGCTCTGCAGAACTTCTGTTTTGCAGCAGACTGCCTTGTCTCAGGAATGGATACACGGTGTCTGTGTATTAGTTTCTATAGGCTTGTAACCTGAGCCAGCACTACAGGAAGAGGCCCTGAGCTGCAAAGGAGAGTTCTGCAGGGCATGAGAAGACATGAGGATTTAAAAGGAAGAGCAGCAAAGAGAAGGGAAACAACCATGGATTATAGTAAGGCACACATTACAGTATTGGTTTATGTTAAAAAATCTGAGGGTTTAATGTCACTTTAAGGATCCATGGTTCATGATCGCTCACTTCTCGTTCTGTAGAGCCCATACAGGCTCTAAGTATTGGGAAGAGTATATTTTACCCTCCCAATACTTCTTCAACAAACACCTCTGCAGAGAATTTGATGCATAGAGTCAGACCTATAAATGGAAACTGCAGATAGTAAATCAACATGGCTGCTACCTGGGCGGATTTTATAGTGCTATTGTAGACATATTCCAAAGTTGGAGTAAACACAGTTTAATATCTAATTGGTGAACTGCTGCATGTACAATCACAGTTTTTTTTTTAAGTGCTAAAAATGAAACCAGCACTATATCTTGAACAAGATACAGGGACTTGCTTTGTAAAGATTTCTTTGAAGCAAGTGCATGCTCAAGTCCTTTGGCATCCTTTGACACGAAGTGTTTACACAAGAAGGACCTCAGTCATCTGCGAGAGCAGATTATGTCTGTGTTTTGGTTATTAATGTAATGTGCCTTGGTTGTGTATGATGGACGTGAAGAGAAAATGCTGGACTATAAACAGTGGCTTTGTGAAGCTGTACAGTACACACCTGAAGCTGCATGTTTGTCTGGGTGAGTTCCTCTGCTTTCTTTTCCAGTGATATCACCCAGACCTTCCTTTTCTGTCTGCACCGTGTGGCAGCTGCTCGGTTCCTTTCCAGAAACTTTCGCCGCCTCTCGTCTGGATCCTCATCCACCACCCGCCTGCGTCGGCCTCCCGTCGGCTGAGGGGGCTGTATTGTCTGAGAGGGCTGCATTTGCTGTGCTGCTGGTGAGAGCTGGACCAAGAAGAAAAGCTTATTGACTCTCTAGACCACTAAAAAACACACATGTCAAATGTGGTAGCAACGTTAGCCAAAAGCAAAACTCTAATTTCATTGAATAACCATTCTGTATTTCTTAGGCATTCACACTGAAAGAAACATGTCTGTCTGAAATGTAAACATATACAGAGGTATTTGGATAAATGTTGAAGGGACTGTGATAATGGTAATAGTACAAGATCATATTCTTTAAAAAGTGCACCTGTCATTTTGCTGAACATTAGCTGGTAAAAATTGGATATATGCTGCCTTCTTTTTCTGTTTTTGTATTTTGTACATTTTCTGAAAAGTGATGCATAACCCCTGCCTTTAATACCACCATGGCATTTGTAAGGGCATTATTCTGAAGAGCAGTTTGGTGCCCATTTGAAATGGCCATACAGTTAATACTATGATCGTAGAATCTATGAACAATCTCCTTTAGATTTACCAAAACTATGTAATATGAGGGTCAACCTAATCAATCCATTCAATGCATATCCAATTGATTTGGCCTTTATGTACATCCCTGGTGCCTAATCTGTGGCCCATGGGCCACATGTGGTCCTTTAGTACTTTTTGAGTGGTCTTTGAACAGTTAGTAGTGGTAATAGGATAAATTAGGGATGTCCCGACACCATTTTTTTCAAGACCAAGTACTTTCGCTCTGGTACTTGCCGATACCAATTATTAATACTTTTTCTTAACCACTTGCTGACCGGGGTGTTAAACCGCCTTCCTGCCCAGACAATTTTTCAGTATTTAGCACTGCAGTACTTTGACCGACATGTATTCCGTCATGCAACGCTGTACTGAAATTAATTTTATACCAATTTTTATGGACAGATAGAGCTTTCTTTTGGTGGTATTTAATCACCACTGGGGGTTTTATTTTTTACTATATAACGAAAAAAGGACCATAACTTTTGGAAAAAAAATGTTTCCCCTACGTTATGTTAAAAAACATGTATTATTTTTGGTAAAATATAAAAGACGGGGTCAAGTCGGGTAAATAGACACCAAACATGTCAAGCTTTAAAATTGCGTGCGCCCACAAAATCGCAAAAAACTACCATGCCTAAAATTGGCCATAGGCGACGCTTTAAAAGCTTTTACCGCTCATCAGTTTAGTGTTTTCAGTAATTGATGGGCCTAGAATTATTGCTCTTGCGGCGATATGTTACATGTGCGACACAATCGTTGTTTTTGCACATAGGCGCGCCCCACGTGTATAAGTGCGTGCGTGCGGGGGCCTTAAAACTTTTTGGGGTGTTTTGTTTTCTTTTTTAATATGAGACTTTAATTTATTTCTTTTTAAAACTTTTTTTAACTTTTATTTTTTTTAAACTTATCTTTTACACTTAACTTGATTGCTATCACATTGGGGGCTAAAAAGCTAGAGAAAAACGACAGGTCCTCTTAATGGAAACATCAGGGGTCCCCAAGACCCCTAATGTTACCTATGGACCCCATAGGTAACACACATTTTAGGGTTATACAAGTGCTTGTATGCGACATGCTTGTATGAGACAGCCGGTAATGGCTGTTATCCTTCCCGGCAGGTTTCTGCTCGTGCGCGCCCGCTAGCAGAAAAAAAAACGTACATTTACGTGACCCCGCCAGGAAGGATCCGCCATCTGCCCGTAATTTTACGGTGGGCGGACTGCGAGGGTTTAAAGGGACATCACTTTTTATCACTTTTTTTTCTTTACCTTTTTATAACTTTTTTAAATTTTTATTTAATTTAGTATTGTTTTTACATTTGTATAACTTTTTTTAACCTTTTTTATTTTATTATTTTGCATTTTTTTTATCACTTTTTTAAACTTAACTTTATTGATATCACACATGGAATAACAAGCCCCTATGTGATGTCATTCAGGGGTGACAGGCTCTCTTTATGAGCCTGCCCTCCAGTATAGAAAATCCGGCACAGCATTGTGCTCTATCTTCTGTACAGCTCAGGTTGTGACAGCTGACACAGGAAGTCCTGTGAATACAGTGCTCCTGTGTCACTGATCACAGACCAGATCGGAGAACAGACATTCTCCGGTTTGCTCTCCGATCTCCATTCTGAAATTATTGCCATGGTCCCGGGTCCCGTAGAAGTTCCCTAAATGGTTTGTAAAGGGGCTGTCATGGCAGTAGGCTCTAGCAATCTGAAGCAACATGTTTCCTGTCCCTAACTGTTGATTGCAGCCTGTCTCTAGGCTGCAACCACTGCTGTAGCACATCCGCAGTATTTGACCATTTTTCAGAAGATGTCCAAGTCTCTTACATTTCTCAGTAGCTATATATATACACATATATATATTATTATGTGTGGCCACTTGGTGATGTCAGGGGCCATGGTTGAGGACCTCTGTACCTTGTAAGCTGACCACCACTGCTCTTCCTAAGTTGTTGATAGATTTATAGGAGATTAAACATGTTTTGTGCATGGTCAGTAATGAGCCTGTCACACCTACAGTATATCTACCACAACCTGAACTTCTTACCCTGTAATGGCAATATACAAAGGGCATGGAGGCATACTGTTGCTGATTCACACTGTTGCATGCGCATACAGCGCATGTGGTAATGTAGTAGGTGTGAATGGGGAGATAGCTGATGGGAAAGAGGAGGCCAGATTGGAGGGGGTAATTCCATTTTCCCAAATTCATCTGGGAAAGTGGAATTACCCTTTAATGCAACTCTGGATGGAAATAAATGTTGTGACATTGCAAACGCTTATCAAAATGTTGTCATGACAAATGTGTGACATAATCAATGTTAAAAGCGGTCCGAAAAAATGTTAGAGTGTGTCTTTTTTTGGACAGACAGCATACTTGATGTTATATCTGCCTAGATTTCAACTTTAATTAGAACATAACACTCTTAGTTACTCTTTTATTGATTCAGGAAAGAAAAATGCTGTAATCCTGTCCATTGCTTACATGATTCCACCTATTACTGTGCATTGCTCTTGAGGGAATTCTAAGAAGGATTAGTATTTTTGTTCTAGTCTTCCTCAGAACAATGACAAATGGAGTTTGATTAGCTTTTGTTGTTTCTACATCTGTCACGCTATACTGACATGTTAAACCAGCAAATTAGGGTCTGAGGTGTTGATCATAAAAACCAGATGCCAACTGTCATTTTTCTATTAGAGTCAAGAAGGCTAAGGGGGCAATTTACTAATATGTATGTACTGGTGTGTATCAGTTTTTCTCACCATAAAATTACGTTCACATACAAATAAATGCTTAAGTGTGGAGTTGTAATTTTTCTTTTTAAATGTCTATTAAACTGCTGAAGGCTTTTATTTGTAATGAATCTGTATTTTTTTCTCATGGATTTTTTTTATCACCTGTTATGGCTCTGCTCTCCTTCACAAACACTTTAGAAAATCTCACATATATTGGCAGCCAGAAGCTAGCAGTATTCATGGATAACTTAAGGCACTCCTTATTTTGTTTTGAATAATATAGGGAATGGTTAAAACCACTGTTAATTTTTTATTTTTTTTGCTGTCTGTTTCGCTTTGGGATGTTTCTTTTCACTTCCTGTTCAAGGAATAACACAGGAGGAAGTGGATGAATTCCAACTTAGACAGTTGTCACTGGAACAAGTGTCCCTTTTGGAAGATTTCCCCTCATCTCCTGTTCCAGTGACAGCTGCAAAATGTTGGATTTCCCATTACTTTCTGTCTTGGAGACAAAAGAAAGATAAAGAGGGTGAATCTTCCACAAAGATACACAGACAACAAAAAAAAACCTGGTGTGTGATGAGGAAAGTGCAACACTTTGTAAAGTCCAGTAAATCAGTTTTCCAGGGCTCGAAAGGCCTCCCTTCATCAGGGTTGAAAATTTCTTCAGGAAGAGATACTAGATTTTGAGCAATATGGAGTGATCTCTGTGGACTCATCTTACTGAGGAAAAAGATTCATGTTAAAGGATCTGCTGCAAACGCCAGTTTAGGTTGCAGTCTAATAAACGAGTTTGGCTCTTTCCTCACCACACACCAGTCTAGATAAGACATACCACAGCCCTTACTCCTTGCAGAGGTGTCTGATATGTAGATCTTCTAGTCACTAAACCTGGGTTTTTAGAAACAGCGGTCTAGTGCCCCAAACCTCCTTTTATTCAGCAATAAAAAATTCACCGCGCTTTTACACTTCCACAAAATTTCGGCTTTAGATATACTTGAAAGAGTGAAACACTTTGTAATAATAATAAGTCAAACATTGATAATCTAATGTGCACGCAGTACACGCACGAACGGATTAGTGTAATGACACATGAAAAGAAGGGTGATGGAAATACCATATATGTGTTACTTAAGTAAAATGATGGTATCAAGCAAGCAACTAGCTGTACAATTGGGCTGATTTACTGATAGAGTTGAGAATTTATCTCCACTTTGATTTTTCAATCATGTGCAGATAAAATAAATAAACAGGAATGTGCTTTTCACACAGCTGGATCAATACAATGAATATTTACACAATTTATCATGTTAAGAATTCCCAACTCCCTTAGTTAAATCAGCCTCCACACCTTCACTTTCTATTCAATGGGGATGGTTTACTAAAGGCAAAACTTCACTTTTCACTTTGCAAAAGAATTTTCCCATATCTTAATGAATGAGGTGAACCTATGCTGACTCTCATCATCCAATCATGTGCAAGAAAAAATACTGTTTTTTTTAAATTTTCTTTACACGTGATTAGGTATTCTTTGCAAGGTACATTTTCATCACATTCACTAAGCTAAGGAAAAATTCCCCTGTAAAGTGAACAGCCTATTTGCCTTTAGTAAATCACCCCCAAGGAGTCTACTAAGCTACTCATAGAGTTAATCTGGTAAATGCTCAGTATTATGTAAAAACGATCAAAACTGGAACTGAACATTCATAGCATCTTGTCTAAATATTTTACTGCTATTGTACAGTACTAACTGGGGATGGATATATCTATGCTATACAGTTATACCGGTCTGAGCACATGGAAAACTCTCAAAAGCATGGCTACTGTCACCTCAATTATTCTTGACAGGGAGCCTCGGCTAAGGGAAGTTTCAAATGGAGCTTTTTGATTGACTATGCTTAGATCATAATCTAAAAACAGGCCAAGGGCCTCTGTCTAATGGCTTTAGGGTTGTGCCGATGGGTAAATGCAACTTGCTTTTGACATCAGTTTGAGATGCTACATATTTAAATGTCCCCAAGTTAGTTACATCATGATAGCTGACATTTATTTTCAAGCTTATGTTAAAGTGTATCTCAGGCTAAAACTAATTTTAAGTTTTGAATAGAGTAGGGTAAGGGTAAAACCCATGTCAGATTTTGGGGATGGGGACATTTTCTTTTTACTTTCCGTCCTGGAAACACAACAGAAAGCGAGAGTAAATCTCTGCAAAGTAAGGAAAATCCTCATCACCAGAACAAGTGTATTAATTGGAAAATTACCCCTCTATTCCTAACTATTTCCCTCAAAATGTTGAATTTTCCCTCACTTTCAGGGACAATAGTCAGCAGAACAAAAATAGTGAATCTCACAGCAATACGGGTCATAATAAAGACTTGACAGAGGTACATCACTGTTTTAAAACATATGTCTGGGCTTTACACATACGTTATGTATAAATATTATTCCGCGCTATGGGTGACTGAATCTAGTATGGGTGCAGGAAGCTGCTGTACTATAAAGTGCAATATCAAATATATATAGAAAGTGCACAGCCTACCAATATACGAAACTGCTTACAATTACAGAGTCAATTAAAGTGCATCCCAAAAATATTATTATAAATAAATCGTCCCTAACAAATATTTTAAATGTAACAAGTTATAATATCCAATAAATATCTCTTCATCAGTGTAGAAAAGGTGACAATATTAAATAAAATAAATTAATAAATATCTAATCTTAAAATTCCATACAAATAAGTGTTCAATCACAGTGATAAAAAGTCCAACGAGTGCTCCACACAGCAATAGTGTCTTATTACAATTAAAGGCTCATATACGTTAACCTCTTTTGTTTGATATAATAAAATACCAATAAATGTAAAAATAGTGGCACCCAGCCATCTCCTGTAGGCACCCATAGATAGTAGACCTCCACATACATCTTTGGTCAACGATCATGGGGATAATAATACAAAATTTTGAGATACCACTGGTGTACATAACTCCACCAGAAATCTAATTTCTGCCTTTTGTGATTGGCTTATGCCTAAGTTTGCACTAAGATACAGGTCAAATTTCAGACATCTACAGCAATAGTAGTTTAGTTTATGGTGATATTCTCTCTAAGGCTCATCTTCTTCTAAAGCCAATCCCATTCAGACACCTATTTGTGAAAAGTTGTGAGAAAACACACAGCATTTTCTTCAGAACCTGCTTTATGAATTTGCAAAGGTTTCTGCTAATATCTTCGTAATGTATATAGTTCACTTAGAAGGGGAGCTACCCTTTAAGAAATGGAGTTCTGCCAGGGGAAAAAAGTCTACTTTCATGAGACCAATGCCGATTGGCTGTTCCAAGGCCCAGGGACAATAACCCACAGTCAGTAGCACTAGCCCTCCCCAAGATGTGTGATTTTATACTTTCTTGCCAGAAGTGGACACTTCTTTTAAAGGGATTACTTAAAATTTTTTAGGCATCTTTGAAAATAAGAAAGTCAGTTCTGGCACTATCATATGTACAAAAAAACAGTTAAAACATATAAATCCAAATGAAAACACTAGTACTACAATTATATAAATAAAAAAGAACTACTGCCTATCATCACCTCTAAACTACTTTTTTTTCTCTCCACTTAAATATATGTCTGTTGCACAGTCCGTTTAGCTGAAATCCGCACCTGTAACTTCTGTTCAGATTTTTATCTTTCATAATGAGCTCTGCAAATGAATAGGCTCAAACAGCAAATGTGAACATTTCAGTGAGGCTGTCACATAAAAGACAGTCTGTTAATTTGTACATAGAGTGCAGCAGAAATTTCTTGAGACTTCAGAAGTCTGTAATTTATGTGTCTGCAGCCTTGTTTGTAACACATCTGCTGTCTGACTAGAACTTTAGCCAAAAAAAAGTTTTCCTACTTAATGTATTTACTACACAGATGAACATTTATGAGACTGATTTAAACACCTTTTTTTTTTTTACACATATAGAGCCAGACAACAAGTGCACCCTAGACATGAGGAGCTACAACTAAATGCGCTCTTCTGTTTTCCTGCAATGGTTACTTCAAGGAAAATAAGGTAATTGGGATTGATTGCTGTCTCTTGACGTCAAAATTTGGAATTAGTAATTAAATCTGCTTTTTGGCTGAAAACTATTGTTTTCTTTTTGAAAGGTGATACATATATTTTTGAATACTATACAAAATTCATGTTTCGCCTTCTGTTTATCTAGTTGCCATATTACAAAATTCATGTTTCACCTGTTTATCTAGTCACTGTATTAAAATTTCCCAGAAAAGGCATGCCCATAAAAAGTTGAATGTAAATACTTACCTCTCTTGCTGGCCACGGTGGTGAGCTCCTCTACCATCCTGAGATATGGTCCACTGAAGTCCACTTGGAAACCATTTCTGCTCTCCTGGGTCCATCGAAGCTCTATCTACTTCCTCTCTGACTCCCACCCATTGCAAGGGGGGCTACGGAGATTCACACTCCAGGAAGTATTGTTTTCCCAGCGGACTTCAGGGATAATTTCTCAGAATTTCTCAGAATTAGCTATTTGCAGTTACCTTTACAGGTATGCCTTTTTGGAGTCATTTTAATATAGCAACAGGGTCACTGTAAGGGCAGGGAGTGAAGGAAGGTGAGTATGTGCTGTTTGGAAGAAAGGGGATAAAGTGGACCTGCTGCTTTGCCCTGCATGGACAAGGTTTGCAGTATGTTAGTAATCCACAACAGCCAACCAGAAATGTACTTTGCAGATGAGACTTTAAATGCAGGCCAATTTAATAAATACGTAGGGGCTGTTCACTTTGCAAAGTGAATGCTTGCTTAGGTTTCTAAATAGGGTGAAGCTGTGTTCACTTCAACCATCCAATCAATTGTTAGCAAAAATCAGTTTTTTTATGTCCCTTGCACATGATTAGGTATTTAAATTGAACACAGCTTCATTTTATTTACTAAGCTAAGTTAACATTAACTTTTCAAAGTGAAAATTATCTACTTCTTTAGTGAATGAAGCCCACTGGGTTTTAAAGTAGCTCGCTACATTTCAGTGAACAGGAAAGAAACACTGCATTCATTCCACGTATAAAAAATATTACACAACTCTTTAGAGCTAATTTTGGTTCCCTAGTAAAAAAAATGGTACAAGCATTTTTTTTTTCACAGATAAATCTGGTCTGACAGAATGGAGAGGGAGGTTTACAGAAACTATTTTTAAGTACTGAAAGCTTTGAACTGCACTGACAGTGGCTGTGACATTGATCCCCATTAAGAGACTGACCTTTCAGTTGCACACTTGGAGGCACATGAACAAGCATAATACAATCCATAGATCTACAGTATGTCCTGTCAGCCATAGGAGTTTATTCATGATAACAATCTACACGGCAGTCATGAAGGGGCTGAAGTGGATCTTGCACTAAAATGCAAGGATCACTTATTGCATAGTGCCTGCCCATCTCAAATTGCTGCAATAATGCTGTAAAAACAAAATACCCAAAGGGAAAATAGCTAGAAAATATACTCACCTTACCCCGGGGCTTCCGACATTACCCTATCCAGTGCAGAATAGGGATAGCATTAAAAACCTTAAGTGTTGTAACTCTTCCCTGCTCTATTTAAAACTAAAATAAAGTTTTTGTTGGACATGTTTAAGGTGGGGGAAACATGTATTCTCTGTAATAAAAATATAGAAATAATTGGTGAACTGTTTGGCGAAAATGTAACACCATAACTAACGAAATGTTATCATGAACACAGATACGGCTGTGCAGGAAATGTCACTATCTCATAGAGACATGAGATTATGGGGTCTATTCACGAAGCTGCCGAGGGCAGCCGAGTGAATGACCGATCTGAAGTGAAGTGAGCCGAACACTGTTCGGCTTTTCACTTCAGGCTGGTACTGCAAATTTCAGTCGTGCATTGGCTTAAATCAGCCGTACATCGGCTTGCTTTGTGTGGCTTCGGGTCGGCCGAACATGCTCAGCATGTATGGCCGACCCAAAGTGCAGAAGGAGTTCAACTCAGCCGATCCAACATCTTGATCGGCTGAGCCGAACCTCCAGCAGGCTACTCACTGCTGTTCGGGTTATTCCTAACTACCTTCCGTGCATGGCCCATCCTGGGGCCGAAGGATCGGCCGAAGCTACGGCCAGATCCTTCGGCAGCTTCGTGAATAGACCCCTATGTGTTCATCCCACTGGTGCTCAACCAAAACTGTAAATGTATGTGCAGTTGGTTTTTAGTATGATATAGTTAAAAATGCTCAGTAATAATAAAGGAGAATAAAGGATAATACTGGAAGCCAACACAAATTATTGTGCGGAGTAAAGCAGTGGTAAGATCTACAAATGACTTGAAAACATCTGTCACTGATCATGTTTACTTTTCATTTCTTAGTTTCCACTGACTGCAAATAGACATGTCCTTGAAGCACACACCTGTGTAACACTGGGGCTTTATCCATGCTACTCTTGGAAGGAATTTTAAAAGCTAAAAATAATTATTTTTTAGGCAAACTTTAAGTTTTAATGTGTAACATGCTGTGTTTATCAGGAGTGATTCTAGCATTTTTCCTTTCAGAGTCAAATGACATAGTAATCCCTATAAAAAGTAAAAGTCGGGCAACTTTGTTTAAATGTTGAAGAAATATAGACACGAGAGAAGCCAGTGTTTCTTCTTTATTTTCTAAAACAAATAATAATTTGATCTAAACAAAGTACTTAACAGAGAGTATTCATCCCCCTGAGTTAGACCTGGAAGAACCTCCTTTGGCTTCAATTGCAGTCTCTACTAGCTTTGCACATTTGCTCATGTTTCTGTACTTAGATGTTCTTGCTCTGTCAGACTGATAAAAAAAACTGCTAAACAGCAATTTTCAAATCTTAGATCTTCAGTTGAATTGAGGTCTGGGCTTTCACTGGACCATTCTACGACATTAAAAGAGAACTATAGGCAAACCTTTTTTTGGCTTTAGTCCTCTTTTGGGTCAAATTAGTACATTTACTAATGTACTTCTGTGACCCAAAGTTAGCTACTGCCTGCTATTTGACAACAGCGCAGAGCCACGCTGCAGCCGTGAAAGATCCTGTCAATATTGTCAGGATCCACCCCACTGCTTGATTGACAGCTGGCTCTACCTCTCTAGAACCAAAAACAGCTGTCTCCCCTCCCCCCCCCCATCTGTCCCTCCAATGAGCGTTAGAGGAACAGAGAGGGGAGGGGGGAATCCCTGTGGGGAGCTGTGAGTGATAGTCACCTTCTCTTGCAGAGAGAAGCTGCGTGCTGAATGATCAGCGGTACGTTATTGCTCAGCTGTCGATTTATAGAGCTGGTGTATGACAGCTGCAGTGCCACACACTGGCTTAAGTATTGGGGGGAGTATACTTTACTCTCCCAATACTTCTCATTTAATGGTTCTTGGTTTTAAACCAATTTGGCTGTGTGATCAGGTTCACTGTCCTAATGACTATGTCTATCCAGTGTATTAAAAGTTTAATGACGTTGCCTGTTGCATATGTTGTTAAAACTCCAGTAACTGACATTTTATTTCTAAGCTGAAAAGGGCATTTTTGAAGAAAAGTGGAGACCTGTTTTAAAAAAAAAATATTTGCTATGTTGGAAGTATATGAACATCTGTACTTTTTGGAGAAAAAGAAGAAGCCAGTTTCTAAAAGATCCTTTTAGGTTCAGGAACTGACTATGTACATTCATAAGCATTTTTAAAAAAGTACAGGATTTTGTTTTACAAAATATCTTGATGTTTTAAATCCAGGAGCTGACAATTTATTCATATCTCAATGTACAAAATTTACTTTTCTGGAGATAAAATAACTATGGCCTGTTATTATAAAAATACATTGCAGTTTTAGTCCCAAGAGCTGGCATTTTATTTCCAATCTAAAACATGTACTTAGGAAAAATATTGGTCGTTTTTTTTACAAATACTGCTTTCTGTTTTAGCTTCAGGTGCTGACAGTCTTTTTCAATACTCAGTTTACAATAAGCAGAACTTTTCTGAAAAAAGAGGCCTGTTTTTTAAGAGCTGACATCTATTTCCTCCGCGAGGTTAATAAAACTGCTTGGTTACCTTGGATTGATAAAAAATTATGCTTTTTTTTCCTTTTCTAAAATACCTATCTGTGTACAAGAACTGGCAAATTATTTAAATTCTGATTAGGTTTCTCCACACTCTTTAAAAGGCCTTCCATGTGTAAGCATCATGCTTATCACAGCATTTTTACTTTCAAACGATTATCATCACTACTTGTGATGCAAATAAGGAAAAATGATTGCTGAGTTTAGTTGGGGCAGAGGTTAAGCCAGAGTCCCCTTCACACAGAATCCAACTGTCCAAGGTGGTGACGAAGGTATTGGCAGCATTAACAGAGACTAGACAAGCATCTGCAGCACAAGGTAGCTGTTCCCACTAAAAAGATACAGTATATTACGAAATCCATGCTTTCTACCTTCAATCAAGACCTAAAAAAAACTAGTAGGGTATTTCATAGATTCATTTTATTTTTTTAGTAATATATCAACTTCATGGTAATGTTTACTAACGATTTTTCTATTTCCAAAAAATTGTTAAGTACATGACTCACTAATCGTTGCAGTCACCATCCACAAAAAAAAAAAGTATTTTCCCCAGGCGGTAAATTACTGCTTCATTACAATTTTCATTTTCCACCGAATACATAGCTTACACACACACACACACTCAAAAAGAAAGAAATCTCTGACAGATATACATGCATGACAATACATTAAAGAATTATAATAAATACAACTGGCACCTACCTGTGCTTGTCCACCACTGTGCAGGGGAGGATGTGTTGACGTCTGATGGTGTGATTGATGTGGGTGCAGGTGTGAGTGGGAGTGGTGGTGAGGATGGCCTTGTTGGTGATGGGGCTGGGAGTGAGGATGATGTGCAGGGTGCTGGTGTTGCTGATGAGAATACGGATGGTGCTGTGACAAGTTCTGATGCTGATGTGGGTGTGAGTGCATATGATGATGTGGCGCCTGTTCTTGTCGGGAGTTCATCATGTCCATCATATGTCCCATTGAGTTCATATTCCCATTAGATATGGCTCCAGGATGATGGCTTAAAGCTGCCTTTAATCTCTAGAAAAAAAAATTAGATATGCTATAAAAATCATATACCATAAACTCATCATATATTTATATACTGTTATTATTTCCTTACAAAAAAGGAAGGCACTTATCTGTGCTTCTTGAATAATACATGTCAAATGTTATTTCAGTGTAGATTTTGCACATTAATGGATAAGCGAATTTAAACAATAACATAACACAAACAGAGTTTTATATAATATCTTAATTTCCTAAGAAAGCCAGAGATGAGAGACCACTTCCTTTCCTTTATGGAAAAAATATTTGAGAATGGTCAAGCAGAAATAGCTACCACTCTTAAAGACTCTGAGGAGTGCTGGTAGCTGTCAATATATACAATATATATTATATCACCCAAAAAACCCAGTTAAGGTTACAGTAGTATTTAACTCCAGAGCCACATTTGGTGTGTCTCCTCAAACAAAGTTCTCGTGACAGATCCAGTCCACAATAACAAACTTCAGAATGGGTGCTCTGATGATTTCACAGAGAAACTGCTGCTTTTATAGATGACATCTATCAAATCTTCTATTGCTTCCTTGTTAGAGAGAAGGACAGAAATCTCTTTGGTTTGGAGTCAATGATCCCTCCAAATACATTATAAAGTACCATAGCTATCTACAGACTGCTGCCAAAGAAGGTAAGACAGAGTATGGGTTGAGATATCAATTCATAGAAAAGGACTTCTGTGTAGATGACTGTGTAAAATCCTTGCCTTCAAATGAGTCTGCAATCAGTCTCCTCAAAAGGACACAAGAAATATTTAACTGCTCAAATCTTAGGCTTCACAATCACTTCCAACAGTAGCGAAGCAATGGAAGCTTTTCGATCCCAAGACGACTCTAATGATCCAAGATACTTATATTCAGGTACAGACTCTTTACTTATACCAAACAGTCTTGTTCTTCTTTGGGACTTAAAATCTGATACCCTTACTATCCCAGTAGAGAGGGAGAAAAACCATTTCCCTCCCAGAAGTCAGCAATGAATAACCTGTATGATCAATTACGATTTGTAGCCCTTGCCAGAATCCAAGGTGAAGCTATACATATAAATAAAAAATAGAAATAAAAAATACAGTGTAGCACCATCACCAATGGCAACCATATAAAAAAGTGAAATACATCAATCAGTCAATCATAGAATTATAAAAAAATATTGCCATTTAACATTTTCAAACGTATTCAAAATGTAGTTTTAATAAAATGTTTTATGAGATGGAGAGCACTATGGTTCTGTTATATGTTCTTTTTTGGAGCAACACTAGGTCTATCCATCAGATGGGGGGCGTAAGGTGGAGTTTTTTCGTGTAGTTAGCACATTGCAAAATGAACTATATTTCACCTTTTAGAATCAAGCGCCTATGTTGTTGTGGACTTGTGGACTTTAGGAACTGATTGCACAGCACTTTAAACTGCTTATTTCACTAAGTTTGCATAAGTTTGAAAATGTTAAATAGTGTTTTTTTATGATTCTATGATTGCTTGATATGGTTGCCATTGGTGATAGTACTACACTGTCATTTTAAATGTTACTAGTTTGTGTTACCAAGGTATAGTCATTTGCGCAGATGTTTTACGCTGGACAAAAGATTTATAAAATCAGCCCCAGTGTAACAGATGGCCAAATGTTTTTGTGATATCAGCATTCACTCTGCTGTACGCTGGGCAGTAGTTTAAAAAAACAGCACCATTGTGTCTATGTAATGTGAATAAACTTAAAACATGATAATGAGGCAAAATATTTTAACACTTTTGTGTAACTGAAAAAGGTTTGTTTAAAGAATATTATATTAAAATACAGGAGCAAACTTGTAGAATAATATACAGAATGTGGTTTGCCAGTTGGTATGATCTTTCAATTGCCATAATGATCTCTATGAACAAACTCTCAAGGTTTTCTTTTGAAAATGAATATAAGATCCACAAATCCTTCAAATTAGGAAACTGTTTTGATTTATATAATGTGTTGTTGTTACTATAGATGGAGTTAATTATGTCATCTGATGAAGTATAAAATTACATGTTTACAATAGCTGCAAATATATTTGCTTACTACAATTTGCACTAAACCATTTTCCTTAATCATTTTGCCGCGCTGTGTTTTTTTTAATGTAATGGCAGCTCAAGCAATTCAATCAAGAGATTTATTACTCAACGCTGAAATCTAGTGAGGGAGTCACAGCAATCTATCCACAATAAACTGGATCTCCCCTTAATGAGATGACTACTGTACTTGCATTCTAAACAGTCTGTGTTTATAAAACGTAACCTGAATGTGAACCGGGGGCCTGGAAAACCCTAATCTGTAAAGTGACTGATTGCTGATCTCTCAACATGCTCCATATGTTCAATATTATGTTAAAATAATGACCTCAAATTGCATTGATACACTCTGCCAAAACATAAGAGCCCTGTGTTGCTTTTCAGCATAATTATAGAGGTTAGATATTCTCTTTTGTAATATTAAATTACTTTAACTACCAACGTTGGAGACCACCATACTTGCCAACACATGAGATGGCCATAGAGGGACATATTAAGATGCATGTAAAGTTGTATTAGTAAGTATGTGGCTCAGGGGCCTTTCCAAAACATATTAAGTTAAGATGCAGTTTACTACCTGAAGACATATACACCCCAAAAGCAATAAAGGAAAGAGGATTATACGACATTAAACTTGCTGGCCAGACAACACTTTGGGGAAACAATAGAGGAGCTCTCTTATTGCTAAGGCAAGCACACAGGGTATGGTGAGGAAACAAAAGGAACCAAAAACCTATCCACAGAAAATAACGGGAACTGCAGCACTGCCGTATTCAGAACAAAGTGTGTTTAAATTATCACTTCAACCACAAATCCAAAAAGTAAGCTGTTAATGTTTTATTTTTTAAAGGTGGAAATCTTGTTACTGTTCTTCTATATGGCAAGCCATGCATTTAGAGCAGCTGATTTATAGACTAGAGGCAGCATAAAGGTACTAACAAGAAGGATGTAGCCAATAGGTAACAGCCACTGCAAAGATTAAAGTATGTCTAATGATTAAGAAAACTTTTTTCATGCTGGGTAGAGTAGGGAATGGTTAAAGCCCCTGCCAAGTTTTTTGTTGCCATGTGTGTCCCAATCAAGAATTTTCCCTTTACTTTCTATCCAAAGACATAACAAAAGGTTAGTGGGAATTTTTGTAGCGTGAGGTAAACCCCTTCGGCTGTTACCAGGACAAATGTCCAATTTGGAAGATTACCTTTGAATTTTAGATTTCCCATCATTTGGTCAATGTCCTGGTGACAATAGTCACCACAACAAATAGAAAGGGGGAATCTCCTTAGAGGGGACACAGGCAGCAGTAAAAACCTGACAAGGGTACTAAGTCACTTTGCCACTCTATTCAAAATCACAGAAAAGTTTTGCCTTAACATACACTTTAAGATTAATTCCAGTAAATAGCTGGGCAACACTAATGTAAACAACAGCACAAATGTGTAGTTTCCCATCAGCAAAATACTCCACCCCAGGGGTAGCCTTAGGTTACCTGAACATACAAAGGTAGAGGAGTCAGAGTAATCAGATAAGTAGGTCTTCAAGGAAGAAAAGTGTCATCTACCCAGATAGCAAGCAATTGAGCTGCAAGTTTGAAAATGACTTGCTAAAGTATTACAGATCAACGTGCTTTGCAAAAGTGCTGCACACTTGCAGAGCTCTTGCTGAGACCAGCAGGACTCTTGCTGTAGACTTGCCAAACAAATTTGCTACAAATTCAAAAAGTGTCAACTAGAACTTGTGCTGCAAGTGTTCTGCAAGTCTACAACTTGCCAGGAATGTGAGCAGCAAGTTAACAAGAATTACAATTTAACCTACCACAAGTTTGTGGCGAGTTATCATTGCTACCTGGGTACTAGGAACTGCCATCAGAGCAATACAGACAGTCTTAATAGGTTAGATGATCCCTCTATGAATCTTATTTAGGTAGCTTTCTGAATGATGAAGTGGTGGATTGCCACCATTATAAGCATTGGATTCTATGCAATGAGTGTGAGCACTTGTGGTTTAATTGCTCTATCCATTCCTGCTAGATGTACTTATTTACGTACCTAAACAATATTTATATAATGATCCCTCTAACTCCTTAGGCCCCTATTTTCCTCTATAACAACAGTTTCCGATAGGTGACCCTCTCATTCCTGGAACAAGTAACCAAGTTGTCTAGTTTTTTCAGGTCCTCCAAGTGCACTCTCCTAGTATAGCTTAATAAAATCCAGTGCCGACTTTGGAGTCGAGTTTTTTCAGATCACCAACAAACAAGAGCTAGTGCATCAGTTTACAGTTTCCTTTCCCAGCCATTTACACACTATGATATATCCATATGAAAGCAAAGAGGTACACAGATGTAAATTCTAAAAGAGTGATCGTTAAAAAGACCAGTTTATGTGTATATTTATAGCAGCTATAGCCATATTCCCACTGCATTCTTAGAGAAAGTTCTCAATGTCAGGGCCCGATTGCCATCTCGGGCACCTGTAGGCATGCATGGAAATCTGTTTAGCCTGAGCCGCCACCCTTTCCTGCTGCAGGACCCAGCAACTTTCACATATGCTGAGAAGGACCCCGGCGTCGGTTAAGGCTGCCATAAACACCTGTCAGCATCACAGGTGTTTTACAGGGCAGCCTTACGCAGTTCCGGGGTCCTTCACTTGTGTTTGCGTTAGTCGGCGGTTCCTGTAGGCGCCACTAGTCTTGGAGCAGAAGGGTGCATTTTCTGCGGAATGCACCCTCCTTGCTATTGCCGGTGTTGTACCGTGACACAACACCAGGAATTAGGTAGAGTAGGTACCTGCACGGAGCCTCTTAATGGAGGACGTCTGTAGGCACGTGCCTACCCTGCCTAATGGTAAATCTGACCCTGCTCAATGCTGTGTTTTAGTGTGGTGCCTTTTATAAACTCTACTTGCTGCATTTCCAACATGTGCATCTTTCACAGGAATGAAGGATAATGTACGTAAAGCTATATATAACTTATGCAAACCACAGAGGTGTCAGTAGGCTATTTATGGTCCTGTTCCAGCTGTTTTATAATTTAAGGAATATTTTACTAGATAAAACAAATGTTGTTCCATGCTAAAGTGGTTCAGGGCTTCATGTAATGACAATAGAAGTAGAACTGAAATAAACAGCCATGTCAACATGTATTAAATTCTAGCATACCAAGAATAACACAGAAAAAAACTAACATGCAGCTGGTTTTAGTCAAAGGGGGTGATTTGAATAAGGACTGTGTAGTGTAGAAACTCCCAGTTCTCTCTCCCCAGTGGAAGGGTGGTCCAGCTGACTTGGATCTAAATTGTGTTAAAAAAATTCTATCTACCTCTCCCAGTCCCAATAGTGCTACAGTCACTCAGCTGCAATCTATTCTTTATCCTTCTGTAAACCAAAAGAGAGTGTACATGCTGAATCCTTTGGTGACAAAAGACATGCCAATAGATTAGAACTGTTATACTTCTGAAAAACAGCTTTTGCAAAAATAAATTGCAAAATGTTTTAATCCCTTTATTTTCTTCATAAGCAAGAAAAAATTTGTTGTGAATGTAAAATACTTGAAAATAAAAAACAGCACTTGAGATACATAGGATCATATACTAAGTGGTATACATTGAATACCAACCCAAAGAATGTAGATGATTTACTAAAGCAGTAAAAGCTCACTTAGAAAAGTGAATGTTCAGTATGCAAAGTGAATGTTAGTAAAAAAGGTCAACCTGGCTCCCCAACCCCACCCTCTCCTTCCTCCATCACCTCTTTCCCCGACCTCTCCCTTTATCCCCCCCGGTTTCTTTTACAGTTACCGTCATATGCTGGGTGCTGCCTCATGGGCTTTAGTCGCTGTGAGTGACTAAGTATGTCTATATGTCTGTAATAAACATGTGCGATTCATTCCGTTCCGAATCAAAATTCGGACGCAATTTTGTAAATTCGGAGATTCGGATGTATCCGAATTACGAATTACCGGTATAGTGAATGCAAACGAATCCGAATTTCCGATTAATTTTTTTGGGACGAACTTTCGTTTTTTGGATTAAAATTTGTTGCAGCAAAGTGACATTTGAGAACAAAAAAACTTTTTTTTCCCACTTAAATGTCACTTTGCTGCAACGAACGAACGAAAACAAAACAAAATTTTGTACGGATTTCCGCTAACGAATTTCGTCCGAATTCCGAAACGAATTGACTTTCGGACCCAAATTCCGAAAAAGGAAATAAAGCAAAATCCGAATCAAAACAAAACAAAACAAATTTTTTGCTGGTGCACATGTCTAGTCTTTAATAACTGCCTATCTATGAGGATTTTGTACACCTGCTCCGTTTCACTGTCACCCTATTTCTCATAAGTTACTTGTTACATTTCAAACCTGTAATTTCCCTCACACATTTATTTTTTATAGGCATTCATATAACACCAACAATATTTTTTTTAACACAGCACATTTACATTAGTCCCTGCCCTCAAGAAGCTTACAGTCTAAGTTCCCTATCTCACATGCGTACATCCAGGGCCAATTTAGGCAGGAGCCAATAATCTTCCAGCATGTCTTTGGAGTGCACAAGGAGAACATGCAAACTCCTTGCAGATTGTGTCCTTGACCGGGATGCGAACCAGGAACCCCTACTGCTGCAAGGCAGATGTGCTAACCACTGAGCCATTGTGCTACACAATATGATTGGGTATTTAAAGTGAACACAGGTTCACCTTATTTAGCAACATTCACTTTGCTGAAGTGGGTGGCTGAAG
>NW_017306272.1:3266670-3279701 GCF_000935625.1 Nanorana parkeri
GAAGCATTTTTAGAAATGCAATAAAAAGCCTATCCTGACAGCCACATTTGTTCAATAACAGCTCATAGTTGTTGGTTGAGTAGTAGTACAGATTGAGTAATGTAATGCCAGAAATATCTGCTAATCTTTTCACCACAAGAGAGGAACTGCTATCATTTAAGGAATTTACATGATTGGGTAGCTATACATTTTTCATATGCACTTCAAAATAGTACATTTATTTTACGGAAACTATTACTTGATACACATTTTACACATATAAGCAGTATAATATGACTTACATTTAAAAATACAAAAATATTGAAGTGGCCTCAAAACAGCCAGACTTTTGTTTAGCACTGATAGCAGATGACAATTCTAAAAAAAAACTACATGTCCAATATATAATGTAATATAATATAATGTATATTAGAATAAAAATGGATAACATAATAATACAATCACAAATGGGTTGATACTGATAATTAAATGCATTTACAAAACTCTTAAAGCTTCTACTTTCTGTGAGATCGAATGCTTTCTTTGTTTATAACTCGCAAAACCCATCAAGGATAAAGTAAACTGTTTGCATTTAGCGTACTAGCAAGGGAATTGACTATTTGTTTTAATTGTAAAAATCTGTTTTATTTAAGTGAGGAGAAAAAAAAATATATGTGGTGATGTAGAAACTGAATGTGCTTTGGTTTGTTTCAAGTCACGCTGGGACTATATGAAAAAGTGATAGATTACATTTTTTATGTCTGCTTTCTTGGCTCATACAGTGTGTAATTTGTAGGTTTGAATCTTGAAAAAAAATGACAAAATCTTTTTTTTTTTTTAAAGACACTGAGTTACATGTATTGCACTGAATTGGCAAGAAATAAATGCAATGTGTTCCTTGCCTTGACAATGCTAAAGCAGAAGAGAAAATAATGTCCCCTGTTAAATGGTACATTCCAGTGAAAAGCTAAATTTCACCTCCTGGAATTTTCAATCTGTCCAGTTCATTTTTGATTGGTGGGGAAGCTAATGGTTTCCTAATACAACACGTTAGTTAGCAACACAAAACATAACAAAACACGAGCACCAGTCAAATCCCATTTCAGGCAGTAGTCCAGGTTCAGAATGAAGAAATTCCCAAATCTACACAACAGTCATACATTTAAACCACGCCACACAAGATTTTGATCATCTACTGGGTCAACCTTCATGTCTATTTATTTGCAGTATAATTAATGTTATTTAAACGGCATCTACACATTCTGTAGCACCAGAATGAAGAATTCACCGACAAAAAATTCCACATGCTAAAGTCAGTGTAGTCAGGTGCCAACTAACAAACCAATAGATAGGCCTTTTGATTAATGGAAGGGAATATAGTAAAACTCCTGGGAGATGGCATAATCCTGGCATAATCCAAAAAAATAGCCACAAAACAAAGTTAAATGAAACACTCTTTGTACTAAAACAGAACTGAATTGGGGTCATGTCATTTGAAATGCTATCTATAATGAACCTCGGGATATTCTTCAGGTATGCAACTTATAGCAATGTTTTCAAATGTTTGAATAAATGCAAAAATAGCATAAATTGAACTTCATAATTTAAATAAGTCATAAAATGTACACAATACATGGCGTAGTTACATGCATGAGTACAAAATGCAGCATGTGTTGTGACACATCTCTCTTAAAGTATTGTAGAATATACAGTACATCCCAAATATTTCCATCTTTGATCAGAAAACCAAAACTCCAGCCAAAAATGGCAAGATAAAAATAGATAGGCCAATACAATATAAAATAATAAAAACAGATTTTGCTACAATATTCAGATTTCCCCACAGTAATTTTTCTGTCAGTGGATGTCCACATTAGCATTATTAAACCCACTTCCTCTGAGCTCAGGCCATCCTTGACCTACCCAGCCTGTGGCTAGACAGTGAAAGGAGAAGTAGCACAATGATGAGCTCCTCTCTCTGTCACTATGCTGTCTACTCGTATCAGCATGCTCCTTGTCAATACATGATTGGATTGGCTCCGTGTGCTGTTTTTGTTTTCTTAAAATCATGCTCTGCTATACAAGGACTGCAAGATGCTAATATCAGGCCAAATTCAGGAATGCTGCTTGCACAACTTTAATGGTGTATTAATGAATACAGTGTTGAATTCATTTGTGTCTTTTATATCTGCCTAGAGTTAAGCTTTAAAGTATAGCTAAAGCCTTTTTTGGGGGGATAAAATGTGGGATGCTGAGAACCCCTGTGTGTATTTTCTTTATTTCTGGGAAGATTAGTTTGCTATTTTTGTCCTGATAATCATTGCCACTGAGACAGAAAAGAAACAGGAAGTCCAACATTTTGAGTTGTCATTAGAACTTGCACATTTTTTTTCCAATTTCCAAGAAGTTGCCTGGAGTAATCAAACATAATTTATCATTTAAGTCCAGATGAACATAGTTACCCACTTTTAAATATTTTTTTTATATACAGTGTTGGCCAATAAGGAAAGAAATAATAAAGAAAGAAATTATGTAGTAAGCCACTATACATTTTTGAAATTGTATGCTACCCCAAATATTAGGATTCAATACACATGTTTGTGTATACATATATATTCCTTTAAATTCTAGCCTCTAATGTTTTTATTGATTAAGTTGGTGTAAAATACCTGGTGATACTAACAGTTTCTCTCGGCTGCTCTTTCAAACTGACCAGGTCCAGCACGGAAGCAGATTCCTGCAGGTGTGCTTAATTTGGGTCCCTGGGAATGATCCTGGGAGTTACAGGGCAGTGTGTATATATATAATTTGTGGTCAGTTCTGGGCCCATGCCCCCCACCCAGTAAGCCACAGATGGGAAATATACTTCCCCTTACTAAACAGGCAGGCCCCAATCTATAGTAAAGAGGGGCATGATCAGGTTGTCACTCAGATGATTGCTGAATAAAGGAAAAAAAAACTATTATTTTTTTTACAAAAATAAATACAATTTGAACCATCTAAAACTATTTGCTGTATTACAATCACCTTATAATGCACTGTGTTCACAAATACTTTAAAGCAACTAGTACCTGATTCTATGCTGATCTTAGCCTTTTGCACAGTAGAACTGTGTGCGGACGGGGATAGAGGGGAGCGGTGCTCTGAGCTATTTATAAAGTGCATGCTTATATATGTAGACTGGAGTGTGATATTCTCAGTCTGCTGCTGTCTGTTGTCCATTCAGAGGTAAAGGCAGGGAGGTTTCAAGACGCTATTACTTAGTAGCAGTTTGCAAATCTAGCTGTGCTGTCTGGCAGGGTTGTATATATCTCAGGGCTGGCAGGACAAACTTGCAAATTTATATATGTGTTTCAACTTTGTATTTAGCTGGTTACCCTAAGTGCTGTTTTACATCTTATGGTTTCAGCATAATGATGCTTGCAGAGCACCAATATATCTTAATGGCATTCTCCCTGTACTAGATTTGACTAGCAGATGTTGCTATAGGCAGAATCTAAAAATGCAAAAGTAGGCATGTGTGCAATTGTGAACACTGTTGCGGGTGAAACAACAGCAGCCAAAATAATACATCATTATTTCTTAGTTTTAATTCTCAGTGTGCAGCAGAGTAAATTTAGAGGATTAAGGAACAACTATTGTTTCCACTTGTACCTCCAGCTACATTGGACGTGCATCATTTCTAGTATAATTAAGGAGCTGCTTACTGTAAAAATTATTGTGTCTACTATGCAGAATGACACAACTGTTTTGGAAGTATAGCTGGGGTCAAACATGGTTGGCTTACACATCAAACTGTGCAAACATATAAACCTAAAAATGATACCCTGGTGCTATTTAAATGTGAATACAGATGTAGAAAACAGTAATTAAAAGGAGTTTGCTAATGTGCTTGTCAAGCTTATTATAAATCCATGACATTCGACAGCTGCTTGGCATACAGTACATACAGATAGATCATGAGAATGCAGACAGTAGAAAATTAACCTAAACAAAACAAATTATATATATTTTAACAAAGGTCTGCTATGTTCTAACAGGAGGCTGAATGACATGGCCAGCCAATGTAATGCCAACTATAAGATTATACAATGGAAATTTCTACTATCCCACTAATGACTAGCTAATTATTAAATATGCCAAGTCAGATTTTCTGTTTAAAATGTTATATAGTTATATCAAAAATCAATAAAATGGCGGTATCATTAACACATGAAAGTGGCAGAAGCTTTTAGTAAAGAAACAAATCTCTAAGAAAATTACTGAATCAAAATATATGTTGCTAATAGTAGTTATACTTGTTCCTTAGCAATGGAGAGATTGTCTGCACAGGTACTATGTTTAATGTAAACCTGGTAAACTATAAGCTCTATTAGATTAAAGTGACACTAAACTCAGTTCAAACATAAACATACATTCAATGTTGCCTGCGTTCATAGCTACAGCTTAAAGGGACACCAAACTCAGGAGATAAATCTCAAAAATGCATTCAAGCACCTGAACTAATCATAAAAATGTATCTTATTTGTGTATAACTTGGCTCTGGATCCTCTAATCATCTCTGAATTTGTGCCAACACTGTCCTTCCTTCTGGAAAGTGGCTACTTTTATTTCCCATGGTCCCTGTGTGTGTTGTAAAGTATTCACCGCTCCAAGCTTGCTCCCGTAATAGACTTCTTTAGCTTAGTTATACCAATCTCAAGACATTATGCAGCTCAGGCATCTTTCAATGGCAACGCCAATGTATTGTGGGATACCTGCTGCAGGAACCAAATGCTTCCTGCATTCCCAACTGTTTACATTAATAGTGTTTTTGATGCAAAATATGTACTTTGTAGTGACCTTTTGTTTTGCCAATGCAGGACAAAGACACAGATGTAAACCCAACAGTTCATATTTACCTCTCCTTTGCTCTCCTGCCACTGCAGTTTCTTGTAGTGTAGAAAGATATCCCTGTGTAAGCTTCAGGTCCTTCCAGCGCATGTGACGACCTTGGGCCAATCACCCAGCTTAGATGTGCACACAAATGTGATATTATTTTGCAAAGCAAATTTCTGTTTTGTCCATCATACCTGCAGAGATATACTATGGCCCTCTGAGTGAAGGTGATCAACAGTTGGATTCCATTCTTGCTCATACCTTTATAAGCAAGATGAAAATGCTATTCCCTTTAAAAGGAACATGTAAGTCAACTTTACTGTGTTATATAGCAGACACAAAGGAGAAATTGCAAATGTGTAGACTCTATTTAATTTTTAAATACTTATGTAGAAAGTCCTATATGTACGAAAGCACAAAAAAGGGCTTCATGCTTACATGCTGATGAGAATTGTTTAACATGGCTGCACTCACAGTGCATTTTTAACATCAAACTGGACACTGGCAAAAAACATGCAATTTAGAGGAAATTAGCTCCACCTCCAAGTGCCCTTTTCTTGGTGATAGAGGCACTTTCAGAGCATGTAATATGGGGCTGTTGCAATATGCAGATCCCAATATAATAGAATAGTAGACTAAACAGGGATGACAGCCATTGATACATAACAAGCAAAAATAGGACTTATGGTCCTAAAAGTCTACATTCATCTTTAAATTAATTTTGCTTAAATTTCCCATGGTGGTAATTAAATAAACAATTACATCTATTGATTAAAATTGATCCAGCCAGGCCTTTTTTAGATCATTACTTTTGTGGGAAACCTTCTTATACAAAGGAGTGCATTGATCACAAACTTTGCCTGTAGGCACGCAGCAAGCAAAATCAAAATAAATTGGGCAAAAAACAATGTTGGGCCCGGCCCTGAACATCACATAAAACAACTCGTTTCTTTGTTCAGAAGGCAGTTTGAATTTATGTGACATTTTATATATTTTTTTTCTTTGAGCATGCTTACTTTATCTTTGTTTGTATCTTCGCTGAGAGTTCAATATTTTTAAGCTGCAGTTTGCTGTTCAGAAGAACAATTTAAAAGCATCCACTCATTACTGAGTTTGGAAATGATTAGTGTAAGTATGGCAAATGCGAATAGTAGAATTCACTCACTTGCCATTAGTAAAATTCAGTTTTACCAGTGAGCATCAAGGGAAAAACACAGAGCTACCCACATGCTCAAAATCCTAGCTGGGTGGAGATAGGGGATGGTGCTTAAATTCGACTAGGAGAAAAGTCTTGGCTCTGTGTACTACTTGTACCTAAGATTGAAAGGTTCTTCTCCAGGACAGATTTGGAGCTAATGTTCACTTCAAAACTGCTGCTCCTCCCAAAGAAATCTATTGTAAAGATGAAGTTCAGATTTGCCACTACTGTGGCTTTACAGTGAATACCCAGAGTTTGCAAATCACAAACTATTGGCCTAAAACTTTGCAGGTACACTGTACTGCCAGAAATAAGGAACAACCCAGAATACAGTGCATAGCTTTCTGCCCAGCTGAACCGCCCTCACCCTGCAGCGCCCTCAGGTGGCCGCCTGACTTGCCTTGCGCTAGTGCACGGCCTGCAGCTGAGTTACAAAAGCCAATAACCAGACCCCTTACTAGAAAAGGATGGGCTCCCTGCAGCCATATTGTCAGTTGGTATTAGGTAGAGCTTACAATTCTGGGTAGGAAGAGATACTGTGCTATACTGTACTTTTAATTTTAGTATTGGCACATGTCCCCCATGACAGTGCCCCACTTACTATACTCTTTGTTTGGCAATAGCTTGCTTATTAAGCTAATTGAATAAGAAGTCCCCCCATAGGTTTCATTAAGGTTCACTGCAAAGTTCTCATATTTCGAGTGAGATTCGCAAAGTAGTTTGTGAGTCGAAGTCGGTAGATTTGCTTTTACCTTGTCTATGGGAATGCAAAAGCAGCTAAAGCAAGTCTACTGCAGGGCAAGCTCATGTCAAAGCACACTGCATTTGACCATTGAACACCGTTGACAAAGGTTTGTTTGTAGATTGACAATCCCCTACAGCACTACTTATGTGAGAACATGCTCCGTTAAACAGAACTTTTTATCTCTGTGAGGAAATCACTGTGACAACACATCAATCTAGGCATTGTGATCTTAAGTATAGCTCTAGCCAAAACTTTTTGGCGTTGTTTTGTATAAAGTAGGGAATGGTTTTATTGCTTTCTTTTTTGCTGCCCATGTCCCAGTGGGGAGCTTTCCCTTTACTTCCAGAAACACAACATCTGACATCTAATAATTGTTGGATTTTCCATCATTTTTTTTTTTCTAGTGAACATGGACATCAATTAGGACACACACAGAAATAAAAACTTCAGGGATAAGATGGAAGTACCACAACACTGATAGTCTTGGTATATTTTGCTCCAGAATAGGGTCAGAGAGAAATTCTACAAGAGCAAGCAAATGCATTCTGGAGCTTCTGACAAGACATTTGCCTATTTTCACATATGGTAAAGATAGTATTTACATTTTACCTGCAATTCAGTCCATATCCATTGTTTTGTATTTCAAGCCCAGATGAACGGGATATCTTGGAATGCATTGACTTCCTCTTTTTTTTCTCTCTGATCTTATAGTGGAATAAGATTGTATCTGAACTATTAGTGGCACTTCAAACTTAAACGTGCTGTTTTGCAATATCAATCAAGGAAACTGTGGGACTTTTCTGTGATGTAGAAGCTGCCAAGCAGGTAACCAGATAGCCTACACCAACACCATTATAATACCTTTGGATAGCAGCATCAATAGGACAAGCTCAGGGTCCAACCCTACCTATTCACTTCCCTATGAAATAAAAAGCTGACGTGGATTCCAACCCTTCCCTAGCCCTATCCAAAATGTAAAGAAAAAGCTGTGGCTAGAGATGCACTTTAATTTTCTCAAAGGAATCTCTAGGCCAACTTTGACTGTGTTGAAACTATAAATTCCACTATGCATCTGCCCCTGGGAGTCATGCTGTCAAAATGCTGTCATAATCTTGCAATGCCTTATGGGATTTGTAGTTCCACAACAGCTGGAGGGCCAAAGTTTGGCTATCGTTGCTCTAGGCTGTTGCTATTAATCTACATTTTATGGTGCAAAGTTATACTTTAAACTCGTTTCAATAATAAATGCAGATCAAACAAATATACATGGCCCAGCAAAGCATTTCTTTAACATTTGGCTCAAGCACTTACAATCATCATGTTTCCAAACAGCTCCAACTCTCTCAACCTGGCTTCCCTGAACTTCCTGTCCAGTACAAGATCACAAGGGACAGAGCAAACTCCAGCAACTGTCCATCTAGTAGCTTGGAGGAGGGAGGAGCAGGATAATGGAAGTGGAGCAGGGGACTGGCCTGTCTTGCTGTGCCTGTGTGTTTGTGGAGACACACACAGCTTACTAGCACACACACACAAGGGTGTCTACATAGGATCCTGAAAGGGAAACGGGCCAGCCTAAAACAGGATTTTAGAACCAGTGCTCTGGGAACTAGATGATTCTGCAGGAAGCCAAAATTGTTAAACATCATGAAGCAGCATCCATTGTAAATTATTTAATTCGCAATTGAAATAGCTTAAAAACCTTTTGACTTTAATATCACTTTCATTATAGAATTCAAATTAAAGTAAAGCTAAACCCAATCACTAAAACCTCATATAAGCTTTACCATGTAATGTAATTTTAAAAATGCTGTTTTTTAACTCTTTATGTATGCTGCTTTCTAGGGATGCACCAATAACAGTTTTTCGGTCTCAAATACGAGCACCAATATATATCTTTCGATAATTGCCGAAACCGAGTACCAATACCAGTACTTCCGTTAGCATGGAGCTGGCTTCCCGCCAAATCAGCTTCAAGATGGCCAAGCAGCATGGAGCCGGCTTATCAGCCAATCAGGAAGCTGGGAGGTGAGTCATTACGGCCGGGAAGCCAGCTCCATGTTCCCTTGCGGCACTGCCTCTCTGACCAGACGTTCCAGTATCAGGGGTAAGTACCAAAGCATTTTGAGTACAAGTACTGGCCCAAATACTCTGTATCGACACCGATACTGATACTCGTTTTGGAATCAATATATCTCTACTACTACTTCATTACAAAAAATTACCTAGTGATCTTGCCAGGAAGGTCCTTGTTCAGCCGCTTTCTGTTATGAATGGACGACTGTCCTCAAATTGTGCTCCTGCAGTGTCACCCTGTCACATTAGCTCCTGGTTGAGACTACAAACAGCCGTGCCAACACACACTGCACAGGCATGGTGCACCATTGTCACTATTGGGAAGCTAGCCCAAAGCAAAGTGCATCTGGCACTGGAGTGAGTGCGTGTAGACAGGAAGTGACTGAATAGGGGTGGAGGAGATTAGCAGCACTGAGATGCAAAAAAGAATAAAAAAATGAAAATTGTATTTTGTGAAACAAAAATTTAACTTGTGCTCAGTGCTTCAGAAAACTGAATGTCACCCAGTGAAAGTTTAGACATACTTCAATGTGCAAGTTTTTTCCCCAGTTATACTTAAACATAAGTGTCTATTACTTATTTGTAAAGTTGAATATTGCAAGCAATAGCAGTCACCCACTGTAGAGCAATCATTCCACAGAAGCAGCTCATTATCTCGTCTAATAATTAACTATTTGATTTTCTATAGACACTATAAAACTGCGACTACAGTGTGAGCCAGGCCGCAACTATCTCTTCTCCCTGTAATATTTAATGTAGCTTCCAATAATAGCTTATACATTCTTAATTTTTCACTGCACCTACAGTATATCGAACAATTCTGTGCAAATGGAGCCTGTAATTACTCATATAAATCAGCCTCATGAAGTACTCTCTGGATTTCTTTCTACACTCTCCCCAGCTGCCCCAGGGGAATGGAATCACAGCTGTTCTGTTGTGTGCAGGCTAATTGAAGGGCATGGACTTACCAAATGGATTCATTAATTACTGCAGCCAGAATCTCTATGGGCTTATATACACTGGGCGGAACCTCCCTCTTCCAGGACCATACGCATTCCATAAATGTTAGCGGACACCTCATTTATGTTTTAAATGTTTACAGATGGGCTGGCATTTATATCACATGATCCAACAGACCTCATATTTTGGAATAACTGGGTTTTTCTCATGAGGCATATTTCATCAAACATAGAAAATCTAATTTCTGATGTCCACTTTTATTGTGTGTATATAAATCACAAATATAAAATGTAACACCTAATCAATATAAACAGCTTATATTCTTGCATCACAACTTGCAGAAGCACACATTTGGTGCTTTGTGCTAGTACACCATTACACACACACACCTGTAATGTCATAGTAGTTTAAGTATCCATGCATAAGCAGCGTAGTTAATAGGCATTTTAAAGGGAATATCTATTGATTTTGTATATCTTGTCTTTCTTTATTATGATAAGGACTGAAAATTAAAAAGACAACTTTTTTTGTAATCAATGTGAAATATTGCATATAAATATATATATTTTTTATTTTCCTTTACATCCAGCAGTTGGGGCACTAAACTCCATTTAATAGGTTTCCCTGACTATTTTGCTGAACAAATGCCTGTTGCTTACAAAGCTCTACAGCTGAAGCTATAATTTTCACACACTGCTTAATTATTCAGAGCAGTGACTCCTCCACCTCCCTCCACTTCCATGCCTAATAAGTTCAAACAGCACAAAAGCAACTTTAATTAGAGAGAAAGAGCCTGAAGGTAGTCTGCTGTACTGTCAATCTTAAGAAAACCCATAGTGCTCTGAGAATCCTATCTCATGGGTGCACCTGGTATTAAATGCTATTTGAAAAAAAAAATATTTGAGATACATGGTAATAAATGTTTTATAAAACAAAAAACAATCCTCAAATTGATCATTCTGTGCAGACAGAAAAAAGTGTAGAACAAAAATTAGAAGAAAATAAAGACTTATAGGTAGAGAGCAAAAGGTAGAAATATTTATTACAATATCAAGCCTTGGGTTGGCCACAGCAATCTTCCAGCATAAACTACCGGTATTTTATCTTATTTATGTCCATAAAAAAAACTGAGTAATACTTCTACTGTGAATGCAATGGGGTTGATTTACTAAAGGCAAATAGACTTCACTTTGCAAAGCATTTTGCACTTTGCAAGGTAATTTTCCCTTAGCTTAGTGAATGCAATGAAAAATCACACAAACTGAATTACACGCATTTTCTGATGATTTTGAAGCATTTTTGTGCATCTTGGGGTTGTTTTTCTGTTGTTTTCAAACTTGAAAATGTTTGTTTCAGCCAATGGAAAGCTAGGTACCAGGAGGAGGAGATGGTTGTTAGGTGCAAATTTGTTTGAACACACACGTTTGGATGCTCCCATTTAAAGGAGAACTATGAGGTGAGTGCTTTTCACTCGCCTCATAGTTCTAGCCGACCTGTGACAATGAAACTGTCACAGGTCCGCTCAGTAGATTGTGAAGTGACCGAACACATACCGGAGTTCGCTCACTTCTCGATCCTGTCACGGCTCTCTGCCGTGACAGGGGAGGGGCTGGATTCCCCCCTCCCCGCTCAGATTCTCCAGTGCTGACTGGCGGAATGGATGGGGGAGGGGGTGGGTACAGATGGCTCTGCCTCTAGATAGGCAGAGCCAGCTGTCACTCACACAGCTGGACGGATCCAGACATAATTGTAGGGATCTGCTTCAGCTGCGGCATCTCAGTATACCGTGAGCGGTATACTGAGCTTAGGGTGACGGGAGGACGCTAGTTTGTGTCCTCCCGTTACCCTAAGGAGAACTATGGGGAAAAGCCCTAACCCCATAGTTCTCCTTTAAGTCTATGGGGCCAAAAAACATGTGATCCTGCCCCCCCCAAAAAAAAAGCTCATGTACTTTTTTTAGCTGCAAGTGACAAAGCAACACAACATTCAGGTGTGAACGGGAACAATTTAAAATGTTGACGTTGAGTGTTGTCGTGCTTCGGAAATTGCACAACAAAATGCTTAGGTGTGAAAAGGGGTGTTCATAGTCATCACATTTTCCCCTTTTTAACTAAGCTAAGTGAACATACGTTCTGCAAAGGTAACTGCCATTACATCTTTAGTAATTCAACTACACCGTGTCTTTCTGATTCACTACAATGATGGGCAGATATAGCAGTTATGTATGAGGTCTACAACCTGCCTTTTAATAGCCAGTGAATAGGTTTCCATAAATATTAGGTTATCATTGTCTTCTAAGGATACGGTGCACCTGCTCTGGGATACAATGGACTTCAGCTGGCTATGGACATTTTGCAATTTTACTAAGAAAGACCTATCGCTGCTGGGACAAAAAAACTATCATCTGATTTTCTTAGACAACTGCTATATGTCATTTAAGAACCTCTACTTGGTGCATAACAAGTAACTGCAACAACACATTTCAGTGCATAGAACACAAATCATATGAAAAGATGAAGCCTACAAGTAGAGTTTAATAGAATACAATAGAATAGTAAGTATGTTAATGATCCTACATGCCTTTTTCCCCACCAAATGTATTTGGGCCAGGCTCAAACTATGCACAGTGGTTGGCTGACACCAGTTTCCAATTGTTAAGTGACATTTGACAGGGATGAATGACATAAGGGATCTGACACAGAGGGATTCCACATATATCCATTTTATCCATAAGACATGAAGTGGCTGTTCACTGACAGCTGAGCAAACAGTTTGCTGAAGTTCTTCGTTAGACATAGCTAGTGAGTTACACCCATAATTTCATCTGTTAACACAAACAAGACAGCCTGCTGCTGTGCCTCCGCTAGAGCTGGGCGGCCATTCCTAGCACTGAAATTATTGAGTGTCACTTGAGTAAACAAGTCTTCTGCATCAGGTCTTCATTTTTTACTTCTTAGTTCTACTGGAGTTGCCCTGATTTACTGTAGGCAGGTCTATGACGCAGATGGAGAGGATAAAATAAGTGTGAAGGAATGCCAGCGATGTTTTTTGGCAACACCCTGAACATTTCACCACATGTACAATGACATCACTAGGGCAGAAGGACTGAATTATATGATTTACACCTTCATGACCTTCTGATTGAAAAGCCTGGCACTGGAAGCTGTTTTGGGGCATTTTGGCATCCCAACGAAGCCA
>NW_017306272.1:3279716-3338728 GCF_000935625.1 Nanorana parkeri
AATCATAAAGGTTATTTTAACTAAATACTGAAATCAAGAAGTAGAGAACTCACTTTAAAAGAGAAAGAAGCACGATGGATCTCCGAAATCAGTACTTTACAGCCAGAGGGCTTTAAAGCTGATTTGGATCTGTATTTGTCTATCTAAGTGGACCAATTGTTAAATATGAATATTTTCCTTTCCTGAATTACAAGATAGAAGACATATATAATTACTAATTACATATGATTTATGGAAAGGGCTAATGGTGTTGTGGAAGATGTTACAAATTTAGGCTAATTTACTAAATAAGTTGAGAAACTTTACTCAATAAATTGTAGCTGTGTTCACTTTCACATGATTGGAAAATTTAAGTAAGGCCTCATTCAACATTATAAACATAGGAAAAATATGTCTACAGTGCCATTGATTTATAAATGGATCTCTTCATAAAAAAACACTTTATATTAATAGCCAACAGATGGCACCTGAACATTCACAATTGCTAAAAATCTTAACTTTCCAAACAGGACTACTATTACAATTTCTGTGATTGTCTACACATTTGATATTAAAATGTCAGTGGAAAGGTGAGGCCTATACAATGTACATAGATACCCTAATGCTCACATCTGATTTATCTGGCAACACATCAATGGGATGACTGGCTATTTTAAGTATAGAGATCAATTCTTCATTTGACAATACAATGTGAAAGGAGGATCAGCCTGTGGTTGGCTCTAGGGAAAAGGGATGCATTTCTAAATCCTTTTAACTTAATTGTGCAGTCACCACAAAGAGAAATAAGTGGTATGTGGGGTATCCTTTAGTTTATAGCCACTATCTGCTAATGGGAGACTATTTCAAAAATGATATTTGTTTATAATGCTAGGTTTATTTCTTGTAGATAATGCAATAAAAGCAAGTGGAACGGTAAGGGAAAGTATGATAAAAATGTATGACAAAATACAGTTAAGTTTGTTTGCCCTTATATAGGAGTAATTTCATATTAACCTCCCTGGCGGTATGATTATTCAGGATTTTAGCATCCCAAAGCGGTAAATTGTTTTTCATGGAAATTTGTTGTTTTATATTATAGGCCTGTAATTCTTAGTAAATCTTAGGAATAACTCACCTAAATCTGTCCAAACAAGAGTCCAGTAGACATCCCAGGTATGATAAAGTTTGAAACACGAAATTAAAAAATTATGATATAATACATTATAAATAATTATAAGAAATTATAATATAATAAATAATTATAAAAAATTATAATATAATAATTTAAAAAATGGTCCAGTAAATGGGAATTCTGGGGGCGCTGCCTGATCCGTACCACAGTCAATAGAGTACCAAGTTCGCACATCACTGAGCTCGGTCGCAGAATCGTCGCTGTTTTAGGTCAAAAGCGATTTTAGACCAGGAAGAAAACAGCGATAGTAAATTAAAATTACTTGCAATTGAGCGATAGCGATTCGTTGGGAAATTCCCAACGAAAGTGACTTTCAGTGTCTGAAGACGAATTTCCCAACGAATCGCTATCGCTCAATTCTGCAAGTGATTCTAATTCCCTATCGCTGTTTTCTACCTGGTCTAAAACCGCTTTGACCTAAAGGGACGCTTTTTGGATGCCATGGACGTTCACAAGTTTCCAGGCAGAAAGAACAGTAAATGTGCAGGCAGGGCACTGGACAAAGCTCTACGGACAAAACTGAAGTGAAATAGTTTGATACATAAGTGTAATTATAGCAGATTACATTGTATTGTGTGTATTCTGTGTAAATGTCATGTTTTCACTTTTGAATTTCGCGCCGGCTGTGACGCCCTAAAACGAAACTAAAACTCATGTGCCGGCATCGGCCGGCCACGTACAGCAGAGGACACCGCGGGCTCGCAGGGACAAGGTAAGTGACACTTTTCTGTGCAATCCCGAGTCTGGCTCGGGGTTACCGCTCTTGGTACTGAAAATTAACCCCGAGCCAGACTTGGGAATACCGCCAGGGAGGTTAAAGTTACATAGTATTTGAGGTTGAATAAAGACATAAGTCCATCAAGTCCAACCTATTGTGTGTATGCATTTATGAGCTGATGTGTGCGTGTATATGAGTCCATGTGTGATTTTTCTCTTAGCTATACCTGTACCCCTGAATGTTCTGGTCTCCCAGGAGCTCGTCCAGGAGTCTCTTGAATGATTCCACACTCTTAGCTGAAATCACTTCCTGTGGCAGCGAGTTCCAGACCTTAACCGCTATAACTGTGAAGAACCCCTTGCGCCCTGTGTGGTGAAATTTTTTTCCCACCAATTTTAGGTTGTGCCCTCTGGTCTTTGTTACAGAGCTGACCGTAAACAGTTTGTTACTGAGGTTGCTGTCACCCTTGAATAGTTTATACATAAAAATCATGTCCCCCCTTAATCTCCTAACCTCCAATGAGAACATATTTAATTTTAACAACCTTGTTTCATAGTTCAGATCCTCGAACCCCTTAATGAGTTTGGTTGCCCTCTTCTGGACTTTTTCCAGCATAATCAGCAGGGGGAGGTTAGAATCCCATTTAAGATGTTTGTCCTGCTAGGGATAACTCTGATTATTTGTCATGGTGACCACTGTCACAGTTGTCATCAGAACAGGTAAAAAGGAAATCCCCCTAACTTTTAGATTGTAAGCCCTTACGGGCAAGGCACTCCTTACCATCTTGTCTTGAATTGTATTGTGATTGTAAAATCTTCCTTATATTGTAAAGCGCTGCGCAAACTGTTGGCGCTATATAAAGCCTGTATAATAATAATAACAGGACAAAGAAAGTAAAACAATTTTTAGGGCATACAGTGTATGTCAGTTAAATGGGGAAACATGCAAGCATTGATATGTACTAAATATGTTTTGAATCCTTTATTTTGCCCTGGCATACATTTTAAATTAATTATTAGCATTTAAAAGTTGAGGTTCCTGCCTCCTGGAGGGAAATGAGAAGTGCTACCCTCCTTCACATAGATGGTATGCATAGTTCATGCAATAAATATAAGGGATGCCACAATTAGGAAGAAACAGGTAAAAAAAATTTGGAAAGGAGTTTCTTAATGTCAGTGAACCAGTGAAAAAACAATTCTCTTTTGACATTGTCTGCACCTGTAATAAGATGTAAAATCATCCAAACATCACACGTTTAAAGTTAAATCTTTCAATGAGTATATGCAGTGAGACACATACATTATGTTTCCAAAAACAGTATTAATTTCTATTTACATATAAACAGACCAGTCATATCATGTCATGGTCAAGGTCTACTTGCAATAGTTCAACCATTTTCCTACCACAGCTGGCACCAATTTAACCTTTCTTCAAAGTTTATGCCAAGGAGGGAATGACAGGCAGAGAATAGCTTGTTTTGCTAGCATCCACTACATTTGTACAGTGAGATCACACTTGCTGTCCTTGAGATGCTGGTGAAAGCAGTGAATGGATAGACATAAAATGTGTTTTTGTCCATTCATGTCCAGTGGTATGTTTTCAAAAGGTCACTGGAAATATGCCAGTGTAGTTGCCAAGTTGAAATAACTGCCGGATGACCATGCAGCAGACTAAAAATGGAGCCGAGCAGGATTTCTTAGCTATGTGTAAGTCACATGGGCTTTACAAACACAACAAAGCAAAACCACCTCATTGTCACAGAGTTCACCTAAAGTCGACACTTCTTATGATGTTGTAGTGCACATGTATAGAAATTCCTGAACGTTTAATGATTTGCAATTAGTGCTGTTTAACTTTTTAATGACCAGAGACTTTAAATGCAGTCTATTAAATGCAACTATTAACTTATTTTTTTTTCTTTCTTGAAAATCAAGCTTACTGTGCCACAAACAGAAGTGAATTATTCATACATTCCCATGAAGAATCCGATAGAGGGCAAGTCACATAGACAAGCTGAAGCATGTTTTAATATTTCCATGTTATTCACTTTAGTGGATTCTGCATAGGAATAGAGTCAGAATTAACTTTGGCTGGTGACTCAAGAAGACTGGCCACTAGCCAAGCAACAGATGTCACTGCTTTGGGGTGGATGGGGGGTGGGTGGATATTTCTCTTCCAATGAATATGAGAAATGAGCAAGGGAACAACCTCAGATCCACTCCACCCAAAACAAATTAAGAGATTTTTGTGGGTAATGTTCTATTTTGATTTTTTTTTTTCAGGATCGCTAACAATATACTTAGGTTTAGGTATGTTCAGTAAAATGTTTTTGGACATGGGGATTTTGGTGTTGGAAAAAAAAATGAATAAAAATGTGTGTATCCTAATACCCTTTGCCTCGCCTAAAAGGTAAACCTATCCTATTCTGAACCCAAACACTAGTGTTCCTCATTGTGAAAATGAACCTTTAACACTTAAACTTGATGCTAAACCTATCCTTGAAATTAAACTCTTACCATTAATCTGTCCCTACAACCTAAAGTGGAACTACAACCTTCTATCCCTTAAAACCAAGGAAGGTGCCATCTAAGGCCTCTATCGGCATAGCAGTTGCCCTGATGCTGCACATATGATCAGATATGGCACTAGCCATTTACGGGCTTAATAGATCAGTTGAGAGCTGAAATAAGCACTCTGGCAACCTTGACAGTTGGCATTAAAAGTAACTGTTTTGGGAGATATTAAATTAAGGGGTAACCCAGATCATCCCTCTAACCTAAAACTCACTTAACATATTGCCCAACTCATGACTATTAGGGGGTGATTCACTAAGCTGCCGAAGCCAGCTGGGTGAATAACCGAACTGAAGTGAAGGGAGCCAAACCCCGTTCGGTTATTCACTTCAGCCGTGTACAGCTGATTTCAGGCTTCGGCTCCCTTCGGTAAAACTGAACATCTTCAGCGCATTCGGCTGAACCGAAGTGAAGAACACGTTCGCCTCAGCTGATCCAACATCAGGATCGGCTGAGGCGAACCTTCGGCAGTTCAGTCTCTGCTGTTTACCCCTATTCTCAATGGGGCCGAAGAGCAGAGAGTGAATAGCTGAATACTGCCGTGCAGCATTCGGCTCAGTCATTCTGTTGGCTACCTCAGAGGCAGCGAACAGAATGAAAATTACAAATAAACAAATAGGAAAAAGGGTCCCCCTTTCCAAACCATACCAGACAGTTTACAACTAGTAGGAAAGTTAGGAGGGACCTCCCTAGTTAAAAAATAAATAAATGCGTGGGGTTCCCCCCAAAAGACATCCCTATTGCAAAATTTTCCATCTATTCTTGTTCTGGTGACAACTCAAACTTTAGATTTCCACTCATTTCTTATTTATACTCATTTCCACACATGAATCTTCCCAGTTGGGACAAAGACATCAAACAAAAAATCTAACAATCCTGCACCCTGCAGAGTACCACCAGCTAAAGTATATGGATTTTGCTTTAAAGTGACACTTAACTCAGGAGTTAAATCTTAAAAATACATTAGAGACTGTAGATCCTCAAATCAACTCTGAATTGGTGCCGCCATTGTCCTTCGTTCTGTGGGGTGGCTACTTTTCTTCCCCATGGTCCATTTGTGTGTTGTAAAGTAGCAACAGCCCCAAGCTCACTCTCGTGATGGACTACAATCTCACGTTTACTTTACTAGTTTGTATTGAGATTGTAGTCCATTACAGGAGCGAGCACACATAGGGACCATGGGGAACAAAAGTAAGCACCCTCCAGAAGGAAGGACAGTGTCAGCACCAATTTAGAGAAGATTTGAGGACAACAAATACACAAATAAGATACATTTTGTTAATAGGTAAGTTACTTGAATACATTTTTAAGATTTAGTGTCCCTTTAAGGTTTTAAAAAAACAGTTTTTCACATTTATGAACAATTAACAGTCTGCATGGCTCCTGCCTGGGTAAAGTCTGCCATATGAATAGCCCAAATGTGATTGACCCAAAATAACAGAGACAAACACTTGCCTAGATGTATGCATACTTATGGGATTCTGCGAGCAGAAATGAGCCCTTGGATTTAATACCAGCTTACCTTCCAAGCCCATTAATTAAGACCTTTGCCTGGTACAGAGGAATTAAAACACAGAGACATCAAGTTCAAAGCACCTTATAAAGAAGATGATTTCTGGCTTACGACCAAGATCCACAATATCTGCACTTTACGAGGTGATCAGGTAAAAGCAAATTAAATTTTTGTGGTAATAATTTGGTACTTCACCCCCTGAGACCACAATTAGTGTAATGTATTATCAAAGCATGGAAAAAGCTTTTGTTCCACTGTTATTTCACAATCCATGTTTGTAGGGAATACTTTTTTCACTTTTTTTAACAGTGGGTGTTACAATGGCGCATTATGTGTAAGTGTAAGAGAAAAAATGTTAATTATGAATCAAAGTTCAAAAGTTAGCAAGTTTATTGCATGGTCTACTTCCCTGCTAATATCTTCAGAAGCTGTAATGCATGGCTAAATTCCCCATTCTTAGATCTCAGCAGTCCTGCACTTATAATTTTTTTACAGGGATTTGTGATAGACTGAAAAACAACACTTTGAAGTTCCAACTTTGTTCTTTTTAGTTGAGAGGAGAATACTGTACAGATTTGTTCAACTCTATGTACAAGGAGGGGGGAAGAGAGAGAGAGAGAGAGAGAGAGAGAGAGGATATACAGGAGAGAGATGATATACTGGAGAGAGAGAGAGTGAGGATATACAGGAGACAGAGGGGGGATATACAGGAGATATACATATACAGTGGAGAGAGAGAGAGAGAGAGAGAGCGCGCAGAGAGAGAGAGAGGGGATATACAGGGGAGAGGGGGGAGTAAGAGAGAGAGGATATACAGTATAGGAGAGAGGGAGAGAGAGGAGAGAGAGAGAGAGAGAGAGAGAGAGAGAGAGAGAGAGGGAGAACAAGAGATGTGGGGTCGATTTGCTATACGACTATATAGTATATGAGTATATAAGTGAATTTGAATTTTCACTTTCCAAAGGAATTAACTTAGCTTAGTGAACAAGGAGAAGCTCTGCTGACTCCAATCATCCAATCATGTGCAGGCAAAATAGTGGGTATTCTTTTGCAGAGTGAATTTTTACCACATTCACTAAACTAAGTGAACATTTCATAGCAAACTGAAAATTCACTTTACAGTCTGAACATGCTGTAGTTTTTTTTTTTAGTAAATCAACCCCATGGCATATACCCATGTTTGACATGTTCATAATAATCCAGCTTAATACAGTTCAGTAATTTAGACGGAACAAGAGAATATTCCATCACACAATATTTGATGTGCCAATCTACACATGTGATATACTTGAATGCATGTTAATGTGGTCTGAAGCACATAGGTAAGACAACCCAGAAAGCAAGAGACAGGATTGCACAACATTAAAATCCCATTATAAGGCACTTGCTTATAATGGGAAGCAGGGCATTCAGTAGCCCAACTTTAGTTTATGTCGCACGTCCCGTTCATCTTTGATATAAAAAAAAAATATATATATATATATATATAGTATATGACTATGAGGATGGCATCTGATCAGTTTGGGTAACACCCTACTTTGTGCAGTTTGTGCAAAATCTTAAAAGACGATCTGTCATGTGAAGGCTAATGTCCTCCATGGAAGCAGTCTTCAACCAACCACAGGGCTGCTGAAAACTTGTTCCAGGACAATGCGGCAGCTGACAAAGAATACTATGTGGCCAAGTGGTCAGATTGGGTTGTTTTCAGAAAAATATAATAGCCGTGGTGTCAAAGGCAGGTATGTAGCTTTAATGTGTGTAACAACTTGGCAAAATCTAAACACGACATAATATAGGTCCCCTATGTTCTATAGTGAAGCTACTATTTCTTAGATCACAATTAGGCTAATTTACTAAATATAGATCCCCTGTGTTATATACTTTTCAACTACAGCTACCATTTTATATATCATATATTCTCCAATAGTCCATACCAAGAAACAAATGTAGTTCTGACTGCTAAAGCAGTGCCAGAATCTGCAGCTATAGCTATAGATAGCAATTATACAACAATGAATAGGAAGATCTCTTTCCTCAGTGAATCTATAAGGGACAGGGATTTTGCAGCAGCCTAGAGACTGTGATGAATGACTCCCTATGTGTTTTCTGCATCCAGCAGACAACAGCCCATGCACAGGGGAAGGCTGTAGATTCAGCTGTGTGCTACTCCACTCTGCTTTCTCTAGTGACCTCATCCTCTCACAAAGATACCATTCATGCAGATGTGCTAGACGACAGCCTACAGTGCTTTCATTTCATCATACAAACATGTACATAGAGACGCTTGGATGAAATAAAAGCTATAGAACACTCACAAAGGTGTGCAGGGGTATGTGAAATATTCCTGCTCATCACAGCAACTGCACACTGGGACTTTCGCAGCGTTGCTTACTTAGCTGATAACGTCTCAGTTCCTTCTTATATTACTAATGCTGGGATAATCATTGTATACTATCCAGCTAAAGACCAAATATAAGATTTTGAAAGTATTCCCACTATGCCCTTTACTAAACTATTCATATTAAATGCATTTAGATATTCAAAAATTAATACATCCAGCAGAATTAATTAAAGGGCCAGTACATTAAAAAAATCACATTTTGTTATAGGTGGAGCTTAGTGGGCTGAGTAAGCCCATGGTTTCTTATATGTTTTCGACACTCCAACAGAAATATTTCCTGCCATAATTTCTGACTTTATACCCTTCCACTTGGGTGTTTTGCTTGATCCAGCCTAACTTTTGTATGGTTTGGCTCTTCCTTGCATTGTAGTAATATAAAATAAATTAGAATCACACTTACTTACTGAGAGTGGTAACCTCTACCAGTAGCCTGATAAAAATCAAGTGCCTTTACACATGGGATTCAGTTGTTTCTCTTATTTAATAAAATATCGCAGGATATGTAACACATTTCCTGCCCCCTCCATAAAATATATTTACCACTATTCTGAGTGCTCTGTGTACTTCATGTGAGGGATGGAAGTATAGATAACACATATGCTTCATTTAGTATGAAGTATTATTACTATGGAGGTTGTAACATTGGGGAGTAAAAAGTCGGGTTGAAAAACCTGAAACTTCCCCATATTAAAATGTTATGCTTTAATGCTGAGTACAGAGGCGTCACAAGGGGGGTGCGGCCCGCAACCGGGTGACACCATTGGAGGGGTGACACCAAAATGACTGTCAGTTATGTTGGTGTCACCCCTCTAACAGTGTCAGGAGAGAGGAGGGCACCCGGCGGCATACCTCATCGTATGCCGCCGGGTGAACATCCCCTCCTCTCTCTGCCGGCGTCCATCACCGAGATGGACGACGGCAGGTGTCAATGAGATGACCACACATGCGCAATGACGTCATACCCTGTACAGGAATAGGGAGGGTCATTTTGGCCATTTCTGTTGGCAACTGTACTACTGTAAACCTATATACAAATAAATCAGGCATTTACCTTGCTGTGTACAGATAGTCATACTATTGAGAGTACTGGACTGCTGGGGTATGCACAATGGTTCACCAGCCCCACATGCCCAGCTTGACCAATGCTTTAAGGTCAGTTTACTATGAATGCAGAGTTGGACAACTGCACAATTCCAATGTTTAATAAACAAGCCCTTATTTAAGCTGCCAACTAATTTTATTTTATATAGTTTTTGGTTGAATCTGAAGAGTCATCAAGAAAAAGTCTCAGAAGGTGAAGTGAACCTTCCAAATAGAGACAATGAATGCAATAAGAAAAACATAAGTTCTTTATCTTCTCATCCAAAAACAAAAATCTGGCTAGAGTTCCACTTTAAGGGACATAATGAGTAACTGAGCACGTCTGCACTTTAATAAACAAGTTTAAATGTCCACATGTTCAATGTACTTTTTAATTCACTTATATTACATTTTGTGTTGGTGGCTGAGTCAATATTTGTTCTACCAATGTAAGATAAACAGTTATCTCTAAAATCTGCCAAAAATGATGTCTTAAGTGATTTTCAATTCAGATTCTTGGCCAACTTGGTTGTGTTTGAGTAGCATATAAGTGTTTTGCTTGTGAAAACTCTGGCAGTGTCACTATGCACTTCTTCAGCTTGTAATGGGGAGTACTAGCCTAGCAACCTAATAAACACTGTATCCCTAAGAGCTCAATAGCTGACCTTGCCCTCTCATGTTTGTTATCACTAAGCATCTTATTATGTAATACATATTAGGTTGCAATAACAGGGAACATTATTACTTAAGTGATGACTTCACTGATACTTGTCCCCCTAGGATACTATGCGGTGATATTATCGTACGATATTACATCATATGTATATATATTACACCTGCCCTTCCTCCACCAGAAACTTCCTCCTCCATTTGGTGTCTCACTATTGGACAAGGGGTAATCTATTTGTAGCAGATATATTTACAAAACTTTTGCATGTTTTAGCCCCACATAGATCAGTGATGGTAACCCTACTTGTGCAAGTCTAGCTATCATTGTAAAAGGGGATAATTGTGAAAGCCATTGTGAAAATGGAATGCATACAAGAAAAGCTTTGGTAATGCAATGTTTAGGGGCCCTTTCACACCAGTAGGTGTGTTATGCGCCATATAACACTTACCCACTGGTGTGTGTTGTGTGAAGGCTGTGCGATATGTTGCTACACAGAATGACATTTCACTTAACTTCATGCGCCGCAGCATGTTGCAATGAATTGTAGAATTTCACAACATGCTACGCTGTGTAGAAATACAACCTATCCAATGTTTTTTTTCAGCACACACCAATGCAGTGCATTGGTGTGAGCTGGAACAAAATGTGCTAAGGCAAATTGCCATGTCTATGTGTTGGGACTGTGTTAGGCAACGCTGTCCAACACAGATCAACAGAGGTGGTATGAATGAGCCCTAAAGGTTCTCAACATGTCAACATGCAAAGGTTAAGCATTCCATAGACACTCTGACTTTGTCTGCAGTAACCAAAGAAAATCCCTTCATGGTCAATAAATGTCTCAAGAGCATTGAGCTGCAGCCTGTTTCTTCACAAAAAAATGTTGCAACTGCATTTTAATTTATAGTAGATGTAAACACTTACTGAATATTTATTAAGCAGTAAACACTACTGACCTGCAGTACTGGGACCAGGGTATTTCTTTGAATAGTCTCCCCATGCTTGAGTGGGTTTTCCTCCAGTTGCTCTGTCATGTTAACTGGCTCCCCCCCAAAGTGGCCCTATAGTGTGAGTGGGGTTAAGGACATTAGATTGTGAGATGCCTGAGGGACAGAGACTGATGAGAATAATCCTACATTTTCTGTTGGCAATGGCCTAAAATCTGTAGGCAGACCCAGAAAGTCAATGAAAAAGTCTGAACTTTACATGTCTAGGTCAATGACTAAAAGTACTGAAGCTACTAAATCAACATGATAACCAGGCAAATAGCAATTTCAGAAGGAGTGGTGAGCTATCGAAATCTCTTTAATTCCTCAGATTTTAAAAACAGAACATTGAACATACAGCATTGTTAGTGAACACAAAGTAAGCTACTTAGAAAACTAGAGCCATTGCCCTAAATTGCCCTATTTGTGTTCTAGAGCTGTCATCACATACAGGCTTGTTTCTAAGTACAAAGACAGGCAATAGCGACAGTGAAAAATATTGTTAGAGTTTATAGCAATGTATTGTGGAGCAGGTGTGTTATCGCAAGAAGTGTATGTTTGTGATTCTTAAAGGATCTGGTGCCTAGAATGACTTTATGATTCAATAAAAATGAAGCTCTGTCTGCTTATCATAAAAAGAACAAACAACGCATTAGATATATACAAGTCACACCCACACAAAAACATGTGAAATGGGAAAACTATGCCACTAATGTGTTTTCTTTCGATATATTCGAGTCAAATGTTGTCGTATTATGAAGTATAATTAATGAGCAGCTACACAGCAGAGTGATGATGTGTGAAGTGGGTCTCATTTATTTCTTGGCCTTAACTTGAAGCTGATTCGTTGGCTAGACACAAATACCAAAGCAGACTGGGTATGCTTCTGCTTTTACTCAGCAGAAGGTCTTTCTATTCACATTGACTGCTATGAAAGCACAGTGTCATGCTGGAGTGGAAACCCAATGCAATTTAGGAGGTGCAACGGAAGATGTTGGTCTGGTCACCGAAGGGAATTTTCCAGTTATGGTTGTTCCATGCGGCTTCGACTCTGGAACATGGGGCTGACAGCAAAGGTCATTTAAGAGGCTGGTCCGGCAGAAGGTGACACCGGCCATAAATCTCGAAAAGAGTGGAGCCAGAAAGAGCACATTTTACCTCAGGATGTACGGGTAAATATTTTTAAAACAACAGTTCTGCCATGGCAGTGTTAATGCCACATAAAACCAATTTGTCAGTGGCTGCTGTAGGCATATGATAAAAAACGGGGTCACTTTCCACATTGTGGCTATAGAATGTGCAGCATGGCACAAATAATTCATTCATTCATTTTAAAAAGAACTCCATGCAAATGCACAAAAACCAATTTAGTCTAGTTATTTCTTTGTATATCTATAATCATTGTATTTTTCAAATTTTCACCAGGCATATCAAAGGTGGGCAGGAAGGGAGAGATGGCTGTACAATGAAGCTCAAATTAAATGGATATCCCCCACACTCCTGAAAGGTCATCTCTTGGTTGAATGAGCATTGAAGTGATTCTACGATTGGTGTCGCATATATCCAAGAAATAAAAAGTATTTCACCAGCACACCAAGGATCTTCATCCAAAACTACCCTTACTGACGTTTCAGCATCATGTCAAACAAATAACACATAATATGCAACTCCATATTATGCCTAGAACACTGTTCGGTGTCAAGTGTTATTTGTTTGACATGATGCTGAAACTTCAATAAAGGCAGTTTTGGACGCAAATCCATGGTGTGCTAGTGAAATACTGTCTATCTGTAGAATTAAAGTAGTAATGGGTGGGCGGTCATAGGTGGTGGGTGGGAACAACAGTAAACATTGCCGCGGCTGCAGGTAGTAGCGGATAGGTTGATAACAGTTACTATAGCTGTAGCTGTAGAGTGGTGCTGGCTATAGTAGGCCTGTTTAAATCTGGGAGACACTACTAAAGCTTGGCTTTGTCACTTTTGTGAAGGTGGTGGATGAGCAGAGAGTAGTGTGAAAGCACTTGGTAGGCAGCATTAATATGTCAACATTAATATATCTGTCCAAGTGCTGCTTGCAGATGTGGTCCATCTTCGAACTTCAGTTTGACATGCCTGATTTACACCTTAATATACTACCATCTACTGTATGTAACTGCCATCCTTTCCTGTGCTCAAGCTGCACTGTCAAATTAGACTCACACTGTAAGTACATTGCTTCCCACTAGCAATATTCTTGTTTCAGGCTCCAATACATCAGCCTGCTGAAATCACAGACACGCTAATGACGCTTTGCTCATGTCTTCTTCACTGCACAGCTGCACAGCTCCTCTATGGTTTGTCAGTCCCTGGCTGTTACAAATATTATATGGCATTTGTGTTGTACTGTGCTGAAATGAAGCCTTGCACCTTTCCCCCAGCTGTTAAACAGCTGGTGCAATGTGGGTACAGTATATGAACTGTCCTCCTGTCCATAGGAGGTCAGGGCATGTGCTTAGTAAGCACATTATTCAGATAGAACTTAGCAGAAGTATTTAAGAAAAACTCCCAAAGTGGAATCTCTGTTTGGGGAATGCCATTGTACTAGGAGACATTATTGAGTTCTATCTTCTCTTTCCAAACGCAGTTCAAGTGAGAAGGCATTTTCACTGACTGCTTCAGGTTTGCATTAATAAATTCCTGATATGTTATCATTTTTCAAGTTGTATATTTTATCATTAAAAAGAAGTCTGTGTTTTAGTCCAGTGACTCGTCCCAGGATGAAAAGATGCCATAAGTCTGCAGCAGGAAGCATTTCCTCAGTCTCCTACCATATTCGGGAGTACTGATTACCACAGTGGCCAGGGAGAAGTAAAGCGTCAGAATGTAAAAGCAAGGGCAATAAAAAGGTAAGTATAGATGCTCTTCTTTTACAGGGGATGATTCGTTTTCAAGTAACCCTGTGGTGACAGGGTCACCTAAATGTGTTAGGTAGTTGGACAATGACCACATAAAGAAATACAGTATACGCAAACTGAAAATTGGGTCTCTACTGCCTAATGCAGCTCACAGCATGGGGGACATTATCAAAACTAAGGACTGCCAGGACAGAAACAGTAAAGACTGTAAAGGAAAGCAGTGGTCATTATAAATGGATTATTGCTTATTTCTGATGATCCCCTTTAATATATTCAGTAGCTAAAGAGTGAGGACCTTTCTAATAACATTGTTTGTAAATGTAGTTGTAGACACACATTTTCAAAATTTCATCCCCTGATATGAGCATGCAATTTGTTATCACTGCCCCATTTCTGTTGCGCCTGCACAAATATGGCCATAAACCAATAACATGCTCCACTGGGAGTTCTTTACTGAAAGGACTCATTTCAGAAGGCATTGCCATACTAATTACCTCATAAAGTATTTAGCTGCGTACCCACTGGGATGCTACTTACTAGTGCTAAAACTGCTCTTGGATCCAGCTAATCAATTAATGTTCATTATAAGACCTGGAAATTCCAAGCAGTAATGTGCAGAGGTTATAAATAAGAAAGAGAGTCATTGAAAGAAGCACAATGCATGGTATACAGCATAACATATTGCTGATTACTTTATTAAGCCGCCATGTGTATCTAAGCCCATTTGTTTTAATCATCAATTTATCTATTTTGCATGCACAAGTGGCAGAAGCTGTAGAATGGTAGTTATTTGATAATGATATCGTGGCACGTGTTGGACATCCTGTCTCACCCAAATTGTCAAGTCTTGTTCTTTGTACCAGGGTAATAAAAGAAATATCTTTGAGTGGGGAATTATATTATACAGGCAACAGAATCAAACTGCGAGAGCAGAAACTGTCAGAAGGATCCACTTACCTTCACATTCGCTACTCTAGCACCACATGGAGCACCTACACTGTTTATCCGCTTCCTGCTAGTGGAGAACATGCACAAATATCCCCATAACACAATACAATGTCTGCTGCCTGAATGACAAGGAGGACTTAGTATTGTGACTTGGAAGGGGGCATATTTTCATGCAAGTAGTGACCATCTGAAAGATCACTGCATCAAAAGTTTAGAACAGCTCTGATTGTCGATGGGGGAATGTATGCAGTGCAAAAACAGCAAGCCTCTGGTGTTTGAAAATACATCTTGCCAGATTCTAGCAATTAAAATGTACTGTGAATACTACTTATGCTTCAAATCAAATTTTAGCATCTGGTGTCAGTATGTGCTGACAGCCTACTGCACATCTCTGTGACCAAATCCTGGTTACAAATGCTGCTACCACTTTCCGCACGCACTCAGACCGGCACAGTTCCTTGCGGCCTCGGCTGCAAGATACTGTGCCCATCTGAGCTGCTTCTCTCCTATCTGCCTCTTAGCTCCAGGGTCTCAGAGAGAGCAGAGTGATCTCTCTGAGACTTCAGAGTGATGAGTCATTCGGAGGCGTGGCGTGCTGCGTGTAGGAGTCCCGGCCGGGCTGAGCAGGCTGCAGGTAAGATAGTGTGCAGACAGTGTTCGTTCTCCCCCCCCTCACCTTTCCCCCCCTCCTGAGACCAGCCACTGTAAACAGGTAAAATAATGTGTTTTTTGTATCCCTTGGTTAGGTATCTTACAAAGCCTTAGTTTTCTGTCCTTAAACTGAACATCTGGCAAGGCTATGGGCATTTATAAAATTATATATATGTAACAAGCAGCAAATAAGACTTTAAAGAAGTCCTCAGTAGCCTCTGTAGTAGAGCTGCAGCTAACGATTATTTTCAAAATCGATTAGTTAGCCGATTATTAAGTTCGATTAATCAGTTAATCGGATAAACAATAAAAAAAAATTAAAAATGGCTCCAGTGATGGACTACTAGTTTGTATTGAGAATAAAATAGTGGAATAAAATAGTGTGGTGTGCAATATAGTGAAAAGGAAAGTGTAAAATTATACAGCAATGAATGCAGAATGGCACCGGCTATAGAGGACTACAAATCCCAGCAATAGTACATTATACAGCGCAATGCAGAATATCAGCAGCTTTAGAGGACTACAACAAATCCCAGCAATAGTACATTATAGCTGGTGGTATTCTGCATTGCACTGTATAATGTATTATTGCTGGGATTTGTAGTCCTCTATACAGCGCAGTGAAGAATATCACCAACTATATAGGAATACAACAAATCCCAGCAATACATTATAAATACAGTGTATAATGTATTGCTGGATGTGTATTCCTATGTATAATATACAGCACAATGTACCATAAGCTATAGAGGAATACAAATCCCAGCAATACATTATAGAGCACCATGTGTGGGAAGTGCAGGCTTAAGGTGCCCATACACTGCTCGATTCTCGTACGAGAATCGCGGGAAATTCCGCGATCGTACAAGAATCGAGCAGTGTGAACGAAGACGTGCGAACGTTTCTACTGTACGGTCGCACGTCTTTTGTCTAAGGAGCACGCTAGAAAACCAGCCGAAAATCGTACGATTTTCGGCTGGTTTGAACGGTGCTCGGGAGACAAATGCCGAACGGGCCGGTGCTCGCACGCGCACACAGCCCATTCAGCATTGCGGTCATCGGAAGCCCGCCCCTCAGGGGGGTGGCTTGCGATGATCGAGAGTGCGATCTGCCTGTCCAAGATGGGCAGATCGTACGTTTTTTTAATCACTTTACAACCATCGCAAGACTAAGGTCTTGCGATGGTTGTACAGTGTATGGCCACCTTTACCTGAGCAGTCTTCCAGCAACCTGCTTCTGAGATCGGGCCTGTCTATCGGCGGCTGTCATCCCCCCACACCTGCTCCTCCTTACTACATCTCCCCGCGTCCCTGTGCCGATCGTGGATGTGGGCGGGCGGTGAGTGTGAGGCGGGGAGGAGGTGCGGCGTGAAGAGCGTGGATGCGGGCGAGCGGGTCTGGCAGCGGCGAGCGTGAGGTGGGGAAGAGGTGCGGCGCGCAGCATGTGTGGAGCCGTGAACAGGGCCAACTGATCGGAAGAAAATTAATCGATTATTGAAAAAGTTGACAACTTTTTCAATAATCGATTATAATCGATTATGTCGATTAGTTGTTGCAGCCCTACTCTGTAGCGGCATGCACTGTGGAGCAAGTCATCAGTCAAGCATTCACTCAGCAGCTTAAATCCCTCTGCTGCCCCCACCAGTGCCTTCCAATCTCTAATGTACACTCAAGGACAGTGTTCTGAGACGGGGAAGCAGAGTGAGCAGAGGTGCTATAAGAAGGATTTGAAGGACAATACTTCTACTGTGAAATTTGAGGACAAATTGCTCAAAAGTTTCTGTCCCTACAGAGGTCAGTGAGGGATTATTTTAAAACATATTTATTGCTGGCTACATGTTTAAATTTAGGCAATCCAACCTTGGCTTGAATGCTCAGAACTATAGGATATAGACACAAGCCTCTGATCATTTTTACAATGAGAGTTATTCAAAGTAATTCATTTGATGTACAATGTAACCTCTCTTAAAGGCTTATGTTTTTCAGATAATCAACCTGATTAAAAAAGGCAACATAGCTATATATAGATGCATTTTAGTTTTTTTTTTTAAACACAAACTTAAATGCCTTTATATGTAATTACTACAATTACTGTCATTAGTATAATGCTCATCCACCAGTTTCACTACCACATCTGTTGCAGACGTTTTGATTTCTATGACAATACAAAAAATATTTCTCTCTGGCCAATACTGAATAGAATTTTGCAAATATTATGCACATCTGGTTATGACATATTTCCCGTGTAGCTACAGTTGTGTGCTCTACACAAAAGACATGTGCTTTTACGTTCCAAACTCCTTGCCGTGCACTGATTACTGCTGACAACCTTTCAACAATCCCTCAGTATACAAATACAGCCATGGAAACAAACTACTTGGTTTACTCTAAATCACTACTCCCAGCTACCTCAAAACAAAACAATTTTGATTCTCAAAATTAAAATCAAATGTGATGTGATTTTTCAGATATCCGCTTTCAGTTATGTTTTTTGTATTTTAATGCTCATTCAAGGTCTATCCCAATGCCTAGCAATCTACGAATTCCTGTTGTTAAGCTCTTTGGAAAGTGTATATGCTATGATGTGACTGAAATGGAGTAGAAAACAGCCTATATAGACTGAATGTAAAGAAAGGTGCTATTTACAAGAATCTTTCCAATTACATAGGCCAAGGGCAATGTGCAAAAATGGCATTGGCCTTGGATCTAGCAGGAATGAGGGCTCAGGATGCACTTGTTTTAGCAACTGATCCTATTACTTAGGGGTCTATTCACGAAGCAGCCGAAGGATCTAGCCATAGCTTTGGCCGATCCTTCGGCTAGCTTCGGCCCCAGGACCCCTTCGGTTCAGTAGAACCGAAGGGCTGCTGTACGGGCTATTCACAATAGCCCGTACAGCTCCCGAACTTAGCCGAGCGGCTCAGTCGAGCTGAAGGCATATGCCTCGGCTCGGCTGAGCCACGCTGAAAGCCGAAGTTGGCCGAGCGGAGCCAGCCGTGATCTTACCGCTGGCTCCGGTTACTTGCAGAGAGATCAGCGTCCCTGGTTACCAGCTAACCAGGGACACTGATCTCCAGACAGCAAACTCTCCCTGGTGCCCCGGGACTCTTCTGCTCCCGGCCTCCCAGGAGGGAAACACTGCTTTTTCTTTTTTTTCCTTATTCTGACAAGGTTTTTCTAAGGAGTTTTTTCCCGTTCCTGGCCGCCGAGGAGAGAAACACTGCTTTTTCTTTTCTTTATTCTGACACGGTGCCGTGTCAGAATAGTAAAAAAATAAACAAATGCTGATGGACCTGATGGAGAAAGGGCAAAATCATTATTATTTTTTTTTCTATTCCGTGTCAGAATAAAGAAAAGAAAAAGCAGTGTTTCTCTCTTTGGGCGGCCGGGAGCAGGAAAAAACCTCCTTAGAAAAACCTTTGCAAAGCTAGAGTAATGAGTACACCCTGTATTATATATTTATTTGTAAAATACATATTTTGTGAAAATAATAAAAAATGTCTATTAGCATAGTTACAAGAAACTTTTTTTAATGGTTATTCACCAATAGCTACCAACTTAACTTCAATAGCTTATGCTCAATTGAATGATGTGTAGCAAAAACTGTGTGGATATGGACCAGTGCCATATAGTAGTCCAACTAATGGAGGCATAATTCCTCCTCTAGCTTGCCATGCATATATGGTATGTAAGCAGATGCAACAGTCCATCATTTAATTTACTTTGAACTACATGAATGAAAACAGCTTTGAGTGTTCTTACCATTTTGGCATCTGAGTGCATTGGAGTGACTTGAGGTGAAGCACAAGGATTGCCTAGGTTGGGACCTTGCATCCCCATGATATTGGAGTTCATTGACATCTGTCTTTCCATCTGTGTGGGATATGAGAAAAGCTGTGACATAACACCCACCGAATCCATCTTAAGACAGTATGAAGTACACAGCCTTTTATTCAAGCAAGGTTACCTCTTTAAATATAAAAACATGAAAAATGCATAATGCATTTTAGAAAGGCAGCCCCCTTTGAATAGCCTGAAATAGAGAATTGCCTGCCAAATTCTAGGTATTTGGCTCTGCAAGAAAAAGCAGATGTCACTAAGTAATTTTACTTCTACTTCCTTTGATGAGTCTGATAATGTACAGTATGTTAGCCAGTGTGCATCAGGGAGTTTCAGTACACAAAATCTTTTGTTTCCCATTTCTTGTTTAGAGTAGGAACTGAGAGAAGCAGTTTAAAATGAGATTTAACCGATAACAGATTTGGGAGAAGGAAGTTAAAACTGGGTGGAAATAAGTCAAAATAAAATCATGAGAGATGACAACGTTGGGCAAATGTTAGGGGGTCTCTAGGGCTGTAACCATTGGGCATTGTTTATCCAGGTTGACAGTTCTTATATCATACTGTATGGTACCAGTAGCCTCTTCATGAGTGTCATTCTAACCATAACAATTGCTGTTGAGGTATGGGCAGGGGATTGGGGGGTTCATCTGGCCAAAATTAAGCACAGTTTTTAGGGGAGCAAGGGACACAGCTTCTCCCCCAAATAGGAATTGTGCAAAAAATAATCAATTAAAATACTAGTGACTGATTATTTTTCATGTTCTGTACATGTACACTTTAGGACATAATGCAGCTTTGTTTGCACAATGTTAAATCTTAGAATCTATTAGTACAGTGTGGGATGGTAACCATTGGTGGTACTTTATTCTTACTGTAGGTGATAAAAAGCAAAGCTAAGGGTTTATGTGCAGGTCAGATGTGAGTAAGAATTTGCTTTCTCTAGTGGCATGATATAAGTGGTTTGCGCTAGAGGAAGCTCTGCTGTTTAAACTAGCAGACATGAATCAACTGGTGCTACGGGTTCCAAGGCCATTTTGGACAAGGCAGTCTACCTAGTAAATTACAACCAGAAACAAAGGACAGAATGTGAGGAACCCTCTGACAGACAGGAAACAATACTAATTGTGGATAAGTCTTTGGGTGGGACAGTTCAGTGACAACTTATACAAATAAGGTAGTTTTATAGCAGGGTACATGGATGTTAATATTTATAAGCACTGATGGTACTTATAAACTACAAAGGTTGCAAGTTGGTACATACTTGATTAAAGTTGGGAAAACACTACACTGGTGTAAAAGCTACATTTTTACCACTACCTGTAAGCGAAAGTATAATTATCAACAATGTAAATGTATAAAGACTTACCTTGAGCCAGCTTCACGGAGCTTACCTGCTGCCTGTATCTAATCTACCTTTGTTCCAACTTTGCCTGTTTTGAACACATTTCTGCCTGCTGCCTGGACTGACCATTTGCTTGTTTATTGACCACACCTCTGCATGCTGTCTAGACTAATCTCTCTGCATGTTCCTCTGATAACTCTTTGTTCTACCCTTGCTTATTGTATCTGGCCAGAGAATAAGCCACTGTGTAAAAATCCTGGGGGCAACCAAGTACCAGAAGGCCTGCTTGCCTCAAGTGGGCTGCTATAGGTAAAGCTACACTAGCCAGCTATATTTTCTAACCAATTGTACAGAAGCTAGCATTACAAAATGTTCTTTAGAATCTGGCTACTCCTCCCACCTCTCATCTCAGATTTGCACTATGGAACTTGGCCATGGTCTAGTGTAAAGCGGAGCCCTTTAGACGCTCTGTTTTAAGGAGCTGGAAAACTAAGCTGGGTGTTTAACTTTGCAATATGGTGAAGTTGAGACCTTGACTGAAAGTGGTGGTTTGAAGGGCAATTTGACATAAGATATACAAATCAGAGTGTTTAGTTGTGTCTACCTTTTATTTTATTGTCTTTAGGCTGCAATAGGGCACTATTACCTTGCTAATTTAAATCTATGACTGTGTAGGAACATATGCAATATTGAGAGGTTTAGTCATAATGCTTAATCTTTTCGTCATTATAGAAACTAACTGACTGTATAATAATTCTAGAGCTTTATATAAACATTTAGCCGCCTCGTTTTTATGAGACGTTTGCCAGTTTCACAGCTGCCACTGGTGACCTGTCCGAAACAAATATTGAGATAAGCAACTGTGACCCTTGTCTGACATTCATTTACAGCATGCTTATTTGGGGTCTACGATTCAAACGCTTTATAGCCAGGCAACTAGAATTTTTAGCAGGAGCCCAGCAATGGCAGCCACTGTGCTATATACATGATAGGTCTATGTTAATGGGATTGCTGTTTTACAAAAAGCTAAAATCTTGAAAACTGCACTGTTGCATTAGGTACCACATGAAGCAGAAAATGGTAGTGAACATTGCCAGTACATTGTACTTGAGAAAATATTTCCTTACAGGTTAAGAAGGAAACAGTTGCCATTGTGTTAACTATGCAGAATTAACTTCATCCCCCCACGTTATGCCGATAACCTCTTGCTGTCCTGAACGATAAGTGCAGGCTTTTGTTGTCTTATAAAGGAAAGCTGCACCCACCAGAAAACCTTGACACACTCTGATGCTCCAATATAACTTTTACAGTAAACATGATGAAAACATACTATAAATGTAGTTCATTGGGAAAACATAAGAGAGACAGCTGGCAAGAACGATTACAGTGGTCTAACCTTAAATCAGGACAATAAAACTAAAATCATGCAGAGAGAAAATGTATTGTCTAAACTGTATATATTTATTATCAAAGTGACTGGAGCGTTAAAAGCATGTTTTGAAGCAGCACAGAAATTTATGGCGTTTTCCCAAGGATGAATATGGTGTATTCCCTGCAAAGTAATCAGAATCTGAAGGTTTGTGATACATCTCAGCCTTACAGAAATGGTAAGAGCTGCCAGAATGCCAGAATGTTACTAGAAGGAAATCTCCAGGGGAAATAGGAGGAGATCATATTTCTGCTCTCCTTGGCTCGCTCTAGTGACAAGCAGAATGGTTTTGCTTTAGCGTATTTATCAAAAATAGCAATCAGCGTGGCAGTGCAAAATAAACTCGTCAGTGGACAATTTTGGTGCTAAAAGCTTTTAAAATGTACGAGGCTTTTTATCTTGAGCTTTCAGGGGTAATAGATGAGCCCTTCACCATTTTCTGTACTGTGTTGTATGTGCTTTATAACCTGTCCCTATTTTACACTAGAGATTTGATTTTGCAGTCATGGTACATAGCTACTTAATCTGGGTGTTGATAAATGGTCATGCCTAGTGAATCAGGCGTGTCAGCTAGAGATACATCTGCACACTGCAATCTGATAGCCCCAACAGAGGTCATCTCAGTGCTGATCTCCTTTGTGTTATGTAGAAAAGAAAATCCTGACTTTTTCTAAGTGCAAAAAGAAGGAGGGAGGAGGGGACCAATGAAAAAAAAAAAGAAAAAGAATAATGACTCCTCTCGGAACACGGCGTGATATGTTTCCTATTTCCAGTATGCATTCCAAAAATAATTTCTCTACCACAACAGGCCCCATGGCTATTACTTCAAATTGACCAGACAAAGGATGGTTCTATGTTAATGAGTGAAATGAATGCAGGACACAACGAATGTGCACTCTGAATCAAGGTTACTGTAGTAAAAAAGCAATTTCTACTTCTATGACCTTAGTTAAATCTAACATAAAAACACTGGCAAGACTTGTAGGTTGAAATGAGAGCGGCTTTATTTGAATTTAATATTGCTAAGTAAAATTACAGAGCACAGAATGAAGAGCAGAAATACAAGAATGGAATCAGAGTGTCTTGTCTAGCAAAACAGCCCTAGAGATCAAGATGAATTAGGCCGGCAGGACATATAATCCAGTTACCCATGCAGAGTTTGTTTTTTGGAATTTGGTTGGCGATCCCATTCATCTCGCAGGCTATGCTGGAGCTGAACGCACACAGGACATGTTTTATTATTTAATAAAAAGGGCACTCTGGTCCAAAACAAAAAAGTATTTTCAGGCTGGATAACGTTATTGCCTGTCTGTAGCAATTTTCTTTTTCTGTGCTGACAGTGTCCACCATGGTATCTAGCTACTTTATACTAAAAGAGTAACATTTGTGACATCTAAAATCTTTTATACACATGGTCTATGTACACATGCTTTGCCTGCAAACTATGGGCTGAGTAAAGACTTATTTACCAATATCTGGTACAGCATAAAGAAAAATGCATCTACTTTAATAAAAGATTAAACATTTGAATTTACTACAAATTACAGTACCATACAAAAGTATGGTATGGCCGCAGCCTGAGTATATTCGTAAAGGAGGAAGAACGCAAAGATCCTTAATAGTTTATTGCATTGAATATATTCTTCCTTGTAATACACAAAAAACGGATACACAGATTGAATAATATTGAGAAGCTCTGCTCCACAATACTTCACACACTTTTAAATACGAGTCTGGCTGACCATGTGGTATTTGTTGGGACGGGCTTCATTTATAAATCAGTAAATTATTCAAACCACATTAACAGTCCAGACTGTTTCTACATATATAATTTAAAGGGATTATCATAAGTACCTAATAAAAGGGGTTTTATTTAGATATAAAAACTGAATGTATTCTAGGTTTGAAACGTCCTGAAAAATGTGAAAATAAATCAATCATATATGATTGCAATGAAGAATACGGCTGAATAATAGTTTTGCTTAAATGCATCCAGATTTCTGCCACCATTAATTAATTTAGTACTATATTTTTATTTATAAAGCAATGTCAGTTCACAAAACCTTGCTTTACCGCAGCTTACAATTCGATGCCCCAACAACATCCATATATACAGTATATATTTCATACACTCTGAGGGCAATTTGGTCAGAAGTCTGTTACCATTATGTTTTCAAAGGAAGGAAACTGAAGTACCTGGAGGAAACCCGCACAAGGACAACATACAAACTTCATGAACACTGTCCCTGATGGGAATCGTTCCCAAGCCTGATCAGAGAGACTCTGCCATGAAAAAGTTACAAAGTCCAAAGGTGGAGTGGAGAACTCCATGGGGTTGATTTACTAAAAGCAAATAGGCTGTTCACTTTGCAAGGAAAATTTCCCCTTAGCTTAATGAATGAGGTGAAGCTCTGGTGACTTCCATCATTCAATCACGTGCAAGCAAAAATATATTTGTTTTAATTGTGAATTTTCCCCACATTCACTAAGCTAAGGGAAAATTCCCTTGCAAAATGCTAATTCCCTTTCAAAGTAAACAGCCTATTTGCCTTTAGTAAATCAACCGCCCATGTCTCTCCTTTTTGCCGGTAAACAGTAATATAGGCAGGCAAATTCAACTCCTCTCATATAAAGTAATTAATTTACACATAATACTGAATTGATGATTTCACAATAGGTCAAGGTTACCAACTTAAGGCCCATTTTTCTTTTCATCTATAGATTTTTCAGTTCCTCTGTTAACAAAATCAATATGTTGTTTTCAGAGATATGAGGGCAACCAGTTGCTGATATTACTGCACCAAAGTTTTGTGACTTCAACTGCAAAGAAAATGTATACTATGAGAAAATATGATTAAAGTAGCATTAAAGTCTATTTTTTTACATATATCTCCTGCTAGTAAGCAGGAGATATCTGCAAAAACATTTTTTTAAAAAGTTACCAAATAGGTAAAAACTTACCTCTGTCTCCGCCACTGGCTCCCGGCTGCAGAATCCAGCTTCCCCAAACAGCTATGCAGAAGGATGAGTGCAGGCGCATGCGCAGTGGAGATCACCGTCGGGGAGAAGAGGAGAGACACAGTCAGAGTCAATGCACGCAGTCGTGAGCATGCACTCCGGGTAGACTCCGTTGGACAGAAATAAATAGGAGTCTGCGCTGGATCAAAGTCCGGCACCAGCACTGGAGGGACTGTTGGAAACAAGTGGAAGGAAGGAGATGATCGGGTCAAGAAGCATCATTTAAGGTAAGTCCTTACAGCAGCGCGGGGGGAGAGGGGGGGGGGATTTGTGAGTTTAATGTCACGGTAAATCCACCCCCATGCACTTTACTAAGAGTTGCTACATTTCTCCAACAGTATAAATGCAGCTTCTATGAGCAAGAGAAGGCAGGAACTTCTAGAAGACCCCTTTTACTAATTAAATAATTATAGCATAAAAGAGGCTTTAATATGTACAAATATTTTTATGGATAAATTCATGGTCTGGACTTGTATAATATATTTAAATAACAATCAAACAGTGAGCCAACAGCAAGCGCAGGAAAAGAGTCCACAGCAATTCCCAACACTCCCCAAACAGTAATAAAGAATATGTGTGTATGCATGTTAAAAAAATTCTATTTTTGTATAATGACATAAAAATCCTCTTAAAATTATTTGTTGGCTTCTTTTAGTAATGGCAACCCACTCCTCCTACTGGGGCAAAGTAATGGAGTGAACCCTGGTGGACCTGGCATGAATAAGCCCCGGTAGGAGAGCCAAAAGCATCAGTAGGATTAGTGAGTGTAGTGTTCTCTCTGCTTGTATAGAAATAAAGTTTGGAGGAATTGCAGACATAGTGAAGTTTGGCCTTTTTTTGGTATTATCTGTGTACTTGATCTACCGTGTTTCCCCGAAAATAAGACACTGTCTTATATTTTTTTTGGCTCAAAAAAAACGCACTAGGTCTTATTTTTGGGGTAGATTTTTTTTTTTTTAATGTATCACAATCCAAAGTTAACGCAAATCCAAATCTAAATCATCCAAAATGGCAAAGTTAAGAATAGGGTGATCAGGGCAATCAGGGGTGCCGTACCTTTCCAAGAGCAATTTGGTAACCAATCGCTGGCCAGAATGGGCGAAGCGCGCTTTCACTATGGATTCCTCATAGGCGGAGTGCATTTGGTATCACTCCGCCTGTGACAGGAGCCAGCGCTATAGAGGAAGCATCGGCTTATGCAGCTCTGCTCCCTCCGCTGTCGCCTCCTCTAGCGCTGGCTTCATTGGCACCGCTGATTCTCTCCCGCGGCTCTTCAAGTTCCCCCTTATGCCACCACCGGCCCTGGGAATGGTCACAACTAGGTCTTATTTTCAGGGTAGGTCTTATATTTTACCAATTCCCCAAAATAGTACTAGGTCTTATTTTCGGGGTAGGTCTTATTTTTGGGGAAACAAGGTATTAGCTTATTGGGTAAGGCATGGTAGAGGGAGCCTACATTAATAGGAACTAAGCTCCTACTAATTACTCCTGCAAGAAATGTACATGCCTTGTGATGATGTATCAGTGAGTAACAAAAGCTGTCACTTGCTGCAGAAACAAGGTAAAAGAAAAAGGGAATGGTGGGACATGTTTTAGACAGGGAGAGGAGGGTTTGGGGGTAAATTTGTATCATGCCTATACAAATACTTCAAGAGGTTAAAAATATTTAAACATATACTATGTGACTACATTAAAGGAGAACTATGATGGGAGTGAAAATCACTCATCCTCATAATTCGAGCCGACGTGTGACGTCGGCTCATTAGATCGAGAAGTGAGCGAACACATACCGTCGCTCGCTCACTTCTCCATCATCTCCCTGCAGAGAGCGGTGACTGTCAGTCACAGCTCCCTGCAGGGATTCCCCCCCTCCCTGCTCCGATCCTCCAGCGCTGACTAGATCGGCAGAGCCAGCTGTCACTCACGCAGCAGGGTGGATCTCAACAGTAATGTCGGGATCCATCCTGGCTGCGGCGGTCTCAGTATACCGCGAGCTGTAGCTCGCGATATACTGAGCTTTGGGTCACGGGAGCAGGTTAGTATATGTCCTCCCGTGACCCTTAAGAGAACTATGGGGAAAAACACTTCCCCCATAGTTCTCTTTTAAGTAAACAAATCCTATCAAATGGACAGTACTATAGACAACACCTTGATGCTTTCACATATATTCTGAATTAGGAATTAGGTAATGACCCCCCTAACTGCACACTCCTATGTATGAAGTCTGGTCTTTGTTATGATGGTAAGTCTTCAGCGTCTCATAAACAACAGCTTTTCGAACAGCACAGCAGTTGAGCACATATATTTATTTATGGCAGACTGCCAGTGGAAAGCTAAAACTAAATAATGTGCCAAAAATTAAATTATGCTCAGGGATAAGTGTATTGCTGTTTATACTACAAATTCAAATTTTGATATTTTTATACTAATACATGTATTATGTTCATCTGAGTCCCAAATCTGAACCTGGATGTGAGTCTAGGAATCATACAAGTTTAGACACGAGTTACCTATGTTTTGAATTCTTTCCTTAAACAGATGTTTACAAAGACAGCGAGCGCTGAGAGAGATGAAGGGAACAATCAGACCAATTGGGGGTATAGCAGGCCATACCCTCAGGGGTACCTATTGATATTCTTAAAACTCCTTAATGGCAATTTTCCACTACTTACCAAGAATTACACATTCCACTCTATACATACTTTAAGACAGGAGTCTAAAAACTGTTCTTTCACTATGTCAAGTGCAGGGAAATGCATGCATTAGATGATGCTTTAAGTGAAAATTTGAGCAAAATGTGTTTAAAAGTATAGATAGAATACAAAAGGGTTCAAATGTCTGTCAGAATATAATTGCTGTCTCTGTCCTTACTGTGGAAATTTGCCTAATTTCCTGTTCTGAAAAACAAAGCAGGCATCATGGGGAGGCAATAAAAGGAAACACCTCTCCAAAATTCATTATTTGGCCCCTACATATAAAATACAGTAGATATAGTACCCTCTCTCCTGTCACTGTCAGTGCCTGGTATCTGCTCTGCCGGAGACACAAATAATGAGGGGACATTTAATCTCTTACAGTGGTCACAGGAACAGATGTTACCACTGGGAGATTTCACCTCCCCTGCTGTTACAGGGGCAATTGCAAAATATTACACCTATCTAACCCTGCACAACTTTTCCCAAAACTAGAAAACCACTTTGGTGGGAGCTTTCTCATTGATACTACGTCTTAGTTTAGTTTTTGGAAAAATTATGGGTTTTTCTCTCAATCTGCTCTCCCTCACATTTTACATATATACAGACCTTAGATGTGTTCATAATAACTTCAAGTCAGTGAAGTTAGGTCACATAGTTTGAAGTCACGTAGCTAGTTGTCTGAGAGCAGATAAAAAATTCAAGGAGGAAAATCCAGGTATCTAGAAAGTGGCTTGAAAGCTCTGCTGATGTGGAAAGAATTAATTATAAATGGTAATTGACAGGCCAGTACTGAAAATCATATAGTGACTAGTCCTTTGCCTTTTTGAGCTTAGAGGAGAACTATGAGGTGAGTGCTTTTCACTCACCTCATAGTTCTAGCCAACCTGTGACAATGAGACTGTCACAGGTCGGCTCAGTAGACCGGGAGGTGAGCGAACACATACCGGCGTTCGCTCACCTCTCGATCCTGTCACGGCTGTCAGCCGTGACAGGGGAGGGGCTGGATTCCCCCCTCCCTGATCCGATCCGCCAGTGCTGACTGGCGGAACGGACGAGGAAGGGGGCGGGTACAGCTGGCTCTGCCTCTAGATAGGCAGAGTCAGCTGTCAGTCACGCAGCTGGGCGGATCCTGGCATAATTGTCGGGATCCGGTTCAGCTGCGGCGTCTCAGTATACCGCAAGCTACAGCTCATGGTATACTGAGCCTAGGGTGACGGGAGGACGCTAGTTTGTGTCCTCCCGTTACCCTAAGGAGAGCTATGGGGAAAAGCCTTAACCCCATAGTTCTCCTTTAACATAGGTGTTTCTTGCCTTGATGGACTAAAGCAGGTGTCTTATGTACTGTTCCTTGCTCAGCAACCACTCATAAACACTTCTACAAGCCAAGAAACACTCTTGAACTAATAGAAACTTTTTTGTCTTCTTTTCCAGAGCTCTAATTCTGAGTCATAAACATATAATATATAAAATATAAAATAAACTACTTCCTAGTGCCAACAGTCACTGAGGAACAAGCTGATACATAAGTCGGGCAAATTTACAAATCTCCCTTAAAAGAGGCATGTAGAAAGTATTAGTTTACATGTTCAAATGTTTAGGACTGCCTGAAAAGAATTCTGAACACTTTTCTGGTGGCTGTGCTTGGAATAAAAAAACTAATGCAAAAGAAACCATTTAATGGTTTCTTAACTGTTCCTACACCCGTTTGTAGAATCTTTATAGAATCTACTGTTGTGGCATAGAGGCAGGAGGAACTACAGAGTGCAGCAGGGAATGCAGGCATCCAACACACCCAGTACCAGGCCAGGTTAGTATGAAACATGTTCTTTAAGTAGCTTTTTTATTCTTTTTAGTGACATGGTCATTTTAGGGTAACAACAGACATGATGGAAGGGAAAAGATCATACTTGCAGTTGATCAAACTTTACAAAGATTTGTGTATAAACATACATGCTCCTCATGGCCAAGAAGACATGCTTGGGCACTGTGCAGACACCATTGACAACAAGTCAATGTGCACCTTTGGAAGTTAGGAACAAACCTATAAAAATAAAATGTATGCACACTTATTACTGTTTTTTTATTCCTACAAAAATAATGAAACTAAAAAATGGAGTCACATACACTCTAAAGAGACTATAATGTGTTCACAGTTTGTTAGCTATAAATACAAAAGAGTTTAGGTTGATGTAAATAATCCTATTAATGTGAATGTTCTAAAAACCGTGTTTGGATGTATAATTAGAAATTATATATGTACATGTGAGCATATTTTCTCATTACATGTATAGGCTCTGATTCCTGCATTGAAGTGCTAGAGCGCATTTGCTTTACTGCTCTTTCTCCCATTGAAGACCTAGGACACTTTCTCTTTGTTGAATTATCTTATCACTTTTCTCTCTCATGTAAGCCTGTAAGCATTATATTCTAAGGAATTGAAATTTTAAGGCACTGATAAGTGCCTGTGTCAACGGGCGTTTGATCGTGCCAGACTGGTTTTGTATTCCTAGACAGGTTTAAGGGCATGGAAAACCCACTTAAAGCAGGTCAAATGCAGGCCAGTAGGAGGTCAATTGCACCTGTCAATGAATTCTGAATGATCTCAGAAGCATCTTGAACTAAAATCATACTGATGCCATTGACATAGGTTCAAAGTTCTTTGACACAGGCCCTTATATTATTTATTTAGTTATGAGCAAGATCTGGCAAGATCTCTTATCACGAGACAAGAAACTGCCATGTTTTAGATTGTTTATTGATTACCTTTAATATGTATATAACATCTTGTACATTAAAAGCAAATGTTAAAATTTGCAACATCTCATAAAATGTATAACCATGTACACTATACTGATATCTGTGTATTTAAATTATACCTAAAGCCAAAAAGTTTTGTTTTTTTAGGTTCAGATTAAGTAGGGAATGGTGAACACCCCTGTTGAGTTTGTTATCTTGCTGTATGCATCTCACTGGGGAGATTTCCTTTCTTTTACTGTCCCCGAAGCACAACAGGAACTGGCAGGACATCTCTCCAAGAGACAGTAAATCCTTTTCAAGACAGCTGTCTCCTAAACTAGTGTTCCTCTTGGAAGACTTCCCTTCACCTCCCATTCAGTTGACAACCATAACACTGAAACTTTCTCATCACTTTCTCTACTGGTGACAATGGTCAGCGAAACAAGAGGAAACAGTAAAGATCCAAAGAAAGGAAATAAACAGCAATACAAACTTCACATGGGGCTTTAACCCTTCATCAATTTAATGTTTTAGTTTAGATACATGCTAAGTAGCCATTGGACTATGTTAGCATAATAAAACATAATGCAGCATTTTTTATGAAACAAATACATATTCAAAGCATTACAACTAGGCCCATCTGAAAATTATATTACTTGTTTGAGTAAATAATGTTAGGCTGAATTTTAAGTCAATTTGTAGCTTTTCAAAATCTTTATTAATGTATCTTCCATACTTGTAGGCCATTTGCACCAGCCCCACCCCCAAAGCCTGCCTGAAAAATGTTCAATATTCTATATAGCTTTGTCCTGTCAGCTACAGCATCAGTAAACAAATCACACTGCACATGCATAGAACAAGGACAGTGGTGTAAGACAGGACAGAGCTTTGTAGACTATTGGGTGTTTTTTGGCCAGGCTTTGGTGAGGGCACAAATGGCCTACATGTATGGAAGATGCATTAATGAAGATTTTTAAAAGCTGCTTAGTTTATTGTTACCTACTGGGCCTTCTTGACTGCAAAGGCTATTTTTTTTTACAAAGGTGAACTATCCTTTTAAACAGGATGATGCTTGATTAATAAATGCTTAAGGATTGTGTCAAGGGTTGGACAAGGTTTGTTTCTTCAGCTGTGAAGGTAATGTAAGTTCCAGCAAGCACATTTTTGGTAGAGGATGATGAGGTATAGCTGACGTATCTTAACTGCTGAAGGACTGCTGCAGTTTTTCTTTTGTGAAGTAGCTGCTTCTGGCTGCCAACTTCCAGGATCACTCCTGACTACCAGCAAAACTGAAATGCAGAGAGCTTTGAACGTAAGGGTTTATCATACTAAGGATTACAAGTTATAGAGGTTCCTTTCTTTTACTGTCCCCGAAGCACAACATTTTTGAGGAAACAGTAGCATCACAAAGCAATCCCATTTATTTATATAGCTCCTTAGTGTTTGCAATATAGGTAATATAACTCACAGGCATCAAGACGGCAGAGGACCCTTGCATGGTGGGGTTGGGCAGAGTACCAGGCATAGAGGCGGGCATGGGTTGTCTTTGTCGGTTGTGCAGATGTAATAATGAGGAAAGAGAGCCCGGGACAGGCCTACAAAGAAAAGTAAAATCATGGTAAGAATTACAGACAATATAAACATTTAAGGGCTGTACATCGTATAACATGTCAGTCTAACTCCAGAGATGCCTGATATTTTGACCTAGGTTCTATGCACAACCTTTCCCTCAACGCACCCCATTCATGAGCGCTGTTTTTATATTATCAGAGGAGGACAGGTTACAATAACAGGGGTAGACCAGCACTTCTACAGCAGTCATTGACCAAGAACTTGTCTGTTATACTTTCCAGACTACAAAGAACACAAGCCAAAATCACATTTGATCTCTATTCACTTTCTATTTCTGGCAGCATTGTATATACTAAAAGTAAATAACAGATGTAAATATGGAAAATCGCATCCACAATGGAACAGAGCAACAATGCAGTGACCTATGTAATACAGACACGTTCTTATAAAAAGGCCAATAGGGTAAACACAACAACCAATTTAAATGCAAACTTAAAGGGAACGCATTGGGTATTGTTTTTTTTATCCATCTCTAAATATGATCAGGGTAATGTAAATAAGCTTACTAGGGTGTTTGTGAAGAGACTTGCCCATTCATTATCTCCTAAAACCCCACCCCCTATATCACCTATACTTACCTTTGCTGCATTCTTCTGGCATTCCTTTGCTCGAAAATCAAACTAAAGGATATTGGGATATAATGTTTTTACTATTTAACTATGGGGTTGTTTGAAGCTAATCAGCTAACTGGAGCTTTTTTACGGACTAATGAATGGCCACAGACTATAGCCTTTGTGGCAGATATCAGAGCTCCCAAATAGCCATTGGGATCCTGACATGTAGCGGCTATACAAGCACTTTATTCCCTTGTATGGTTAGTTTTAGGCAGGGATCTATGTACCATTCACAACTGAATCAAATAATAATAATAATAAATATTAATACTTAAGGAAACATCAAGATGAGTATGAGTAATATATAATGCACATTCAGATAAATGCTTGAGATGCAGCTTATTGCCAAAAATCAAAGTAAGTCAAATATATGCAAACAAAGTAGCTAGCAAATATAATATCACATGTATAACGTCTATGCCTTTTAAATATAAAAATATATATATATATATACTTATGCCAAAATGGATAAGATGAGGAGCAGACTGGGTGCCTCAGGGTAAAGCCTGCATGATAAAATACATGCATGTAATGTGTTTAAAGGAAGTTCAAACCATTTTAATATGATCCTCTTTATTTTGGGCACACATAGCAAACATTCACATCATGGTATATTAACTCCACAAAGTACTGCCCAGATCTAAATGGTGAGCATGAATACAAATGTCCTATTAACTTTACAGTTTGTACTGTATGAAACTGTGCATAAATGTGGACATAAGGCGATGATTAAACGAACATGTCCAAATCATTCTAATCGGAAAATGGTTCTATGTTTATACCTAAACTGGAACCTCTGTAGACACCCCCTGTTAAACCAATATAAAAATAATATTTCAGAATTTTTTATGTGTTTCCTATAGGTGTCTTGGTGGGAAATGAATTGGCTTCTGACCTAATTGATTCTACTGATTGTGCGCATGTGTTTATAACTGGTAGAGACAATAGATTGTTAGAATCTTTATGGACAGGAAAGGATGTGAATAGATCAGCATGCTCTGAAAAGCAAAGAGTGTAGAATATGTTGGTATTAAAACACTGCGTGAAATAAAGTGAAAAAGGAACATGTTAGAACCTGGAAAATGTATATCTGTTGCATGTGACATATTCCTAACCTGCAGTAGAAAAATAATGCATTGAATCTGGGTGATCAGTAGGCAAGACACTCTTTCTTTTGCCCAATTTTGAAAGATTTACCCAAATACTTTTTTTTTCTTCTCCTAACGATAGATATGGATGACAGTTAAAATGCAACATTGTTGGGTCCTCATAGTATTTTTCCTAAGGTATAAATGCTCCTGTTTCTGTTCACCAGTGTAGTAAGCACAAGACCAATCAATGTAAAACACAGCACTACAGTAAAAAGCTGGGCACTTTGGCTCCCAGCTGTTGATTTGCTTCCTATGGTAATGATCTTATGAGCAACTAGCTTTGTCCAAACACTAGCTTGTCATGAAAGCCCGGACAACCCTCTGCCCTTTTTTATAAGGGACAAAGTAAGACAGATGGCCTTATTGAGCCTGGGCACTCTGTAGCTCAAAAAAGGAAAGCTAACAGGAAACCTAACAGAAATTTGTAGGCTGCCATAACCTATGAGCCTTCACTAAAATTATGATGTCAGACAAGATATATGTGCAGGTACACTTGGGTAAACCCTTGTTTATTGAGTGTTTAAAAAAAAATAACAACAATTACACTAAATTACAATATAGACTGGATTTAAACAACAACTGAGACTTGTAATTATTTTGAGTATATGCCATAACAAAAAACATGAGGGTAATTAAAACTGAAGATATAATGGGAGAAAGGAAGGGTAAATGAGGTAGGGATGAGGTAGGTGTAGGGGTGGACAGGGAAGGTTGTGAGAGAAAGACGCACCAACATTTTACAAATACAGGTACACTTTAATGGGCATAGTCTACCTTATACTCAAATTTCAGAGATAGTTGGAATGACTTTTTATATTACCATATACCAGTGGCAAAATCACACCACCAAAGTCTCCTGACTGGAATGACTCTAGTCACAAGACAAAGTAAGCCTTGATAACGCTTAATAGGTTACAGCTGAACTCCCAACAGTAGTAACACAATTTACTTCAGTTATGAATTCATTAAATAATAATTAAATGTATTTTACGCAGACCTAGCCAGGACCTGTCACATTACCAGTAGCCTGTAAAATGCCTGTACAGACTGGGAGAAGGAGGGTCACTGCTCTGAACCAATAGAGTTCCACTGCTTTGAACAGTACTGTCAGGCATCAAGTGAACACATACACAGGAGGAAAAAGCATGCAGATGACATAATCAGTATGCTGGTTCTCCTTCTGAGCCCATTCACATCACCTCCAGATCACCTCCAGACCAGACTAGATTGTTTCTGGACCCAAAATGCATTCTAATGTATCCTTATGCTCTTCTTGGCCTCAGTTCACACCATCGCAGTCAGTTCCAGACCAGACCAGAAAAATACTGTCACATTTTGTCTGGTCTGGAACTGAGCAGAACGTGCACAGATGCGTCAAAAATGTGCCAAAAACGCGTCAAAAATGCAAACTTTTTTTGGCTCGTTTGGATGATCTCATCACCCTTGAACGTCCTTCTTCTGTGGAGAGAGAGATTTGTGAAGATAGGAACCATGATGGCTGAAGTGGACATCGAATTCTTTGCAGAACTTATGGAAGCCTGCCCAGAGCTGTATGATCCTAGGCATGGGCAATATAAGAACAATAATAGGAAGATGGACAAGTGGAGAGGCATTGCTGCCCAGGTTGTCCCTGGCTATGATCATTTGAGCAGCTCTGAAAGGAACAACTGTGGTAAGTTTTTGTCTCTTATGTGCAAGCATTGTGCTGCTCTTTTCCTGGCTATCTGTAGGTCTTGCAGAGGTCCCCCAGCAAGACCTAAAAGTAAACGCATCAAAAACGCATTAAAAACGCAGCAAAAACGCAGCACAGTGCATTCCAGATCTGGTCCAGAAAATGGTGTGAACCTGCCCTCAGTGTCCAATAAGCTTGGCCAGGTCTTGGAGAAGGCTGTATTGCCTTATCCCAGTCTTTGGGACCTGATTATGCTTTCTGGCAGGGATATTTGGATCATAAAACCTGCTGAACAAAATTACAAATACTTTGTCACAGAAAACCACTCCTATATGAGTATTTATCTATTTTCCTGAAGTTAATGCCGGTGTGTAATACAAGGGGACATCATTATAAAAAAGTCTGAAAAGAACTGCTTCTGGTGGTCACAAAAAAAAGTGCTTTCCTACTGTCAGCGCAGATGAAATTATGAATGGTGAATGTTATCAGGTTGTTATGAGTAACACACATTCACAGACAAGACATTCCTATCTCAATTACCAACCTGCATGTCTTCCCTTTAAACCGTCTGTGGCCAACAGCTTTCTCTTGCTTCTGTTGCTCATGCAGGCTAAAACAACCAATAATGAATTATCCTCACATATTTTGGAATTATGCATTATAAAGTCTGTTGCCATTAATCTTTCTGATGTATGCAGTAGCAATGTTCAGAAATCATCTCTATGCCCCAGGACTCTGGCACTCAACAACCATCATTCTCATGCCAACTCCTATAAGAATTATATCTGCAAATTGTCTAGACAACACAAATGATTCCAGATGCACTGGGTCTAGATTCTGCTTGTTATTACCCCACTTTATAACTCTGCTGTTTTAGATTTATTACATAAACAAATACATTAATACTTTGTAGATTATCAATGTATCTCTATGAATTCAGCAGAAAAAAAAATGTTGTTTCATGATCAGAAATGCAAACATGTATGTCTACTAACAGAAACAAGGCGAAGCGTAGCTAAAGACAAAGCGTTAATTCATTTGTGGAAAGTGTAAGGGCCCGTTCACACTAGCATTCCCTTTCAACGGGTGGGTTTGTATGTTCTGACAGCTCTGGCAGTGTGCAGTATATCTGTTTACATTTGTTTTTTTTTACTTTATTGGTAGTGGTAAACATTTTGCCCTTTTCCGCAACACACAAACTATGGCACCCACTTTGTGGTGTAAATAGGGATTGTTTTCTATGTGCCCTAGCGGTTACCTATGCTATCTAGTACAGAAACATGCAGGTCACCGCTATATTGTGAATGGACCCTAAGGGAAGTAAAAAAATGCTGTAAACATTTTTTTTGCATCTGTTCCTCATTAGAGAGAGAGTTCCCTTCAATTCCTGACCTTTAGACTCAACAGGAAATGAAAGGATATCTAATGTGAGGGAAATCCCCTCTAAGACAACTGTCCCAGGAACAAGTCAACCAGTGGAAGAGTTGCCCTCTATTTCTGTTCTGGTGGCAACTCAAAATGCTTGATGTATCCATCACTTTCATTACAAGTGACAATGATGATCAGGACAAATAGAGGGAGAGTAGGGAACCTCCCTAGCGATGACACATACTAATAAAAAGCTGACAGGGGTTCTAACCACTCACCACTCTATCCAAATCTAGAAAAATGCTTTGCCTTTATTTGTGTCACTATTCTATTCCGGCAGAATTGGAATCGAGATGCCTCCTGGGGGCAATGGGAAAATGGAAACCTATCATTCTAACATTATTATGCCCTCTATCATTTTACAAACTACCGATGTTAGACTGACCGGTCTATAGTTCCCAGGTTGGCACCTAGCCCCCTTTTTGAATATTGGGACTACCGTAGCCCTCCGCCAATCACAGGGGATCCTACCCGTCATTAAGGAGTCCTTAAAAACAAACAGGAACAACAGATGCACAAATGTTTTGGCAAATGTGAAGATCCTGTTTGTCCACCACCATTTTTTATCACCTGTTTAGAGAAGAGTATGGTATACCATGTTACATGCTTAGAACAATTCCACTCTCATTGTGTATGAGCGGCATTAGCGGAAAGGAAAAACAAACCTGAACCCCCACTGTTCAGTGCATTTCACTGGGTCAAAGCTTGTAAAAAACATCTAACTGAATGTATTCTAAAGTAAAATATGTACACAATTTAATGTACGGATAATCCATAATACATCAATAAAGAAGACTAAGATATTAAAAGCGTTATGCATAGAGTAATGAATAAGTAATAACCGCATATACAATCCATTAAGAAGGTATATTCTAATAGAGGATAGAAATGTCTGATTCATTACATTGTCTTTTTATGTTAAATAAAATAAATATATAAATTCATTGTTGTTTCTAAATACAGATAAAAGAGAGGAAAACGCAGGCGATCTACTTTGTCTCAGTTCACAATTTTCCACGTCTTATGATGAGTGATTACAGACTTTAGGTCTGATATATGGAAAGTGTCTGCCTGCTCGTATAGCATTGTTTGACCACCAAAGCGATCGATCCATCAAACGCCATATAAAAATGGGGAGGGCTAAGTGCCCAGTTTAGTTGTATAAAGATAAGTATAGAAATGGACCTATCTTGTGGTCAGTTGGTCAACACAGGTCAGGAAATTCGAACTGAATGTAACTGCTTCTGACAACTCTTTAGATGTAATATAACATATACTGCAAATAATGTGCAGCTATTCATATCAAACAGATGTCAGTTTTCAGCAAGTTTATACTTATTCTTGCTATGAGCAAAGCTCACATCTGTTAAGCATGCAGATCTACCCTACACTACCTATCAGAATTTTCAATGGTTTTTACTTGTCCAATCTAAATTTCAGTCGACTTAAATGATATCTAGGTTTACAAATGCAGATTATAAATATAGAAACGTTACACCTTTCAACCCCCATCAGGGTGAATCTTGGTGACTCGGTAAAGAGGATCCTTGTACAGGGAGTGAGTTTGCATGCTGTCTGTGTTAGAGTGCATATAGGGCACCTAATCTTTCTCTACTAAAAATGAGAGAATCTTCCTGGGTTTACAAACAGTTTTGTGAATTTTGTTCAACGTTTTCAAACTTTGCAGGAAACCCTACTGAAGTCTTGGGGGCGGGGGGTATTGTTATTTAATTAGGCCATTTGTATGGTTAATAATCAAGCTATTGTTGAACAAAAGGCATGGAAAATGAGGCACGGCCATGGGGGACATGTACAATGGCAAAAATAAATCTACACCACATTGTCAGCTCTCAGTAACAGCTCAAACAGACACTAATGTAATATTAGTCTATATAGGTATATAGTACTACCAACTATTCCAAATAACACCCAGAAAAAATAATGTGATAATAACACTGAACCATATGGAATGCAGCAATTAGTTTTGAAAGTCCTAAGTCACAATACTGTAGCACTGGGACTGCCTGCCAGACTGAGCAGCATGGGAAGAACTTCCAACGCTAAAAGATTAAAAAGGCACACCGATACAGAGCAATGGTCTTTATTTAAACCAAATACATTCTAAAATTCACCACTCTCAAGACTGTGCGTAGGAACATGTGATGCCCTGTAGTAGAAGATTATCTTTTAGGAGAACACCTGCTCATGACCATTGTTGAAGAATTTGGACCCTTAGTATGAATGGCTATATATTTAGCTTCAGATGTCACCTTTTCCAAATTTACTCCAGGTCACATAGATGCACTTCAAATCTAACTAGCATCTAGTAGCTTTTCTATCTGGTTGGACTTAAGAGTGTGACTTTCTATAAGATCGAAAGAGGTTCTCTAGTCTAGTGTGTCCGTACCTATCACCTGCTCTGACCTGGTCCACCCTTCTTCCTCACACAGCACATACAACATAAGCTTTTCTTTCAATTAACATGTCAGCGATGACAGGTAGAAATTTCAAGCTACTCCCATGAGTGATAAATACTGCAGTCCCCCAGACCATGGCCTTCTGCTGTCAGGTCTGTTAATCAAATTGAAGTGTCCAAGATAAATGATGGACTCAGCTGTTTTAAATGCTTTCAGGAAAGAGTCACTGATTTGTTCAAGACCAACACTGTTTAACCTTCATGAATGGCTGTAAAGTTAGTTGCTTCATTGCTGTTCTAAAACAGCAGTCAAGTTTATATAGCAAGAGCTAACACTTATGGACCTCATCTTTTTAAATTCCTTGAGTGGTGATATCTGGAAATAAATGACAGTGACATTTTAAAGACTTTTTCCATGATATGCTTAAAGAGACCCTGTCAGTGAAAAAAAGTACATCATGTTTACAAACCATAAGTGTTAGCTCTTTCTATACAAACTTGACTGCTGTTTTAGAACAGCAATGAAGCAACTAACTTTACAGCCATTCATGAAGGTTAAACAGTGTTGGTCTTGAACAAATCAGTGACTCTTTCCTGAAAGCATTTAAAACAGCTGAGTCCATCATTTATCTTGGACACTTCAATTTGATTAACAGACCTGACAGCAGAAGGCCATGGTCTGGGGGACTGCAGTATTTATCACTCATGGGAGTAGCTTGAAATTTCTACCTGTCATCGCTGACATGTTAATTGAAAGAAAAGCTTATGTTGTCTGTGGCTTCATGAATGCTGTTTATACAAGTACACAGGTAGAAGTAATCAATATACGCACACACACAAATTTGAAATCTATAAAATAAAAAAAGCAACTAAACTAGTACAAGTTTAAAACTAAAATAGTGTTCCTTTAAAGTGGACCCTTGCTTATCACTTGGCATGGCATGGTAGCTGTAATGCATCTAATTGAACAAATATGAACAAATTTCTCCACCATAGCAGCAGTTGTCATTTGACTTTGCAGGTCTCAGGTGAATGAGAGGACTAAGTTAAATTTGTGGAGGGAGTGGTTTGCAATACTAAAAGATGAAGTATAGGTCTACTTTTCCTATATAAAGTGAAAAGTTTATGAATTTTACTCAGCACTAAATACAATGGAAGACAACAAGAACTGACCTAGTATTTCAACAACCTTAGCTCCAAACAATCTAATGGCACAAAAGCACAAAAACGATCCAAAGGTGATCTTAACAATTTATGTAAACAACTAATAGCTATTTTTAAAAATGTTCTTGTCCAATAACTGCAGACAAACTGGACACTTTTTCCTTGTAAGCTATGATCTTTCACCAAGGAAGAAAGTCAGTTATTGTGTGGCCAACCTAAGATAAAGATAAGGAATAATAAGCTTCAAATCTTGTGTCATTTCAGAGAGGAATTAAAGAAGAACTATGGGGTAAGTGTTTTACCCCATAGTTCTCCTAAGTCATGGGAGTACATTAACTAGCGTCCTCCCATGACCCAAAGCTCAGTAAATCGCGAGCTGTCGAGATCCACCCAGCTGCGTGATTGACAGCTGGCTCTGCCTATCTAGAGGCAGAGCCAGCTGTACCTGCCCCCTTCCCGGTCTGTTCCGCCAGTCAGCAGTGGAGGATCGGAGCGGGGGGGGGGAATCCCTGCAGGGAGCTGTGAGTGACAGTCACAGCTCTCTGCAGGGACATGATCGAGAAGTGAGCGAGCGACGGTATGTGCTCGCTCACTTTTCGATCTATTGTGCCGACGTGTGACAGTTTCATTGTCACACGTCGGCTCCAACTATGAGTTTGAGTGAAAATCACTCACCTCATAGTTCTCCTTTAAGGAACACCTTCCATCTCTTAGCAAAAGTCAAATGTTGGTGTCCCTTCAATTTGGGCTATTTAGTTGCACTGTTTGTACCTTCCAAGGCTTGGCATTTTTTAAGTTTTCTTTGCATGTGGAGAAATCCAATACAGTAGAGATGAATGACAAGAGCAGTGAATCAAGGGTGGGGACCAATAACTCTCAGTAAACAGGAAAGCACAGGTTGTCCTAAATACTTTCTTAAAGTGAAAATTCTATTCATGTAGCTAGAGTTGAGTGCATTCAGTAAGTCATCGTAGGATTCCTTATCTGTTCAACATATCCAAAGAGAACATGAGCTCAAAATTGTTACATTGCCATGGAAGACACAGAGAAATATGCAAACATCCCAAAAAAAAATCATATTTGCAAAAAAGATGGTCAAGTTACTTTTAGAGGGCTCGCCTATACTTCAACATTATATAACATAAACATGCAAAATATACAAGTGTAGCGCCCTAGTGGAAATGGTGCTATTAAAGTGAGGTACTGCAGGGTGTGCCCTGGTGATACAACAGAGCAGCCAATGGGATTGCTAGGAGTAGCTATCCCTCCCCAGCCAATCATTGTTGAACGATGGCCAGTGGTGCATGCTGGGGGAGGAGATAAATACTCGGGTGGGCCATGCGAGCTCTCTCTTCCTCCAGTAGGCCCTGCCTGCAGGGAGGCTGCGCTGGACTGCCTAAGCGGACTGGGCCTCAAAGTCTGAAGACTAGCCATGGGACGACACTGGAGCCTGGGGGCAGTAGGTCCAGTGGTTGCTACTGTTAAAGACAAGGATCAGTAATTTCGAAGCCCTGAGGGGCAGAGCCCTCCTTACCATCTTGTCTTGAATTGTATTGTGATTGTAATTTCTTCCTTATATTGTAAAGCGCTGCGCAAACTGTATAAATCCTGTATAATAATAATAATAACTTCTATCTCAGGTAATGCAGTATCAGATGCTCGACCTGCTGTGCATGGAAGCTGTAACCACACTCTCTCTGAAAAGCCTTGGAGTCTACATCTGCCTGGATGATCCTAACCATTCTCTACTTTTCTCCCTGAGGTTCTACAAATAAAAGTTTCAAGCATCACAGCTACAGTCTAGACTTCACTTCAATCATTCTACAGAAGGGCAGTAAGTGCTGATGGGCAGAAGCGAGCAAATGTATCCCTAGACAAGAAGAATCGGAGCTGTCGTAACCCATAGCAACCGACCCTAGTACTCAAGGTGTGCTGGTGTGCTGGTGTTTCTGGTTTCTTATAGAGGAAAGACAGGGAGACCCGTTAGTTCAGTTTACTGTAGATCACCCCTTCAGAGCCACCGGTGGTGTTATCCTGTGCTGGGATAGTGCTGACCGGGAAGGGGGAGCACTACACAATAATAAAAAAACAACTCTAATTTGCATTACAGAATGCTTTAAGGAATTGTAATAGCATGAAAACGAAACACAAAAATAGTTTACACCTCAAAACAGCACAGTTTCATCTTCATAAGTCCTCTTGCACAAGCTCTGCATACAGTATATTTATTGTTTATTTAAAATCAAGTAAATAGTACAACAGATTATACAGCTCCCTTGGAAATGGAACACAGAAACAATCTGTCTTCAAGGAATGGCCAATCTTTTCTTTGGGAAAGAGAATTTATATAAAGTATAATAAAAATACGCACAGTAAAGATAAACAGCTATGGTGCAGGATGTCCAAACATACTCTGACTCACATAACCAATGTCCTTAATGTTTTTATAAAGTACACCAAACATTTCTTGAAAATAATGGCAGCAAATGTACCCTGCAGCACTTCAATCCTCTACCTATCAGAGAATATGATCTGAAAATCAGCAAACAACATTTTAGGCTGGGATACAGGGCAACACAGGTTCACAACAAAAGCAGGATAGTGGCTATTTAACAGTATTAGCCAATCTTCACAGGACCATCTTATATCTTCAGATGATAACATCTCCAGCTCTTCACTGCTCTAGGGGTATGTTGATGGAATTATTATGACTCTCACCAGAAAAAGCAGATGTTACAGAAGAATTTAGATTTTTGTCTCCCTTGACTGTCTGAAATCTAACATTACACATCTAACAATCTACATGGAGCTTCTAAGAGATGATAAGCAAGCACATCCAATACCTTCTTCTAGGCCTTTATGGTGACAACTATGTAACCTGATTCAGACATTAATAGTAGTAAGAGAAAATAGGTCTGTTTTGTAGACAAATTATTCCTGGCAACACTTTTTAGAGCCCTGGGTGTGAAAAAATGCATATGGTCAAGGGGCCCATTATCTTAATTTTTTATATATTTTTACTGTTGCAAAGTATTCTGATTGTTGAAAGATAATATTGTACGTTGAATGAATGAATTCGATGCATGGGTTCAGTGAACCAATGGACACATTTATGGACAACAAATTTAAGTTTTGAGACCACCCTCTTTTTTAACTCTTGTTTTTATCCTGGCTCAGAACAGCTTTTCTGTAAATTTTCTTGAGTCAGTGTAGCTTTGCAGCATTCTTCAATAAGGAGAACTGCAGTTTTAAACAAAGCTTTGAATCCCCTCCAACCTGCTCATCAAATTCATAAGCAAAGTTACAGATCCCAGATGCAAACAAATGTCCTTGCTGCCTGCTGTGGTCTGCCCAGGGTTGGGCAGTGGTTACCTCTTAAGGCATTTCTGGAGATCCTCTGAAAAGTCACACATGCAACAATAGAAAATAACAGCTGTGCTTAGTTTATGACATGGCTGCGGGAGGGCATATTTGTTCATAACTGAAGTCTTTAACTACATAGATGAACTCCAGTAAAACGTTTTTAGGGAATATAGCATCAGTCACATAGGTTACCTCTATTGAAGACTATCCTATGTGCTGCTGGTTACTGTAAAAAAAAAACCTTCCTTCAGTGATGCCAGATACTCGAGACATTCATGATCTCCTAGTGCTGCAACAGTGAAGGATATTGTTCCTCGCACTTTCTTTCCTCAACCTTCATCAATTCACAGATTTCCTTGTACCTTTTTCACAGAATGCAATGCATTCTGTGAATGGACAAGGGGAGATCCTGTCATTAATGCCTCTTCTTTCCCCTGCAACTGCTACAACTGCTCCAGAACTTCAGGCAGTGTTATAGTTTTTCCCAATCCCTGCAACTGTCACTTTTGCTGGACAACTTAACATGCATGTAAATATAAAAAAATTAGACATCTGAAATAAAAAAGGAGATTATATACTGAGTATGTCATTATCAGAATGCTATCAGAATACAACAGTTTGAAAAAAACCTGTTGCCCACGTATGCCAAGATCATTTAATGAAGCATGGTTTTAGGTATATAAAATTAGCTATAGATGCACAGTGTCAAACCATAATCTATGGACTTGCCTGTGGTTCCCTTATACTGTACATGATCTCCACTGCCCTGTCATTCTAAATAATAAATGCAAGGATTATGAAATGTATGTGTCTCTAGTCTCTGTCACTTGGGATAAGTCAAACAACAATTATCAGCATCTTGAATAACTATAGCTCAGCTTTGCTGAAACAATAAACCTCTCAACCCGAACCTTTATCTCAGTGTCTGCCAGCTCTCTGCGGCCTTATGTTAAAGGATACAGGCGTATGTTTTCGGAAGAGATATAAGAAATAAGGGAAATATGCTGGGATTACTGTAAACTGCAAACTGCTGGCAAAATATTTAGGTTTTTTTTGATTCTAAGCCAGAACTTTTTTTGTAAGTAAATGAACACCACATCTTTATTAAGTTATTCCTAACTTTTTGATTTGAAACATACTTTAAATACTTGGCTTGGTAACATGCAGTAATATGATAATGTATTTCATAAGTTAAACATATAAACAAGGGACATTATGTAAAGAAGCAGGTTGGTATACTACAGTATACATTTCATCTTCCCTTTTATTTTGGTCGATGGCTAAGGAAAAGCCAATCACAAAGCGTGAGGGAGCAACATGAAAATGTAAGTGATAGAAAAAAAAAATTATATTCTAGTTTAATTTCAGTTTAATAAAAACGTGTGTATGACTGGTGAGAAAATGAATAGTTTGCAATTGCATCGTAGGTACAATTTACATAGTTACATAGTTAGTCAGGCTGAAAAAAGACAATCAAGTTCAACCCACAGAGATATGGAAAAAAAAAAGAAGAAAAGCCTAAACAGAACGCTAATTTGTCAGGTTGCCAAGCAAACTGAACTTTTTTTTTTAAAGGATGTGCAAAAAGGTGTATAATTTGTAAACAGGTAAAACCACTTTAATTATTAGGAATACAATATATTTGTGAGTATCCTTCCTGCACCATACTACACAGTATGATGAAGATCTAATAGAGATGTGTTGGGATACAAATAAAATGACAGAGCCTCACAGGATCATTAATATTGAACCTTTTAGCTCTTTATCCTCTATCTTATATATTTATTTTACAAATGTATATGTATGTATATGTAATGTCCCTACAAAAGCTCATAATCTAATGTCACAATGATGAGCACTTGCACATAGAGTAGGGTCATTCTGGGTGGAAGCCAATCAAGCCACCATTAAATAGTGGGTGAAAAATGTAACACCAAAAGGAAATACATCTAAACATGGGGGGGAGGGATAGAAATACCTCACATATAGTGACCTTGGGAAACCTAAGATTCTGTTCTGGAACACAAGAGTGCAAAACACTTATCCTTACTGAAGGAATGCACTTGTTTCATTCTAAAACAATACCAATGCCCTGTACAAAATATTTCCATGACAATCCAAGAGAGAACCCGTACAGAAATTCACTTGAATTATTAACATAACACAGTATAGACAGACAAGTGTCTAATACAGAACAGACACATCATGCACCAAAAAGCTCCCTGAAATCTGCAAGGGACTGTTTTATAAAACCAGATCTATATATACCTGTAGTTAACCTTTAGACCATACATAGACATTTTCAGTCAAACATTAAACTAATTGCTAAATATTTAAGAAAGAGTATAATGGGAAATTGTTCCATTTATAAGTTCAGTTCCTGCAAGTGAGCCAGGCTTAGTGAACGTGCCTGGCAGGGAAAGAATGTCATTGACTCATTTGATCTTCAGCAGCTATCAGAGGATAGAATTCCACTCCTGCATTAGACTTATGCTCTGTGCATGGTTAAAACACTCACTACCACATCTCATATTAAAAGAAACATGTCGGGGAAAATGTGGAGTATACATTTACTTAGAAACACTAAGAAAAAAACGTCTGAAATCCATTTTAGTTTTGTCATCTGAGGTCAAGAGGTCAGGGGAGGTCATATATTACTTGGAAATTATTGCCATCAGCAGAGCATATTTCTAATGGGTATCATCATATTTAATGTGCATCTTGGTCGAAGAGGAGTGGAACTGTGAAAGCCGTACCCAAAAAAGGCAAACAGAGGGCAAATGACTAGTCACCAGTATAGCCTGGGGGCCCCCTTCAGCTAATATTTTGCCCATTACTGGTCTACCCTGCCTTATTCTGCACTGTGTCTATGTGTGGAGGCAGCCATGTTGGTAAAGGTAGGGCATAGTAGAAGAGGTGTCGAAAGCTCACACTGCAACTATACAGCTATGAGGCTGCTTTTTTAAAAGAAGAAATTCAAGACAACAGGTACAATTATTTTAGGTTCTGTTCTGGAACATCTCCCTACTTTTTGAGTTCAGTTGCACTTTAAAGAGACCGTGTTTCCAAACCTTAATTTTAATCACTTGCAGCAGTAGATAATAATATCTGCTTCTAGTCCGAAACAAAGATTCTTTAAAAGGTTCCTATTATTTAATATAATGGGGTTTGTAAAGTCTGCAAGGGCTCCACACTTCTTGAAAATGTCAGATGACACGTACCCATGTTTACTTTTTTAAGATGGAAAATGGAACACCTTTAAAAACAAAGTATGTAGACAAAGGACACACCCCTTCAGCAACCCTAGTTACACAGGCCAGGAAAAATATCCATTAAATAATTGCACCCACAAGTGTTTTTTAGCACTCGCAGCCTTTGTACTGGCTTTTCAAAATAATAAATGCAATAATTTATAGGTTGGAGGGAAGTATAAAACTTTTGGTAGTTAAACAGTACAATTTTTTAGAGGTGTACACAATAAACCAATACAACAGGAACAACTAAGAAAGAAGGGCCAGAGGGATTTGGCTACAAATGACTCCACGGAAAACAAATTAAGAGGATCCGGGATTTCAGTGCTTTTTCAAACCATTCAAATGCAAGGATGTTTGCTAGTAAGCTCACTGGCTCTGGTAAGGCAGCTCTCAAAGAAACAGGCCTCCCTTGTTGGGTATCCAGAAGCAAATCAAAGTATAAAAATAATGGGCACCAAACTAAAAGGTGTAAGAGTTCATAGTTTTAATTATTCATAATCAATAAAAAAGAGCAAGAATACTCCTCCTTCATCAGGGCAAATGGATCCGTGTATGATTTGGTAACTATGCTTTATGACTGGAATTGTAATTGTATAGTTAGCAGCAACATCTGGATCCAAAGGAGGTACAGTTAGGAACTCTGCACATCCCCACCCACCAATTTATCCATCCGTATATAGGCAAATTCTGAATATCTAGAATAAATAAAGACTAACCTTAAATAAAAAATATACATATTAATTGTTCTGCAGTAGGTAAAATAAAAAAGCATTTCTGGCTCTGTGCCCAGCAGACTAAGTGCTCTCCTATCCAACACTGGCCTTCCTTCAAGCTAAAGAGCACCAGACAGCACATCATGGACTTACAGCTGCAAGGAAAACCACTGACATTATTAGGTGCCCCTTCTTTGCAACATTTAGGACCATACAGCACCAGAGAAAGAGGAAGAGGATTTAAGGCATGTATACTTGGCGAAGGGGGTCACAGAAAAGCTATAGCTGGACTTTAATTGTTGCAGTCTACAGTCTGCTCTTACTAGTACATTCTACAGTCTTCTCTAACCAGTACAGTTCTCTATATTTGTGTCCTCAACTGACTGACGTGTTATATTTAGCATGTTAACAATACATTACATGCATACTTTCTCATTTCTAATGCATTGCTTGAATGCAATCAACTATTTTACTGCTGGAAATCCTGTGTAAAGCATACATACACATCCTGATCCTCTTTTGGAAACAGGAAACAAAACTACAGAGCAGATGAAAGGACCCTTTAAAATGCTGAAACAATAAGCAATGTAAATGATCGATGTTCACTTTTACTGCACATAAATATAACTAGGAAAACTCCCCATCACCAAATACAACTACTGCTGGAAGGTGTCAGGTCTATATACATATAATACAACACACGTCTTTATTTTCTTTTTTATAGAATATATCCTTTGCTAAACATTTTATTTTTTCGCCACACAAAGTAATACAACTGTTAAAGCCGTGGTTCTCAATCACTGTAACTTCAGGACTCACATTTGTCTTTGGTCATTAAGTTGCGACCCAAGTCGCACTGCAATGGAACGCACCGCATTAGGGTACCACTCGTTCCCGTGCGGGCATAGGATCTGTGGGTGGGAGGTGCGTTTGTTGTACCATTACAGTGCGTTAATCACCCCGGTACTATGTGATCAATGCACTGTACTAGTGTGAAGAGGGCATCAAAAACACTGACATACTGTACATACACAAGCACAGGCACAATCTCACACACTCACAGACATTCTCACACACTCCATATACACACCTTTTTTTTTTAACGTCCACCCAGTCTCGCTAACTTACGAGAACTGGAGTGGATCCTCAGCCTGGGGTCCACTGTTAGTGGAAATGCTGATATAAAATGACTGAACTGAAGTCTTGAAAGATGTGAGCATTTTAGTTTTATTATATAAGTCAACAAAAGGGCCTGTTGAAAAAAGCTGACTATAGACTTTAGGAAGTGGTCATTCTATGCCAAAGTCAAAGTGTTCATCCCCTCGAGAATCAGATGCTTGTCTATTCTATTAAGGGTTTAAAGTGAACCTGTGTTTTGCCCATGCTGGACAATCGGTTCAGGTATCTGCTGGCCCCACCAGCAGATACCTGCTTATACACATTATTCTTCAATTACCCATGGGAGCAAAGAGAGGAGAAGAGGGTCTTATAAGTTCCAAGTTGCCCCAGCTAGATCTTATGCAGGGGCTAAGGTTTTCTCCCTGTCCCCACTGGTGCCTGGTCATTGGCTGCTCAACCACCTAATGCTTGTGGGAGGAAGGGGAGGGTTTCATCATATATAACATTTACATTTACATATATTTACATTATATATAAGGTATTTTTCTATTTCTCTCCAAATGGAGCCCCCATGAGAGTAAAGGGTAGACATGTATCCAAAGAGTGAACCTGTTGTTTTGCATGCCATTAACAAAACAAAAAAAGGGTTCAAGTCATGCATTTGGATTCTAAACGTTCTAAAAAGAGATGCAACAATGTAATAAGCGAGCTTTAAAAATAATAACAGTAGCGTAAACTGAAATGCCACTAATATTGGTAATTACAGAAATGCCACTAATATTGATCATTTTAGATGTTTTTGTCGAAGTTTTTGAAGTTGTGCCTAATAATAGGCAAATTAGGTAATCTCCTAAACACTGACCCTAAATAATTTGTTGCCTGTGCCTGTACTGCTTTAAGATAATAGGGAGTCAACCTTGACATGCTGTGCCTGAACAAACCTCACTGTACCAGTGTGACTGACCAAAAAGAAGAACAGGAAGAAAAATTCCCATTGGTTTGTAGGGCTGGCATTTTTTAAATTATTTTATTGGGACCTGCTCAGCTATGACATGCTGTGGAGGAGAAATTCAATGTTTTTCCTTTCTACATAACGAAGACTCAATATACAGAAATGATTCCGTTTATGAGAGTCATAAGCTAACTTTAATAAGGGCTATGTCAGGCAAGCAAGTTTGTAACAGCTACAAATCTCTCTGATTGTTTTCTCTGGCGATTAGTAGTTGGATACAGAGTTGCTGCTGTAGCTGGCTACAGTGCGTGTCTATGCAGCTGTAATTCACTAGTGTTTCAGGATCAGGAGTGGTTGTAATAGATAACATGGATAACTCTTAAAGCTGGTGATGTTGTAGCCAGCTCCAAACACGACTAAAAGTCATTCGCTCACAGACTGAGCTTCAAATTACTGGAATTGTAGAGACAGATAGTTCATTGGCTGCATTTTATTACAAAAGCAGCAGTTGCTTCCAACTACTGCTACAAAAATGGCCATGTGGCATAGCTATAAAAGTGAAAAAAGTGTAAAGTGCATGAAATGCATCAGGGTTCACTAAAGCCTTGTACACATTCCCATAGTTATAAGAACCTATATCCAAGTGAGCATCTCCCAGCACCAAGCAAGGAAAGCTTTTCAAATGAAATCTCCTTTACAATGAATTACTGTAAATGTAGATTTTTTGGTTATCGATTATATAGATTCAAGTGTCGAGATGTATCATTACCGCATGTTTTCAACAAGATGTAAATGTGAAATCCCTTATATGTAACTTCAATCTGCCTGTGTTGGTATTCTACATATAAACATAAATAACTGTAATTATCATAATGTTAATACCATAATAGCACATTTTGATGCTCAAATGTATTTATATGTATCTGAAAGCTCGTGTCTCTGATATGCCATTCACAAATATACCTATAGGTTGAAGGAACGTCAGACTAAGTTTATATTGGAATACATCTTTATCTTTAATTATAGTGTAAACTCTCAATATAAATAAAGCTATAATTAACATTCATGTTGCCACACTTGCAGCACGTGCACATACACCTGGAGAAGCTTTCAACTTGGAACCTAAACATTTTCTAAATACAGTAAACTCTTCGTTATCCGGGATGTACAAGGATTGGTAGATTCTGGATAAATGTAGTTTCTGGTTGCTTGAGATTTACTATTCAAAATAGGTTTAACTAATGCCCTACCCATACCATGCTATGTATTCCATAACATAAACTCTGTACTGACTTCCTATTAATATTGAAATGCAGTAATCAAAATCAAATTAAGACAAATAGACACACTTAAAACAAATTAGGACAAATAGACACACGATCGTTTCCAGGATACTACATGCCGCAGATGAGCAGAACAATGAGTACACAGGGGGATTTTTTTTCTGGTTAGATGAGAGTTCTGGTTAGTTGAATAACGGATAAAATAGAGTTTACTGTATAAAGAAGGAATCGCCCACACACCAAGGTCCCATGCATCAATACGTCTTTTTATTGACGTGAGATACACATGGCATCACAAGCATAAAGCAACGTTTCGGAACCTAACATGTCCCTTCATCAGGCGAAAAGCAAAGTCACCTTGTGAGGCCATGTGGCTTGTCGCCATGTCGCTTGTAATGCCATGTGTATCTGACATCAATAAAAGGACGGATTGATGCAAGGGACCTTGGTGTGCCGGCGATTACTTCTTTATACTCAGATCTGTGGGGCACCATCCGCTTCTCACCCAGCACCCTTCCAATATATAACTAAGGGATTCCAGTCTCAAATGCAATGGGACACTTGTAAATTAAACATTTGCTAAGGCCCGCAATACAGCCAATGTGTTTGTGTGCAGCTATTGATTTAAAACATTAGTGGGAAAATTCACTGTCGCAGTGTTCAAGAGTTAGGGAACCAGTGAAAATGTGCTTTAACACGTGTACAGGTTAACCTTTTTTTAAACCAATGGAAAGTAACAGTAGTTACAAAGTTAGTGAGGTTGAATAAAGACATCCAGTTCAACCTGTGTGTGTGTGTGTGTGTGTACATGTTACATAATAATTCTCATATCCTTCTGTACACTCTCAGCTGTTATCTGCGGTAGGGAATTACACATTTTTACTGCTCTTGCAGTACAAAAAAAACCCTTATGCAGTCTAAAATTAAACCGCCTTTCATCCAACCTCATGTTGTGGCCTTGTGTCATCTTTCTAAGTCTATTGTTTCTAAGTGTACAGATTCATTATATTACCATGAACGTATAACAATCCAGATCTAGTTCTCCAAACCTTACTCCATAGGCATCATTGACCCTGATTTACTAAAGGAGTAGAGCATGTTCACTTTTCTAATTGAATTTTCACCATGTAAGGCAATTTTGTGGTAAAATTCACTTTGCAAACAATATCCAATTAAAAAACAGGATTTTTGCCTGCATATGGTTAGATGATTTAGCTCAGCAGTGCTTCACCGTATTCACTAAGCTAAGGGAAAATTCTCACTTTGCAAAGTCAGCATAGCCTACTGCTTTAGTAAATCAAGGTCACTGCTTCCATGCACTGCACTTATGATGGCCAATAAGCTGGAAACAACTGTATCCAGTTTGGAATAAATGGTTCAATAATATTAGACTGTATCTGTAATATCAACCAGCAGTTCGCAATATACCATTGACTATAAGGGAAATAAATAAATGGACTCAAACCACTTATCCTTATTTTTGGGATGTGTGACAGAATGAATCATCAACCTTCTGTTGCAGGAAAGCTCGACTGTGCTTCAGTTCATACTATAACCATACTATTATTTTCAAGCTGGCCATACACTAATATTTTCTGCGTTCAACCTGTGGGGTCAACGAAGAAAATATTATAGATTCCTCCATCAACGCTTATGAGCGCTGATGGAGGGATCTCTTGCTGTCTTCATTTCACACTGACAGCGGGCGCCAGCCGCTGTCAGAATAGCATAACAGAGCCAGCAGCTCATTGGCCGGCCGCTCTGTTCTTTCAAATATTTTCTGACCTGCTCCTCCTTCTAAATGAGTGATGCTGGCTGAGAGGGTTCATCAAGAACCCGCCAAAATTTTCATAGTGTATGGCCAGCTTTAAACAATATATGTATTCTATAATATTGGTAAATGGAAGAATTTTTTTGCTTATCAGAAATTATCATGTTCACAAGTTTTATTTGCTGTTCTATAACTGCTTTCATAACGTCCCCAAACTGACATTTTTCTTTAAAATGATGCGTTGGAAATGAATCAATGAGCTATTGTTTATTAAATATTTAGTATCCAATTGTATATATCATTGCCCACTGAAATATAGCATTGTTAGCCCATATGAATGTGCTTGTGAGTATCTGCTTATTCTCACTGTGCATGTTCCACCTTAGTAGACCCGAAAAATGTTTAACAATAAGAAATTGCTGTTTTTATGATATTGCAACTGGATTCTTTTTTTAACCTTTTTAAATGCTAAGAATTCTCCTTTAAACAACATGCAGTCATTATTTTTTGCTATGAATGCAAAAAAAAAAAAAAGAAAGAAACACGCATATGAACATTTTGGAAGAAATATATAAATAAATATATAAAACAAATACTACATGAGTCAACAGTGACATTTCAAGGATACACAGATATTCCTATGAAATATTGAATTAAAGAGCCTGTCTGTGTGGATATCTTTGTGCTTAGCAGGCAGCCCTGGTAACACTCCTGTGTTGAGGGAACAATAGTGTATTAACTAAAATAATCCAATCCATTTGAGAGCTTTTTATCCCTGAGATCTGTAGGCCAGGATGTCTGCCGAGGTGTCACCTGATGAATGTGTTTGGGTACTTTAAAGACTTTTCTACTCTTCTAAACAGAAATTATAAAGACATTTAGTAGTCAGGCCAGGATTTCTAAAACAAAATGCCACATAGACTGTGGCCTAAAAAGGAGCAGACTGTTTTATAATCCTTTAATTTTCCTTACTTATTTAAACATGAAACAACAAAGTAATTACATATCAACAATTTAATGCATGTATTTACATTTCATTTATTTATTTAATAGCTGAGGGATGTGAAAATCTATGACCACAGGTGCATGTATAGGTGATAAAGAGTAAAAAAGGCCTAGGGGCCACTAAATGTGATATCCATTACCAGAAGCAGTTTTTTTTTTATTTGATCAGCTGAATAAAATGATTAGATTAAACATCGGACTGTTATGAGAGTGTCTGTATGATACAACAAGATAAGTTAATCAAATGTGGTTCATGCAACTGTAGCATCTTTTGATACCATGTTGCTCAATAATTTGTTTGCACCCAGCATACATTTATGAACACGTTTTTAAAAAAAATTGATTTTTAACTATTTCAGCTATTTATGATTATTTGGGTTTTTAAATTGTTGACTGGGCGGATCTCGACATCGATGTCGGGATCCGCTCTGGCTGTGGCGTCTCAGCTACAGCTCGCGGTATACTGAGCTTAGGGTAATGGGAGGACGCTAGTTTGTGTCCTCCCGTTACCCTAAGGAGAACTATGGGGAAAAGCCCTGACCCCATAGTTCTCCTTTAAGAACAAGAGAATATCACTGTAATTTTACCACGACTCTTGTATAGAGGAAATCATATTGACTTGTATTAATAGAGGAATTGTTGTCACCCTAGTCGGGGTTCACTCTCTTTAAATAACCAATCACGCTGCAGGTAATTTAAACAAATACAACCTTCCTCTGAATCTGTTTGGGTAATAGAGGTGAAAAGGAGATGATATGAAAATGAGTCCCAGTACCTTTTGGTAAGCATTATCATGTTTCGTAATATATTTATTTGCCAGGTTATTAAAAATACAGCAACAGTGTCTTCAATATCTACAGCTCTTTTGTGACTCTAAATGAAAGCAAGTCTGGTGGGTTGTATAAGCTTATCTCAACTACATAGAGAAAGAATTTACTCAGCTTGTACAAACAACCTGTCTACAATTCTGAATGAGATACACTGTTACCAGTGATTAAAATCACAGAATAGACATCGCCATCAAAAAGTAACAAGGCCTCAGGCCTCCTTGTGGTTGGCACAAAAGCCACATTCTGTGGTGCATGTAAAGGCTCAGCTGGGAAAATAACTGTCCATGAAATTGGTGGAATAGGTAAACCCAAACAACTCAAATAAAATGGAAAGGTATACCTGTTCCACCCCCACCCACAATAGAACATCTAGGGACTGCTGGTGCTCAGCAGTGCTCCCGTTCACCCCAAGCCATGGATATGAAGACGTTGAAGACAGAGTTTGCGAGTTCCAAGACTTTATCATAAACACAATTTACAAAATAGAACACATTTGGCTCAATTCACAAAGCTTTAACACAAGGGTAAATATCTTTATTTTAGCCATGTGACTGCAATATTCAAATCTCATTGGGCTCAGCTGAAAATAAGTGTCACTTTTTTTTTTTTTTTACAATAAAGATTGTTATCCTTGTGTGTTAGCTTTGTGAATTGAGCTTACTGTGTAGCCACTAACGCATTTGAGCTGCTCAGGGTCTTAGTCATAGCTGTGGCTAAATCATGACTATGAAAGTGGAGAAAATCTTGTCGCACTCCTTACCAGAAATCCCAATAGTAGGGAATGGTGCTAGGAATGACTGCGGATGGCGCAGTCATTTGACAACTGTTCAGTAAATGAACTTCTGGTGATCCTAAAAGGATTTATTCAGAGTGCTGGTGACATTCTTCTCAATAAATCAGGACTAGGGCCCTGAGTGACTGAAATGCATTAGCAGTGACATGTGTGCTATTTTGTAAATTGCGCTTATAATAAAGCCTTGAAACTTGAAAGCGGTGTGCCGCATCTTCAACTTCTTCGAACAGCTAAAATAGACTGGCACTTCGTAGATACAGTTTTTGTAAAGGGAGATAATATTCAAAGGACAGGATTATAGGTATAGTCCAGCCCGCACTTGTGCTCCATTGAGAACTATCCCGCCTCAACCCAACCAATGAACTATCACTTTCTCAAACAATTCATCCCTACACTGCTACCGCCTCTTGTATCACTTGCCCCTTCCTTTTAGATTGTAAGCTCTCACGGGCAGGGCCCTTCTTACCCTCTCGTTTTGATTTGTAAATATTGATTGATTTGATTTTATTGTAAAGCTCTGCGTAAACTGTTGGCGCTATATATTTCCTGTATAATAATAATAATAACTACAAGTCCCTCTGCCACAGTAGTCTCTCCATACACATATCCTGTCATAGGATCTGTAAATGGATGGCACGGCTGTGTGTGACTCCAAATTCAAATTCTGACAGGAGCCTGCAGGGAGAAGAACCCCCTGTGATTCAGGTAAGTCAGGGGGCACAATGGGAATAGGGGAGTTGGGGATGTGACCATGTTTCATGTTACACCCATAAAATGGACGTAACATGAAACATGGTTAAACAGGTAAGCTTAGCGTTTAAACGCCTTTCTTAAACATAACACTTGGATGGCTGCTTCTTTTTTAATAAATGCATCCAATGCAATCTACACATGACACTGTTTTTAGGAAATGTTTACCTACTAAAAAACACAGCACCAGTATATGTTTTTGACAAGATGAGTCTGATGTGTCACATCATATCCTACATTACATATTACACTTACATTACAGCAATTACAGTACACCCACATTATACAGGAACGCCAACATCATGACATAACATTTGTTGTACCGTTTTCTATGTAAATCTGCATATGACAATATTCACTCATTTCAAACCTCCCCAATATTTCCAGACTCATCTTCATGTCAATTCTTGTCACCTTTGCTGACTTATGTTACCCCAACCTGTCCGTCTATCTCCCACACTGACTGCCTTTAGGCGATCCCTTAAGACTCATCTCTTCAGGGAAGCCTATCCCACCTCAACCTAACCACTGAACAATCACTTTCTCAAACAATCATCCCCGCACAGCTACCTCCTCATGTATCACTTGCCCCTCCCTTTTAGATTGTAAGCCCTCACGGGCAGGGCCCTCCTTACCATCTTGTCTTAAATTGTATTGTGACTGTAATGTCTTCCTTATATTGTAAAGCGCTGTGCAAACTATTGGCGCTATATAAATCCTGTATAATAATAATAATAATGTTAGGCCTCAGTCATAAAAAGCAGAAAAGCAGGCCATTTTAATGTGAAACCACTTGCATCCTGTACTATACTCTTCATTTATTATTTGTGGTCCAGCACTGGTAATCTGTGACTATCTACAGTGTTTATATATATATATATACTTACTATATGACAGACAAAGGAATCTTTCATTATTAAACACATTTGCATTTAATCCAGATATCTGGAGTCATTTAGCTACTTGTTACCTGTGCACCTAATTCACTATCACTTAAGACTTGCGTTCTTATGCCTTGCGCTACACAAACCAAATTCACACAGTTCTTATTAGCAGCTCTTCTTCTTATCAGTGACAGTGTAAAGTCAGATTCACAAAATTGTTCAGACACTTTTCTTATAAGGGCTCATTCACACTATATGCAGTGACTGAAATTTTTCAGCACTACTAGGACACATAGAAAACAATTGTTTACTATGTTCCCCAGTCAGTAATAGAAGTCACCAGCACTCGATAATATCTGCAAGAAGTATAAGCACTTTTATTGAACTGTCACATGCGTCATTAGGCCAACGTTTCGGGGCCACGCAGGGTCCCTTCTTCAGGGCGACATAGAGACATAGTCATGCTGCATTTTCTCACAGCGAGCTAGACTGCACCACAGCACAGTACACCACACCGCTGTGTGGATGTCTGAATGAAGTGTACAGTTGGTGCACACCAAATTAAGTTAACAAAAAAGTAAACAGTGAAGTGTGCTGAGATAGCGGTCTACATCACCTTCCGCCAAGCGGTCATGGCACACTAGCCGCCCGCTAAAACGGAGCGTTTTAGCAGGTGAACTAGGGCAAATGGGCACTTAAGAAACTGGAGCCTGATTATCACCCAACCACACTTCCTGGTCAGATGGCTTGTTTACATCAAGTGCGGAGCAGATGCAGAGCAGAACAGTTACAGAACATATCAAAAATGTGTCCAATAGTATTTTGGGCTCTAGTTCCCTATTTTTTCTGCTCTAGAACACACCAAAACACATGCAAACGCATAGAAAACGCATGCAAATGCCCTGGAACGAACTGGAAGCCCATTTTAGGCTAAAAAAAAAACAACAAAACGGCCTGGAACGCATCAAAAACGCATCCAAACGCACTGTACTGCATATGCAGAAACTCATGCAGATCTGGTCCGGATTTGGTGTGAACAAGCCTTAATACAGTAATAACAAAGTGAATATTAAACATTTGAAAAGTAAATATTATAAAAAAGGTACAGGTTAGCTTTTCTCTTCTTATAAATTTGTAACGCATATTATGAAAACACGTTTATTCATACTATACATTTTATCAAATAATATTTATTATTAGAACTTCATTTCTCCTGGCTATAGAAATTATAAAGTAATTAAGTAAAATGACTAGTTTACTATTATATATTTACATTTTCCTGGACTAGTTTCACCAGTTCAGCCAGTTTCAGAGAGATTCACAGGGGTGCCTGCACCTTGTATGGAAATCTGGAGCTATTTAGTCCATTTGTTGAAACTCTTCTTGTTGAAACTTAGCACCAGTCTTTGTGAGCGCTGGTGGAACTACAAATCCCATGAGGTATTGCAAAGCTTTGACATCCACAAGCATGATTCCCAGAGGCAGAGGCAAGACGGGAGTTGTAGTTTTAGCATAGCTGGAGTGCTGAGGTTGCCTACCTCTGGTATATAGATTG